>NC_047114.1:89838515-90207394 GCF_902500255.1 Thalassophryne amazonica | reverse complement strand
GTTTAACCGCTCGGGGCAGTCGTTTGCCAGATGCTCAATCGAGCCACAAACAAAACAAGCTCCGTGGGCCCGCCTCCTTTGTGCTCCAGGTGCCCTAAATGTTGCCCTGCTCGTGTCCATAGCTTCGTCAGCAGGGGGAGCCGTAGGCGCACGGAGCGCAGGAACAGAGGAGCGTGGGGAGGGCGGAGCTCGGTCGGAACCGGAAGGGAGAGGGACGACGCGTGCCTGGCCACGCCCTTCGCCTCGTTCCCGACGGCGTTCCTCTAGCCGGTTGTCGAGTCGTATGACTAGATCGATGAGCCCATCTAAATCCCGCGTTTCGTCCTTCGCCACCAGGTGCTCTTTTAGGACCAGTGACAGTCCGTTTACAAAGGCGGCGCGGAGGGCAGTGCTATTCCAGCCGGATCTCGCCGCCGCGATGCGGAAGGCGACTGCATAGGCAGCTGCGCTCCGACGCCCCTGTCTTATTGACAGTAGCGCGGTTGAAGCGGTCTCTCCTCTATTGGGATGATCGAACACCGTTCTGAGCTCCCGCACAAACCCATCGTATGTATGAAGGAGCCGTGAGTTATGCTCCCAGAGCGCTGTAGCCCAAGCGCGTGCCTCCCCGCGAAGCAGGTTTATTACATAAGCTACTTTGCTAGCGTCAGTCGCGTACATCACGGGACGCTGTGCGAAGACGAGCGAACACTGCATCAAAAAATCCGCACACGTCTCCACACAGCCTCCGTACGGTTCTGGAGGGCTTATGTATGCTTCTGGGGACGGAGGGAGGGGCCGTTGAACGACCAGTGGAACGTCACTATTACGCGCAGGGTCCTCGGGAGGGAGAGCCGCAGCGGCGCCCGAAGGGCGTGCTTCCACTTGTGCGGCGAGAGCCTCCACCCTGCGGTTTAGGAGAACGTTCTGCTCGGTCATTAAATCCATCCGAGTGGTGAAAGCGGTGAGGATCCGCTGCAACTCACCGATTACCCCTCCCGAAGACGCCGACGCTCCCTGTTCTTCCATTGGCCGTTCAACAGCCGGTTGACGCCCCTCGGGATCCATGACGCTGGCCGAGATATCCTGTTGTGAAAGTGTAGGAACACGGACCCACAACAGGGAGCGCAAATGAACGGACAATGAAGAAGATAAATAACAAGTTTTACTATTGTGAAACGAGCACAACCAATACAACAATCAACAATTTGGGGATAGCCGAATTCTGCTGGTGTCGTGTGGGCAGACTCGAAGGTAGGAGACGTCCGTCCAGGTCGAACCGGAACCATCCAGATTTCCTCTGCCACCGAACCCTGGAAGTACTGGAACCGCCAAGTCCCGAATTCCCAGGTGGCCACTGCCTCCGCTCGTCGGATCCGGTACTGCTGGCAAGAGAGAGCAACAACACACAGGTGTGGATGCGGCTGCACCCAGTAACACGGAGAGGGGAGAAGCTGCCTCCACCTCTCGTCCCAAAAAAGCAGGAAGGTGAGTACTTATCTAGTCACTCGGCCTGCGGAAGTCCGCTGTCCTGAAAGGTTTAACAAGTTTATCGATTAACACAGAATATGCTGCAGAGAATGTTACCTCTATCTCAAGGCGATATCTCGGCATCGAGGTGGAGACGCCGTCCTGATGATATACCTCCGTGCTGAGTGGAGTCAGCTGTGTCCGGTAATGGGTGACAGCTGTCACCCTGGCTGCTCTCATCAGGCGGCAGCGCCCTCTGGTGCCTGGAGCCCGCACTCCAGGCAGGGCGCCCTCTGGTGGTGGTGGGCCAGCAGTACCTCCTGTTCAGCGGCCCACACAACACAGTCCTTCCCACATGGAGTTTCTATAGCGATTAAAGGGGACTTCATCATGTTGATTAGTGCCCATCATCTGTGTTAGTCCAACCTTTCCTGCTAATTCTTCAGTGTCATGTTTTCCCATGACATGCATTAGCATGGCTTTTATGTCACCTAAAGACAAGGTTACCCCTGCAGTGCCTTCTTCTAAGGCAGTTATCCATCTCCCAGCTCCTTGGGTGATGTCTGGCAGCCTGTTGGCCAGCCCCACCATGTCTGTCCAGCTCCATGGGGTATACACATGATGACCATTTCTAACCACCAATGGGCATATGAGGTCTTCGTCCTCCTCTTCTTCTGTGGGGGCTCCATACTGTCTTCCAGATCGAGTGCGACTGACTGGTTCCAGGCAGTCTATCCAGTTGGTTATATCCTGTTCTAAAGCCGCTATGTCTTTGGCTACACATTGTTGTCTTTGCCTGAGTCGGGCCTCTTTTGCACTCTCAATGACGATCTCACCAGAAATTTTTCGGGTGGGTGGCTCTATAATGTGATTCCCTTGATTGGGCGTCGATTGTTGTAATATTCTTCTTTCCTCGGCGTCCCTATGTCTTTGTATTCTTTCCTTCGCTAGCCGAAGTTGCTCAGCTAGTTCTTCATTATCTCTTCTGGCCAGATCCAGTGTGTCACAGAAGCTCTTGTGCCACTCTTCGGAGCCTCTATAGCCTGTGAAGGTCCAGTCGGCTGACTTATGGTGGGAGGGGACGGTTTTCAGTGGACCTCGATGTACAGGCGGAGCCTTCAGGTCTCTCTCTTTATCCTCGTCTGCCTCCGTGTCACTGTTATTTGTGGCCCCCCCTGCTGGTCGTGGTGAGCGACCACTTACTTTCGGACTTGGAGACCTTGTATGATCCATTTGACAGACTGAGGACCTGTCTCCTTGTGGCTCTCGAGCTTTTAGTGTCAGTGTGAATTTGCCCTCCACATCCATGCCTTGGTCCTCTTCACGAGTTCCTAATACAAATTGTCCAGCTGTCTTTCCCATATCATGACGTTTATATGGGGGTGGCTCTGCTTCCCAGCTCGGTGCACTGGCTTTAGTGTCTTTGGATCTTTCCTCTGTCATTTTTTCTCTTTTCTGCTGTAGCCTCTGTGCTTCCTGCTTGAACAAGGCCAAAACTTATTTTTCTTCAGTGCGTTTTTTGTTGTTATTTACGTTCTTCTGCTGATCTTTAATTTCTTTTTTCTGTATTTCTACCGCAACTGCTTCACACATCACCGGATCAAATGATCCCTCCAAAGGCCATTGCCTGCCCCCATGTGACCTTTTGTGCCACTTTCTCATACATTGGTTGGCCTTAATGCGTTTTCCTGGATATTTTTTTAGTACTAAGTCTAGCGGGGTACTTTCCCGACCTTGACCTTGAGAGTTACCCATGTAACCCTGACAAACGCTATATGAGATGTTTCTATGGTGCTCTGGTAGTCCCTCAGGGGCTGTCCTGATCCAGACCAATAACTTGCCGGCTGTAACACCTGTTTTGTATTTTAAACCCTTAAAAGGATTAAATTTCCAACTGTTATGCCCGTCTTCTTTTTCTTTAACTAAATATGAAAATTTACCTGTTTCCCACCGAACCTTCCTTGGGACCACAGTCAGAGTCAACCTAGGAAACAGTTCTTCACCTGGATTGGTTGGCAGTGTTATTAAATGATTTAATGGTATGCTAATTTCTTTATTAGGATCAGCACAAAGCAGTTCCAGCCACGGGGTTAAACCCTGATGCCACAGACGTCTTATCAGCAGCTCCCAATTAATTAGAGGGAATTGTTCTTTCTTTTGCTTCAGATTGACTACCTTAGTAATCTGCCATAATTTCTGATTGATCTCTTGTTCGTCCTGCCAATGTTCTGCTCCTACACTGTCAAAATAGGTCCTTTCCAGCCAAAAATGTGTCCTGATTCCCTGGGTTTCGATGTCTCCATCAGTCAAGTAATGTTCTGGGAGTATTATTTCATCATCACTTAAGTCTCCCATCAATGACTGTCCCAAGCATTGATCAGTCTGTCAGCTTTTTCACTATAATCTAAGCTTTAACTCTTTTGATTTATAACCAATTTTATTTCTTTACTCCTCTTACAACCCTAACACTTCCTAATGTCTTTGCTCCCGACTTTCTATTTTCCTTCTAATTTTTTGACTTTCTGCTTCTTGTCTTTTTCTGCTATGTTTGTTTATTAGTTTTCTTTCTTTGAAATAATATCTACCTTCTCTGTATTTACATAGCAGTCTCTTTTCCTGTCTCTTTCTTCACTGTCTCTGTTTCACACTTTCCTCTCTGCCTGTCATGCACCTCCCAAGTCCTTCTGTTCGGTCTAAACGCCTCCTCCTCGTACCTACTCTTCACATTAATCTTGTATGTCAGCCAGCCTGCAAGCCCTCACAGCTTTGCCTGCAACTCCCCGATTACTCTCCGCTCTCCCACACCAATCTTCAAAAGCTTTATACACAAAAATTATTAAAAACAACTTTCTATATATCTCTATCTAGACTTCTGCCACTTTTCACTCCGCGGCTTTAAACAACCTTTTTAATCACTTAACACCAATGTGTTCTGTTTAAATATGTATCTCTTCTTCACGTTAGACAGCTTCTCCGGCGCTGCCAGCAACTTCATATATTATTTTTTTTTTTTACAAGCCCTCTTTGAGCGTACAATATTTCATTTACTTCTACGCCTTACCGCGCCTCGCGTGCGTATCCTGTGCTTAATATTTTTTTTTTCACAAGCTCCTCTCTGAGCATACAATATTTCATTTATTTCTACGCCTTACCGCGCCTCGCGTGCGTATCCTGTGCCTTTCTGCACTTTCTTCTACTTTTTTTTTCACTTACTGAGCTCCTCGTGAGCTTAATGTGCCTTTGCACTGAAAATACTCTCTTTTTCTTTTCTTATAAAAACTCATATTACTGTATACTTAATTACTTATTCTTCTCCCACGCCCCACAAGCGTGTATTTGGTGCCTTACTGCACTATTTTCTGCTTCATTAATTCTCATGTATTCTGCACTAACTCTTCATTCATTTTTTAAATTTTTTTATAGTTTTTCTCTTTTCTTAAAAAATGACGTCCTTTATTGAGCTCTTTTACTTACTGTCAGCTGTGCTACTTTGCACTTTTCTCTTTAAATCTCTTTATCACGTACGGTATTTCTACTGCGCCCCCTCAGGCGCTTATCTTGTGCTTCCTCTGCACGTATTCTCTGTTAAACTCTTTTTCTCACTTATTTCACTTCAGTCTCTGTTAAACTCTTTAAATAACCTTGTATTACCTTGTATCTATTTGTCAGTATACTCCCTTAAATTAACCCCTACAGCGCATGCTATCAGCCGGCACGTTAGTAACGAATTTCAACACCAATTATTCCCCAAGCATCCAGGTTAGTTCTCCACGCACTCTTTTCCGCACCAGAGTTCATGAACATTCCTGACCTTTCACTCACACAGACATTCTTTTTCCCGGGAACACACACACCTTCTGAGCATTTTATCTACAAGGCCTGATAATTTTCAATCTTATCTTTTTTTAGTCTCTTATCAATTTTCTTAGTCCAGGTTCTTTTGGGTAAGAGGCAGTTAAAAAATATCACCTGTCAACTTGGGCGGAAATCCCGACTCACTCCTCCAGATCGTGCAGAAGTTATAAAAGGTTTCTGCTTACCTTTTAGTCGTGATCACTGTTATTTACGGTCTGGAGGGATGAGCTGGACTGCCCCAGGCTGCCGGAATGCCCCTGGACCCTCCTGGCTGGCTCGCCAAGTTCTGTCGCGGCTCGTCTTTTTGGTCTTCTCAGGATGTCGTCTTTTAGATAACACAAACTAATTGCAAGTGATATGCTAGAAAAGGACACAACACTTTAGAATAATTCAGCCTTAAGCAAGATAAAATGCACAGAGTTTTTAAGTTTATTTAAGCCTTCGACACAGAGCTTAGACAAACTGAGTCCTCTAGAGAGACTGAATAGGTGACAACCGCGCTCATCTATTTATTGGAGACCCGCGGGCATCGCTCCTCCTTCGACTTTTTTATTTATTTCATTCCCAAGACATGGTTTTCTATTGGAAGCGTCCTCTAGTGAACCCTAAGCAGGTGTTAGGCCATTATTTCAATGTGACAAACGCTCCCATTAAAACGTGAAGGATTTACAACTGATTTTTTTAAAAGACCTTCAGCCACAGGTGCAGCTGGCCTGAGGCCCCCCACACGTGGCCTCAGCCACAGGTGCAGCTGGCCCGAGGCCCCTCGCACGTGGCCTGCGGGAAAGCACCTAAAAGGCCTTGGAAAGCCCCTGACAGACTGAATGACTAATAGAGCCCTTTTTTTTGGGTTGAACACCTGCTAGTTCAGCCAGAGGACATACAGTTCAGATCAGGACACTTGATAGTTCATCACAGTTCAAATATGGACGTAAAAATTC
Source organism: Thalassophryne amazonica (assembly GCF_902500255.1). NCBI lineage: Eukaryota > Metazoa > Chordata > Actinopteri > Batrachoidiformes > Batrachoididae > Thalassophryne > Thalassophryne amazonica. Next base: position 90,201,149 of record NC_047114.1, on the reverse strand, counting down.
TTCTACAAAAGCTCACAGCTCACTTTACTTAGTATAAAAAAAAAACGCGGATGAAAAGCTCACAGCTCGCTTTACTTAGTATAAAAAAAAAAAACGCGGATGAAAAGCTCACAGCTCGCTTTACTTAGTATAAAAAAAAATGTGTGTGTGTGTGTGTGTGTGTGTTAGGAGACAATTCACAACGTGACAGAACTTAACGATGCGCTGTTACGCGCAATAGCGCGCAACAACACGGAACACTATTCTTGACCGTGCCTAATGGTTCCTGATAATTCTCCGGCAACACGTGCCATTAATCATAACGTGTGGTAACAGGTTGCAGCAGTTCCTGAGGACGCCTGATGCCTCTGCCCCAAATCATCACATTCGTGATCAGCGGCCAAGAATGTGTACTTCGTGGCATTCGTGACTTGTCGTCGTTATGTGTAAATGTAGCATTAGCTGCAAATTTGTCATTTTTAAACGATTTGTCTTCTGAATTACAAATTTGGGCTTGCAGATTTACTTTACTGCATTCATAACGGTCTTATAAATACATATCAGCTATTTCTTTCTGAGATCTGACCACATTTATTTCAGTGCACATCTAATTTAATGTTGTAGCAAGCAGTGTGGAAGAATGAGACTCTTGGAGCTTTTGCTGCACTCTGCCAACAGGAGGTGCTGCTTTATTTGTTCAACTCACAACATGGAAATAGAGGAAAACATCAAAACGTAATACACTTTTTGCTTATGGTGACAACAGAACACTTAACTCAACTTGACTAACCTAACTGGGCCATTGAACACACTAAATCAATAACTCCAACCACACTATTAAACTATGAAAGACAAAAACAGTGCTTTAAAACTCCCAAACCTACTACCTACGTACTCCCATGATGCTCTGCGGCATTACAGTGCTCAGATTCAGCGACCGGCCCGGTGATTGCTACATTGCCCCCACCTGAGGGGTCAGTCGTCCTCTGCGACCCCATCACCCAATACAAAGTCCTGCAAGTGTCCAGGCCGCCTCCGACGGCGAGCGGGCCGGCCAGGTCCATGCATAATCGTGACTGGTGAGGGGTCACATTGGTCAGGGCATGGAGTGCTGCCATCATCTTCCTTATTTATGGTGGGCGGCACAAGGGGGCGGTATGGGGAGAGCCTGTCCTGGTGCAGCACCATTAGGCATCCCTTGCCAGGCATCCGTACCCGGTACACCACTTCGGACAAGCAGTCCACCACCTCACCCGGCCCCTGCCAGTTGCTGCAAAGCTTGGGGGAAATTCCCTTTTTGCGGACAGGACAGTACACCCACACCTTGTCTCCTGGTGCAAAGGCCCGTCCTCTGCAACGGGTGTCGTAGGCTCTCTTCTGCCGGATTCCAGAGTTTGCTTGGACCTGGCGGGTGTAGTCATGCACCGCATGCAGACGCTCCCTCAGTCTGCGAAAGTAGTCCATCTCCTTCCCCCTGTGACCTCAGGTTCCGGTGGGGCACCAAACACCAAATCCACCGGTGTTCGGAGCTCTCTCCCAACCATGAGAGCAGCAGGTGTACACTGGCTAGATTCCTGGACAGAGGACCGGTAAGACCAGGGGCAAGTGGCAATCCCAGTCCTTCTGATGTTGGCTGGTGAGAATGTCGAGCTGGGTGGCTAAGGTGCGGTTGAACCGCTCCACCAACCCATCACTTTGCGGGTGGAGTGGAGTTGTCTTTGTTTTGCTCACTCCTAACCTCCGGCAGACCTCGTCGAAAACCTGGGACTCAAAGTTCCATCCCTGGTGACTGTGGAGCTCGTCATGAACCCCAAAATGAGCGAATATCTCCACCACCAGTTTTGCTGCCATGGTAGTGGCACTCTGATTTGGAACCGCATATGCCTCTGGCCACTTTGTGAAGTAGTCCATGGCCACTAGAATATAGCAGTTGCCAGAGTCAGTGACCGGAAAGGGGCCAAGAATGTCCACTCCTACCCTCTCCATCGGGGCCCCCACCAAGTGCTGTTGCAATGGGGCATGGGAGCACTGGGTCGGTCCCTTCTGGGCAGTGCAGGCATCACAGCAGTGTACGTGCAACTCCACATCTCGTCGACAGCCAGGCCAATAAAACCTGCCCCGAAGGCGGTGGAGCATTTTTGCATTCCCATAGTGTCCCATCCCCACTGAGCTATGGACAACTTGAAGAACTTGGGGACGTAGGGCCCAGGGGACCAGCAGCTGCAGGAGGTCATTCCCTCTCCCGGGTGCCGGGTGCCTGCCACCTGCGATACATCACTCCACTATGAACTTCAAAGGTGCCCCACTGGGAGTGATAAGGTTTCGCTTCAGGAGCCAGGGCTGACACCTCTGCCCACTCAGGGCGCCGCCCTGCCTCCAACCAGCCCTTCACCAGTGCTATGGTCACATCAGCCTCCTGCTGTTCCTTCAGCTGCTCAGTGGTCAGTGTGAGCCATTCCTCCCCGTCATTGATGGGAGAGGCGGTCGCCACCCTGTGCGCCAGCTGGCTCCGTTCTTCCTGCTGGCAGCAGTACCGACACTCCATGGCTGCACATGGATGGCGTGAGAGAGAGTCAGCCTTACCATGAAGCCATCTGACCCAATGCTGGATCTCAAAGTCATAACCCTTGAGGGCTTCCAGCCAGCAGACCACCTGGCCTTTGGGGTTCTTGAAGGTCAGGAGACAGGTGAGTGAGGCATGGTCAGTGCGGAGGAGGAAATGGCTCCCATGCAGTTATGGCCGAAACTGCCACAGTGCCAGGACTACTGCCAGTAGCTCACGGCGGGTGACACAGTAGTTCTTTTCGGCCCGGCTTAGTGCTCGACTGAAGTAGGCCACCACATGTTCTCCACCTTCCCTCTGCTGACAGAGGACAGCTCCAATGCCCACACTGCTGGCATCTGTGTCCACAATGAACAACTGCTGAACATTGGGATATGCCAAGACCGGAGCTTCAGTGAGGGCTGTTTTGAGTCAGGTGTAGGCTGCTGCACAGTTGTCATCCCAGTGGAAGGGCTGGTCCTTGTCAGTGAGGCGGTGTAGTGGACTGGCGATGGTGGCAAAGTCTCGACCGAACCCCAGGTAGTACGAAGCCAGTCCCAGGAAGCTCTGCAACTCGCTAACATTTGTAGGTGTCGGCCAATCTCGGACCACAACCACCTTTGCTGGGTTTGTAGCAACACCGTGAGCACTGACAACATGGCCCAGGAACTCGGTCTCCCTGGATAGTAGGCAACACTTTGCTGGGTTCAACCGCAACCCGGCCTGGCGGATGGCAGAAAAGACCTCACCCAGGTTCAACAGAGCTCTGTCAAAGTCAGTGTCATGCACCAGGAGGTCATTGAGCTACACCACACGACGACTCTGGGGCACGTTGGCCAGCACCCTCTCCATCAGCCATGCAAATGTAGCCGGTGCATTGCAGAGCCCGAATGGCATGACGCGGAACTGCCACAGCCCTTGTCCGAGGGTGAAGACAGTCTTGGGCCTCGCCTCTGGGGCCAGTTCTACCTGCCAGTAGCCGCTGCGGAGATCCACTCCGCGGTAGTTTCCCACCACCTTGGCTTTTTAGGCAGGGGCTGGGCAGTTTCTTGCAATGTGACCAGGCTCGTCACACCGGTAGCAGTGATCCGCTGAGAGGGATTGCCGTGGGGAGCGTGGAGGTCTCCTCTGGGACTGTAGTGGTGGTGGCATGACTTGGTGGGCCCCTCCAGTCTCCTCTTCCTCATTGCAGTCTGCCATTCTGACAAGTGGTCATGGAACAGGTGCCCTTGCAGTCTGTGTAGGTCGGGTGGTGAGCACCACCTCAGCCCGTTCAGCTTCATGCAGCGCCTCAGTGAGGGACTGAGGCATACCCAGGCGGACATGCTGCTGCAACTTCTCAGGTGCAAGCCCCCGTAGGAATGCATGGAGATCCAGCTCCTCTTGGGCAGCTGCATCAAAGTAGGAGTAACCTTGTTGGGCATAGAGCTGCATGTCAGCGGCAAAGGTGCCAAGATTCTCCCCTTCCTGCCTGCGTCAACTGACCAGCTGCTCTCGGCTGTGATCTGTGGAGCGTCGCTGCCCAGACCGCCTCTGCAGAGCTATTTTCAGGTTGTGGAGATCTTGCTGCTCTGCCGGGGAGAGGTCAAGGAGCACCTGGACTGCCTTCCCCTCCAACGCTAGGGCCAGATGAGTGGCAGTCTCCTCATTGTTCCAGCCATTGTGCAGTGCTGCTAGCTGGACTTGAGAAAGGTATGGCGCCAGCGGCGTTGTTCCAATGTATTTGGGCAGCTTAACTGATGATTTTGGCACCACCACCGGCTGTGACAGGCTTGCCATCATCATTGGTGGGAAAGGTTCATCTGCAGCTACAATAGCACCCTCTGGTGAGCTATGATCCATGGCCATCACGGCATTGTCAGTAGTAGCCCTCCTCATTGACAGGGGGTGACGAGAGCGTGGAGTGCTGGAGCCCTCAGCAGGCAACATGACGTTTGCTGCACTGCTTCCGTCAACAGCAGTACCCCTCCCCATCAACATGGGGCGACGAGAGCGATACTCCCATGATGCTCTGCCTTAGGCCCCCTGCTTTTCTCCCTTTATATAGCACCTCCTGGGCATATATTGCGGTGTTTTGGGATTAACTTTCACTGGTATGCTGATGATACTCAGGTATACATGCCGATAACTGCTGGTAATCTCATCCACAAAAAAAGCTTAGACGATTGCCTTGCATCAGAGAAAAGCTGGATGTCTCGCAACTTCCTACTTTTAAACTCTGACAAGACTGAAATGATGGTTCTTGGTCCAGTGAGACACTGGCATCAATTTGACCAGCTAACACTTAGCCTAGGCTCGTGTGCCGTACATCTCACTGACAAAGTGAGGAACCTTGGGGTAATTTTTGATCTTTCAATGTCCTTTGACCTCAACATTAGAGATACTATGAGGACTGCTTTCTTCCACCTGTGAAATATAGTGAAGATTCGTCCCATCCTGTCTATGGCTGATGCTGAGACTGATTCATGCTTTTGTCTCTTCTAGATTGGACTGTTGCAATGTTCTATTTTCTGCATTACCGCAGTCCAGCATAGGTGTCTCCAATTTGTTCAAAATGCTGCCAGACTTTTGACATGAAGCAGAAAGTTTGACCATATACCCATTTTGGCATCTCTTCACTGGCTTCCTGTCCCTGTGAGATCAGATTTTAAGGTTCTGCCACTAGGCTATAAAATTGAGCGTGGCGCACTGGAGCCATCAGGAACATCAGTAGGTAGTATAGCTCTCTCGGCTTCCAGGCTTTGCAGAAATGCCATGCTCTGGTTGCTGGCTTGTTCGGGCTCCTCGATTTCTCTCTCCGTTCTTCCAAAGGCTGTATCCTCACTTCTGACACCAATGCGGCAAGTATTGTGGAAGAATAAGACTCTTGGAGCTTTTATTGCACTCCGCCACCAGAAGGTGCTGCTTTATTTGTTCAACTCACAACATGGAAATAGAGGAAAACATCAAAACGTAATACACTTTTTGCTTATGGTGACAACAGAACACTTAACTAAACTTGACTAACCTAACTGGGCCATTGAACACACTAAATCAGTAACTCCAACCACAGTATTAAACTAACTATGAAAGACAAAAACAGTGCTTTAAAACCCCCAAACCTGTACTCCCATGATGCTCTGCGGCATTACAGTGCTCAGATTCAGCGACCGGCTCGGCAATTGCTACATTGTTATGAGGTGTGGCGTCACCAAATTTACTGCACACAACAGTGGGGTCCTGCTGGTTATACTACAGGATTCAGTTTGGAAAAAGTAATTAAAAAAAAACGGAGAATTTTTTTTTATTATTGTTTAATTTTCAATAGCATCAATGTCATAAGGTGTAGTGACAAAAAATTTGCTGCACGCAACAGTGGTGTCCTGCTGGAACATTCCAACATTTCAAGTGCACCCATATTGCAGACTTTACAGTAAACACACAGAGATAGAAGACGGCTACAACGTGTACCCACTTCCTGTTTTCAAAATAAGAAGGTGGGCTATTCAAACCAGAGATACTATGTTTAATGCTATTGAGCAACTGTTGAGCTAAAATGCTATTATTTACATATAAATATTAATAAAAAATATGATTAGATTTAAAATGCTACAACAAGAGGTGTATCTCATGCAGCCAGTGGAGTATGATGGTCCCACACTGATTTTGAGTCAGTTGATCACATCACCTGCAAGCTATTTTGCTAAATTGCTAATATTTACATTTAAAAATTAATTAAAAATATGAACAGATTTAAAATGCAAAAACAAGGTGTATCTCATCCAACCAGTGGCGTACTATGATCCCACACTGATTTTGAGTCAACTGATCACGAGTTGGAAGCTATTGCGCTAAAATGCTAATATTTACATTTAAAAATTAATTAAAATATTCAAAAATTCTGGAAAAGATATTTGTAAAGAGGTTGAATGATTCCATAACTAAACATCACATACTCAGTGAACAGCAGTATGGTTTTCGAAAAAATCGTACTACTTCACTGGCTTTAATTGATTTTGTTGAACAAGTTACAAATGCAATAGACAAGAAGAAATACACTGTAGGAGTTCTCTTTGATTTGCAGAAAGCATTTGATACCATAGATCACACTTTACTTTTGGACAAATTGCAGAAGCACGGTATTAGAGGACTGGCCCTTGATTGTGACAGCTAGTTATTTATGTAACAAGTATCAGTATGTCCATTTTGGGGGGACAAATTCTGAATTTTTGAAGATTACATGTGGGGTGCCCCAGGGTTCAGTCCTTGGGCCGTTACTGTTTCTGCTGTATATTAATGATATAGGTTTGGTTTCCAAGTCTGTGAGATGTATTTTGTTTGCTAATGATACAACTGTGTTTGGTATTGGGAATCATTTGGGACAGCTCCTAAACATGATGGAGAAGGACATACAAAAATTTAAATACTGGTTTGATTCAAATAAATTATCACTTCCTTTGCGTAAAACAAAATGTATTATATTTGGAAATAAGTCCAGGAACTTAAGTAGAGACTTATTATTGAATGATGCTGAAATTGAAATACAACCCCTGGCAAAAATTATGGAATCACCGGCCTCGGAGGATGTTCATTCAGTTGTTTAATTTTGTAGAAAAAAGCAGATCACAGACATGACACAAAACTAAAGTCATTTCAAATGGCAACTTTCTGGCTTTAAGAAACACTATAAGAAATCAGGAAAAAAAATTGTGGCAGTCAGTAACGGTTACTTTTTTAGACCAAGCAGAGGGAAAAAATATGGACTCACTCAATTCTGAGGAATAAATTATGGAATCATGAAAAACAAAAGAACACTCCAACACGTCACTAGTATTTTGTTGCACCACCTCTGGCTTTTATAACAGCTTGCAGTCTCTGAGGCATGGACTTAATGAGTGAAAAACAGTACTCTTCATCAATCTGGCTCCAACTTTCTCTGATTGCTGTTGCCAGATCAGCTTTGCAGGTTGGAGCCTTGTCATGGACCATTTTCTTCAACTTCCACCAAAGATTTTCAAATGGATTAAGATCCGGACTATTTGCAGGCCATGACATTGACCCTATGTGTCTTTTGCAAGGAATGTTTTCACAGTTTTTGCTCTATGGCAAGATGCATTATCATCTTGAAAAATGATTTCATCATCCCCAAACATCCTTTTAATTGATGGGATAAGAAAAGTGTCCAAAATATCAACGTAAACTTGTGCATTTATTGATGATGTAATGACAGCCATCTTCCCAGTGCCTTTACCTGACATGCAGCCCCATATCATCAATGACTGTGGAAATTTACATGTTCTCTTCAGGCAGTCATCTTTATAAATCTCATTGGAACGGCACCAAACAAAAGTTCCAGCATCATCACCTTGCCCAATGCAGATTCGAGATTCATCACTGAATATGACTTTCATCCAGCCATCCACAGTCCACGATTGCTTTTCCTTAGCCCATTGTAACCTTGTTTTTTTCTGTTTAGGTGTTAATGATGGCTTCCGTTTAGCTTTTCTGTATGTAAATCCCATTTCCTTTAGGTGGTTTCTTACAGTTCGGTCACAGACGTTGACTCCAGTTTCCTCTCATTCGTTCATCATTTGTTTTGTTGTGCATTTTCGATTTTTGAGACTTATTGCTTTAAATTTTCTGTCTTGACGCTTTGATGTCTTCCTTGGTCTACCAGTATGTTTGCCTTTAACAACCTTCCCATGTTGTTTGTATTTGGTCCAGAGTTTAGACACAGCTGACTGTGAACAAGTTTGATAATCCTCTCCTTTGTTTCAATTGACATGTCTCGTGTTGGAGCCATGATTCATGTCAGTCCACTTGGTGCAACAGCTCTCCAACGTGTGATCACTCCTTTTTAGATGCAGACTAACGAGCAGATCTGATTTGATGCAGGTGTTAGTTTTGGGGATGAAAATTTACAGGGTGATTCCATAATTTATTCCTCAGAATTGAGTGATTCCATATTTTTTTTCCCTCTGCTTGGTCTAAAAAAGTAACCATTACTGACTGCCGCAATTTGTTTTCCTGATTTCTTATAGTGTTTCTTAAAGCCAGAAAGTTGCCATTTGAAATGACTTTAGTTTGTGTCATCTCTGTGATCTGCTTTTTGGGGAAAAGCTCCTACTCCCTACAAAATGCTCCCAAGGCGCGCGTCTCAAAAAGCCTCTGACAAACAAGTCCAGCTCCTGGCCTTCAAGTGTGACTTAGCTTCTAAGTCCGGCGAAACTGTTTCTACTGACAGGAGAAGGGGCAAAGGCACTCCGCTGGCGTCTTAACCAGCTGCTTCGGGTAGATGGGGCTCGTTAACTCTGTGCGGTAGCCCATCTAGGAGAAGGTAACTCTGATTTCAAACCCCCGCTGCCTTGCGGGCATACCCTTTCAAGGGAAGGCTAAGGGAGTGGACAGAAAATCAGGAGCTGGAGTTCCTAAGGCGGCCTGACACTGTATCGTCAACACCGGCAACTCCTGCGACGCAGTTGGTACCAAGCTGTATCGATTCTTTCGCTCCCTTGGATCTGCCAGCTGCGTGGAGAGGGGGGGTTTGCTGCTTGGGCGACAGCTGACTCTCCATACATACCCGCCCAGGCTACTGTAGTCCCACTGGAGAGGTCACTCCAGCGACATCGCAAGATGCCGGCACAACACGGGAGGGGGCAGTCACCGGTTATAAGATCAATCCGATTGGCGAAGGAAACGAGCGCCAGGGGTTACCTCCGACGGTGGGAGAGGTCATCGCGCCTCATTGGACAGCTACCGCCCGCCTTAAGCTGGGCAGCCCCCAGCCAGTAAGGTGCTGTCCCGCCATGGCTCACCTGCTCCACTGGGTGCATGGAGATTAGAGAACCTCCTCGACAAGTGGGCCAAAGACGTCTGCACCAGGCACAACAAAAAACAACAACAAAAAGTCCCCTGCACTCCGCATTGCTAGCTGGAATGTCAGGACAGTGTGTCCCGGTCTCTCCACAGACCCTCAACAGATTGACGATGCAAGGAAGACTGCAGTCATCGATAAAGAGCTTGCACGACTAAACATCGATATCGTGTGCCTACAGGAAACACGGCTGGCAGACAACGGCACCATCAGGGAAGCAAACTACACCTTCTACTGGCAAGGGAAGCCTCTGGACGAACCAAGGCATCATGGTGTGGGCTTTGCTGTGAAGAACACTCTCGTCAGCTACATCGAGCCCCCAGTAGCAGGCTCAGAGAGGATCCTCAGCCTCCGGCTATCAACATCCTCAGGCCCCGCCAACATCATCAGCGTGTATGCCCCTACCCTCTGTGCCACACCCGAGGTGAAAGATCAGTTCTACCAGGCTCTGGATGAAGTTATATCTAGGATCCCCAGCGCTGAAGGCCTTTACCTCCTGGGAGACTTCAATGCCAGAGTTGGAGCTGATCACGAGGCTTGGCCTACATGCCTTGGAAGATTCGGGAAGGGAAAAATCAATGAGAACGGACAAAGACTGTTGGAGCTGTGCTGCTTTCATGGCTTATGCGTGACTAACACCTTCTTCAACTGCAAGCAGATCCATCAGGTGTCCTGGAGGCACCCACGCTCCCGCCACTGGCACCAGCTTGATCTAGTCATCACTAGGCGTTCGGACCTCACCAGTGTGCTCCTCACCCGCAGCTATCATAGTGCAGACTGCAACATGGATCATGCCCTCATCGCCAGCAAGGTGCGTGTAACACCAAAGAATCTGCACCACTCCAGGAAGAAGGGTCGTCCCCGCATCAACACTCGCTGCGCAAGCAATCCAGAAAAAGCCCAGCAGTTCGTCAGCAAGTTGGAAGCAACGCTGGCTGAGAAAACTCCTGCAGACGACACCATTGACTCCAACTGGTCCCACCTTCGTGACGCTCTTTACAACTCTGCCATCACTGCCTACGGGACGAAAGAGCGGACAGGCACCGACTGGTTTGAGGCCCATTGGGAGGAAATGGAACCTGCAGTGGAAGCAAAAAGGAAAGCCCTCCTGGCTTACAAATCCAAGCCAAGCCCCGGCACTCTACAAGCCCTTAGGACTGCCAAGAAAGAGGCTCAGCAGACCGCTCGCCACTGCGCCAACACCTACTGGCTGAACCTCTGCAGCAGCATTCAATCTGCCACTGACACAGGGAACACAAGAGGGATGTACGAGGGCATAAAGAAGGCAACGGGCCCAGCACCCACCAAGACAGCCCCCCTTAAGTACAAGACGGGCGAAGTCATCATCGACCAGGAGAAGCAGATGCAGCGGTGGACCGAGCACTACCTGGAACTGTACGCAACACAGAACGTCATTACAGACACTGCTCTCAATGCCATCCCAGACATGCCGGTCTTGGAGGAGCTAGACACCCTACCCACTGTGGAAGAGCTAAGCAAAACCATAGACTGCCTTGCTTGTGGGAAGGCCCCTGGAAGCGATGGCATACCACCAGAGGTCCTCAAGAGCAGGGAAACCTGCACTACTTCAGCCACTGCACGACCTACTTTGCTTCTGCTGGGAACAGGGCTACATCCCCCAGGATATGCGGGACGCGAACATCGTCACCCTGTATAAGAACAAAGGAGACTGCAGCGACTGCAACAATTACCGGGGCATCTCCCTCCTCAGCATTGTTGGCAAAGCGTTTGCCCGTGTCGCACTGGTGCGCCTGCAACCTCTCACCGCCCGCGTCTTCCCCGAGTCCCAGTGTGGCTTCAGGGCCGGTTGATCAACAGTGGATATGATCTTTTCGCTACGCCAGCTGCAGGAGAAGTGTCAGGAGCAGCAGATGCCACTTTACATCGCCTTTATCGATCTAACAAAGGCATTTGATCTGGTCAGCCGCAGCGGACTCTTCAACCTGCTTCGGAAGATTGGCTGCCCCCCACACCTGCTTGCAGTGGTAATGTCATTCCACGAGAACATGCACAGCATGGTCTGCTACAACAGCGCAACGTCCGAGGCATTTCCAGTCAGCAGCGGAGTGAAACAAGGCTATGTCCTCGCACCGACACTGTTCGACATCTTTTTCTCCATGCTGCTCCAGTTTGCCTTCCAAGACTGCAGCGAGGGTGTCTACATCCATACCAGGTCCAATGGCAAGCTCTTTAACATCGCCTGAATCCGCGCTAAGACCAAGGTCACCAAAGTTCTCATTCGTGAGATGTTGTTTGCTGACGATGCAGCCTTGGCATCACACACAGTAGACGGCCTCCAGCAGCTTGTCAGCCGCCTCTCTCTCACCTGCAAGGAGTTTGGTCTGACCATCAGCCTCAAGCAAACCAACGTCATGGCACAGGGTGCCCAGCTCCCACCAGCAATCACCATTGACGGGTACACCCTGGAAGTGGTCGACAACTTCATCTACCTTGGATCTATCATCTCTAGCACACTGTCCATCGACGCAGAAATCAACAGCAGGATTGCCAAGGCAGCAGCAGTCATGGCCAAACTGAACCAGCAAGTGTGGAACAATTTCAACCTCACTGAGAAGACCAAGATGCGAGTCTACAGGCCTGCATGCTCAGCACTCTCCTCTATGGCAGCGAGTCATGGACCACCTACGCAAGGCATGAGCGGAAACTAAACAGCTTCCACATGAGGTGCCTGCAACGCATCCTCCAGATCAAGTGGCAAGACATGATCCCCAACACCGTGGTGCTGGAACGTGCCAGCATGGGCAGCATGCATTCCATGCTTTGCGAGAGATGGCTCCGTTGGCTCGGCCACGTCAGGCAGATGGACACAGGCCACATCCCCAAAGACCTCCTCTACAGCGAGCTGGCAGAAGGCTCTAGGATGACAGGGCGCCCAAAACTGCACTACAAGGACATCTGCAAGAGAGACATGAAAAACTGCAACATCGATGTCCAGATGTGGGAGAGCTATGCAGACAACCGCCCCGCTTGGCGTCTTTCTATCAAACAGGTCACAAAAGCCTCGGAGGCAACACGGAAATCAGTTGCCATCAACAAGAGAGCAAAGCGGAAAGAGCGCCAACACGAGCCCCAGAAACCCACTCACTTCGCCTGCGCCAGGTGCGGCAGAGACTACCATTCAAGGATCGGACTTCACAGCCACTCCAGAAAGTGCAGAGGAACCAACTAGGGTCTACACCATCGTCTCTCATGACGGACAGATGCCGAGAGAGAGACTTGACCAGTCGTTCTCACTGTGTTTTGTACAATAACACTACCTCTAACCTTTAGTGACATGAAATTTTGGGTTCCACAGGGGTCCGCCTTAGGCCCCCTGCTTTTCTCCCTTTATATAGCACCTCCTGGGCATATATTGTGGTGTTTTGGGATTAACTTTCACTGCTATGCTGATGATACTCAGGTATACAGTACATGCCGATAACTGCTGGTAATCTCATCCACATAAAATCCTTAGAAGACTGCCTTGCATCAGAGAGAAGCTGGATGTCTAGCAACTTCCTACTTTTAAACTCTGACAAGACTGAAATGATGGTTCTTGGTCCAGTGAGACACTGGCATCAATTTGACCAGCTAACACTTAGCCTAGGCTCGTGTGCCATACATCTCACTGACAAAGTGAGGAACCTTGGGGTAATTTTTGATCTTTCAATGTCCTTTGACCTGCACATTAGAGATACTACGAGGACTGCTTTCTTCCACCTGTGAAATATAGTGAAGATTCGTCCCATCCTGTGTATGGCTGATGCTGAGACTCTGATTCATGCATTTGTCTCTTCTAGATTGGACTGTTGCAATGTTCTATTTTCTGCATTACCGCAGTCCAGCATAGGGGTCTCCAATTTGTTCAAAATGCTGCTGCCAGACTTTTGACATGAAGCAGAAAGTTTGACCATATACCCATTTTGGCATCTCTTCACTGGCTTCCTGTCCCTGTGAGATCAGATTTTAAGGTTCTGCCACTAGTCTATAAAATTGTGCACGGACTGGCACCTCCCTCCTTAGTTGCTCTGGGGGTTAGTAAGGTTAGACCTCACTTGTGTGAAGTGCCTTGAGGCAACTCTGTTGTGATTTGTTTGTTGATTCGATTGTTCTGTCTGAGTTATTTTCATTAGTTACTTCATCCAAACCATCAACATGTTTATTAGACCCCATTCCTACCAGGCTGCTCAAGGAAGCCCTACCATTATTTAATGCTTCGATCTTAAATATGATCAATCTATCTTTGTTAGTTGGCTATGTACCACAGGCTTTTAAGGTGGCAGTAATTAAACCATTACTTAAAAAGCCATCACTTGACCCAGCTATCTTAGCTAATTATAGGCCAATCTCCAACCTTCCTTTTCTCTCAAAAATTCTTGAAAGGGTAGTTGTAAAACAGCTAACTGATCATCTGCAGAGGAATGGTCTATTTGAAGAGTTTCAGTCAGGTTTTAGAATTCATCATAGTACAGAAACAGCATTAGTGAAGGTTACAAATGATCTTCTTATGGCCTCGGACAGTGGACTCATCTCTGTGCTTGTTCTGTTAGACCTCAGTGCTGCTTTTGATACTGTTGACCATAAAATTTTATTACAGAGATTAGAGCACGCCATAGGTATTAAAGGCACTGCGCTGCGGTGGTTTGAATCATATTTGTCTAATAGATTACAATTTGTTCATGTAAATGGGGAATCTTCTTCACAGACTAAAGTTAATTATGGAGTTCCACAAGGTTCTGTGCTAGGACCAATTTTATTCACTTTATATATGCTTCCCTTAGGCAGTATTATTAGACGGTACTGCTTAAATTTTCATTGTTACGCAGATGATACCCAGCTTTATCTATCCATGAAGCCAGAGGACACACACCAATTAGCTAAACTGCAGGATTGTCTTACAGACATAAAGACATGGATGACCTCTAATTTCCTGCTTTTAAACTCAGATAAAACTGAAGTTATTGTACTTGGCCCCACAAATCTTAGAAACATGGTGTCTAACCAGATCCTTACTCTGGATGGCATTACCCTGACCTCTAGTAATACTGTGAGAAATCTTGGAGTCATTTTTGATCAGGAGATGTCATTCAAAGCGCATATTAAACAAATATGTAGGACTGCTTTTTTGCATTTATGCAATATCTCTAAAATCAGAAAGGTCTTGTCTCAGAGTGATGCTGAAAAACTAATTCATGCATTTATTTCCTCTAGGCTGGACTATTGTAATTCATTATTATCAGGTTGTCCTAAAAGTTCCCTAAAAAGCCTTCAGTTAATTCAAAATGCTGCAGCTAGAGTACTGACGGGGACTAGAAGGAGAGAGCATATCTCACCCATATTGGCCTCTCTTCATTGGCTTCCTGTTAATTCTAGAATAGAATTTAAAATTCTTCTTCTTACTTATAAGGTTTTGAATAATCAGGTCCCATCTTATCTTAGGGACCTCGTAGTACCATATCACCCCAATAGAGCGCTTCGCTCTCAGACTGCAGGCTTACTTGTAGTTCCTAGGGTTTGTAAGAGTAGAATGGGAGGCAGAGCCTTCAGCTTTCAGGCTCCTCTCCTGTGGAACCAGCTCCCAATTCAGATCAGGGAGACAGACACCCTCTCTACTTTTAAGATTAGGCTTAAAACTTTCCTTTTTGCTAAAGCTTATAGTTAGGGCTGGATCAGGTGACCCTGAACCATCCCTTAGTTATGCTGCTATAGACGTAGACTGCTGGGGGGTTCCCATGATGCACTGTTTCTTTCTCTTTTTGCTCTGTATGCACCACTCTGCATTTAATCATTAGTGATCGATCTGTGCTCCCCTCCACAGCATGTCTTTTTCCTGGTTCTCTCCCTCAGCCCCAACCAGTCCCAGCAGAAGACTGCCCCTCCCTGAGCCTGGTTCTGCTGGAGGTTTCTTCCTGTTAAAAGGGAGTTTTTCCTTCCCACTGTAGCCAAGTGCTTGCTCACAGGGGGTCGTTTTGACCGTTGGGGTTTTACATAATTATTGTATGGCCTTGCCTTACAATATAGAGCGCCTTGGGGCAACTGTTTGTTGTGATTTGGCGCTATATAAAAAAAATTGATTGATTGATTGATTGATTTGGCACTATATAAATGAAAATAAATTGAAATTGAAACTTTCCTGGAGAACATTTGTTTGGAAGAGCCTTTGTAGATATTTTATTACTCCTGCTCAATCATCTCACTATTCAGACACAACTTGCTGCTGGAGGAATTGTGGCTCTCAGGATGCCAATCATTATCATATTTTTTGGGACTGCCCAAAGGTACTCCGTTTTTGGCGTAAGATCATTCCGAGTTAGAAATTATATTTGAGATAAAAAATTACTTTCAACCTCTATCTGCCACCTTATCGTGGTGGGGGAGTTTGCGTACCCGGATGATCCTAGGAGCTATGTTGTCGGGGGCTTTGTGCTCCCTGTAGGGTCTCCCAAGGCAAACAGGTCCTACGTGATGGGTCAGACTAAGGGCAGTTCAGAACCTCCATGACCAGTAAAAGATCAAGGATCGTGACGTCGCCCGGTATGGCGGAGCCGGGGTCCCACCCTGGAGCCAGGCCCGGGGTTGGGGCTCGCGCGCGAGCGCCTGGTGGTTGGGCCTTAGCCCATGGGGCCCGGCCGTGCTCAGCCCGAAAGAGTGACGTGGGCCTGCCCTCCTGTGGGTTCACCACCTGCAGAGGGGGCCATGGGGGTCGGGTGCAGAGAGGATTGGGTGGCGGTCGAGGGCGGGTGGCCCGGCGGCCCGGTCCATGCTCACAGCCCCTGGCTGTTGGGACGTGGAATGTCACCTCGCTAGGGGGGAAGGAGCCTGAGCTTGTGCGGGAGGTTGAGAGATACCGACTAGAGATAGTCGGGCTCACCTCCACGCACAGCTTGGGCTCTGGTACCCAACTCCTGGAGAGGGGCTGGATGCTTCATTTTTCTGGCGTCGTCCACGGGGAGAGGCGGAGAGCTGGGGTCGCATTGCTTACTGCTCCCCAGCTCAGTCGCCAAGTGTTGGAGTTCACTCCGGTGAACGAGAGGGTCACGTCCCTACGCCTTCGGGTCGGCGACAGGTCTCTCACCGTTGTCTCGGCCTACGGGCCGAGCAGCAGTGCAGAGTACCCGACCTTCCTGGAGTCCCTGGGAGGGGTACTAGATAGCGCGCCGACTGGGGACTCCATTGTTCTCCTGGGGGATTTCAACGCCCACGTGGGCGGCGACAGTGAGACCTGGAGGGGGGTGATCGGGAAGCACAGCCTCCCCGATCTGAACCCGAGTGGTGTTCAGTTGTTGGACTTCTGTGCTAGTCACAGTTTGTCCATCACGAACACCATGTTCGAGCACAAGGGTGTCCGCACGTGGCACCAGGACACCCTGAGCCGGAGGTCGATGATCGACTTTGTAATCGTATCATCTGACCTTCGGCCACGTGTCTCGGACACTCGGGTGAAGAGAGGGGCAGAGCTGTTGACTGATCACCACCTGGTGGTGAGTTGTATGCGCTGGGAGGGTAGGAAGCCGGTAAGACCTGGCAAGCCCAAACGTATCGTGAGGATCTGCTGGGAATGACTGGCGGAACCCTCTGTCAGCGAGGTCTTCAACTCCCACCTCCGGGAGAGCTTCTCCCAGATCCCGGGGGAGGTTGGAGACATGGAGTCCGAGTGGACCATGTTCTCCACCTCCATTGTCGATGCGGCTGCTCGTAGCTGTGGTCGCAAGGTCTCTGGTGCCTGTCGCGGCGGCAATCCCCGAACCCGGTGGTGGACACCGGAAGTAAGGGATGCCATCAAGCTGAAGAAGGAGTCCTACTTATTTTTGTTGGTAGGTGGGACCCCAGAGGCAGCTGACAGGTACCAGCAGGCCAAGCGTGCCGCAGCCCGTGCGGTCACAGAGGCAAAAACGCGGGTCTGGGAGGAGTTCGGGGAGGCTATGGAGGAGGACTATCGGTCGGCCTCGAAGAGATTCTGGCAAACCGTCCGACGCCTCAGGAGGCGGAAGCAGCTCTCCACCAACACTGTTTACGGTGTGGGTGGGGAGCTGTTGACCCTGACTGGGGATGTTGTCGGGCGGTGGAAGGAGTACTTCAAGGATCTCCTCAATCCCATCGTCACGTCTTCCGAAGAGGAAGCAGAGACTGGGGACTCGGAGGCGGACTCATCCATTACCCAGGCCGAAGTCACCGAGGTGGTTATAAAGCTCCTCGGTGGCAAGGCTCCTGGGGTGGATGAAATCCGTCCTGAGTACCTTAAGTCTCTGGATGTTGTGGGGCTGCCTTGGCTGACACGCCTCTGCAACATCGCGTGGCGATCGGGGACAGTGCCTCTGGATTGGCAGACCGGGGTGGTGGTCCCTCTGTTTAAGAAGGGGGACCGGAGGGTGTGTTCCAACTATAGGGGTTTCACACTCCTCAGCCTCCCCGGTAAGGTCTATTCCAGAGTACTGGAGAGGAGAATTCGACCGATGTTGAACCTCGGATTCAGGAGGAGCAGTGTGGTTTTCATCCTGGTCGCGGCACACTGGACCAGCTCTACACGCTCCATCGGGTGCTCGAGGGTTCATGGGAGTTTGCCCAACCAGTCCACATGTGTTTTGTGGATCTGGAGAAGGCATTCGACCGTGTCCCTCGGCGCACCCTGTGGGGAGTGCTCTGGGAGTACAGGGGTCCGGGGTCCTTTGCTAAGGGCTATCCGGTCCCTGTACGACCGCAGCAGGAGCTTGGTTCGCATTGCCGGTAGTAAGTCAAACCTGTTTCCAGTGCACGTTGGCCTCCGCCAGGGCTGCCCTTTGTCACCGGTTCTGTTCATTATATTTATGGACAGAATTTCTAGGCACAGCCAGGGTGTAGAGGGGGTCTGGTTTGGGAACCACAGAATCTCGTCTGTGCTGTTTGCGGATGATGTGGTTCTGTTGGCTTCGTCAAATCAGGACCTTCAGCGTGCACTGGGGCAGTTTGCAGCCGAGTGTGAAGCGTCCAGGATGAAAATCAGCACCTCCAAATCCGAGGCCATGGTTCTCGACCGGAAAAAGGTGCTTTGCCCTCTTCAGGTCGGTGGAGTGTCCTTGCCTCAAGTGGAGGAGTTTAAGTATCTTGGGGTCTTGTTCACGAGTGAGGGACGGATGGAGCGTGAGATCGATAGACGGATCGGTGCAGCATCTGCAGTGATGCGGTCGCTGTATCGGACCGTTGTGGTGAAGAGAGAGCTGAGTAGGGGGGCAAAGCTCTCGATTTACCGATCGATCTACATTCCGATCCTCACCTATAGTCATGAGATTTGGCTCATTGGAAAGAACGAGATCGTGGGTACAAGCGGCTGAGATGAGTTTCCTCCGCAGGGTGGCTGGGCGCTCCCTTAGAGATAGGGTGAGGAGCTCGGTCACTCGGGAGGAGCTCGGAGTCGAGTCGCTGCTCCTCCACATCAAAAGGAGTCGGTTGAGGTGGCTCGGGCATCTTTTCTGGATGCCCCCTGGACGCCTTGCTGGAGAGGTGTTCCGGGCACGTCTCACTGGGAGGAGGCCCCGGGGAAGACCCAGGACACGCTGGAGGGACTACATCTCTCGGCTGGCTTGGGAACGCCTTGGGGTTCCCCCGAAGGAGCTGGAGGAGGTGTGTGTGGATCGGGAGGTCTGGGCGGCTTTGCTTGAGCTGCTGCCCCCGCGACCCGACTCCGGATAAAGCGGAAGAAAATGGATGGATGGATGGGATGAACTTTTTGGGGAGCTCTTAACCTCCAAGGCCACAAATATTAGATCTAAGAAGCTGTTTGGAATACTAAGTGTGGCAGCTAGAAAAGAAGTGACAAAGAAATGGCTTAAACCAGATACCCCATCAATTAAGGAGTGGTATAATATCATATATGACATCTATGTAATAGAATGAATAACCTTTTCTTTGAAGCTCCAGGACAGTGAATTTCAGGAAATTTGGAGGAAGTGGATAATGTATATTTACCTGAAATGCCCAACTTTTGTTTCATTTTTTTAAAGGGAATGAGGTATTTTGTTTCTCTTGGTATTTGGGAAAATACAACTCGGTTTGAAAGTATTAATTTTTTTAGTAACAAACATTAATTATTTGAAAATAAAACCAACCATTCCATGAAAAGAGACTCTTTCTTGAAGGGCATATGAAGGAATTAAATGACATGCTTCTAAACATGCTTTTAAAATGTAACATGAGTTTTAGTAACAGGACTGAAAAAATGCAGCCATCTTTGTCCTAAAACTTGTGTTAAAAAAAGTTAGTCACTTAAGATTGTCCAGTGTTCATTTTAAATAGTTAAATATGTGTGCTGTTAGATTTAGTTTTGAAAAATAAATTAAAAAATACTTTAATTTGGTGGACTTACAACATGGAAATGGCACCCATTTGGTGGAATGACCCACATGCTGACAATGACCTGAAACCACTCCTTTTAAAGTCCTATTTCTGTTTATTTTTGATTTCCAGACATCTGACATTGCACAGCATCGGAAGAGAACCTGTCTGGAAGGTCTGCCCTTATTTGTCCGCGACATTCTATAGAAGCTTTTCCTGAAATGCCTGGTGTGTACATTATCAAGACTTTTTCCATAAATAATAAGTGCATGTTAAGTGTTGTGCTCACTAGACCTGCTACCAAGTTATTAGTGAGGCAGTTGATATGTAGAACCCCTGTGGTTTTATTTAAATTTGGTTCACATTTTTTCAACAGGACTCTGATGTGGTTGATGGGCAGACTGCTGGTGTGAAGATGGGTATCCGTAGATGATGATCCACCTGCTTCGTTTCAAAGGATTGTAGAAGAATTTTTAGGTCCATATTTGAACTGTGATGAACTATCAAGTGTCCTGATCCGAACTGTATGTCCTCTGGTTGAACTAGCAGGTGTTCAACCCAAAAAAAGGGCTCTATTAGTCATTTAGTCTGTCAGGGGCTTTCCAAGGCCTTTTAGGTGCTTTCCCGCAGGCCACGTGCGGGGGCCTCAGGCCAGCTGCACGTGTGGCTGAGGCCACGTGCGGAGGGGGCCTCAGGCCAGCTGCACCTGTGGCTGAAGGTCTTTTAAAAAAATCAGTTGTAAATCCTTCATGTTTTAATGGGAGCATTTGTCACATTGAAATAATGGCCTAACACCTGCTTAGGGTTCACTAGAGGACGCTTCCAATAGAAAACCATGTCTTGGGAATGAAATAAATAAAAAAGTCGAAGGAGGAGCGATGCCCGCGGGTCTCCAATAAATAGACGAGCGCGGTTGTCATATTCAGTCTCTCTAGAGGACTCAGTTTGTCTAAGCTTTGTGTCGAAGGCTTAAATAAACTTAAAAACTCTGTGCATTTTATCTTGCTTAAGGCTGAATTATTCTAAAGTGTTGTGTCCTCTTTCTAGCATATCACTTGCAATTAGTTTGTGTTATCTAAAAGACGACATCCTGAGAAGACCAAAAAGACGAGCCGCGACAGAACTTGGCGAGCCAGCCAGGAGGGTCCAGGGGCATTCCGGCAGCCTGGGGCAGTCCAGCTCATCCCTCCAGACCGTAAATAACAGTGATCACGACTAAAAGGTAAGCAGAAACCTTTTATAACTTCTGCACGATCTGGAGGAGTGAGTCGGGATTTCCGCCCAAGTTGACAGGTGATATTTTTTAATTGCCTCTTACCCAAAAGAACCTGGACTAAGAAAATTGATAAGAGACTAAAAAAAGATAAGACTGAAAATTATCAGGCCTTGTAGATAAAATGCTCAGAAGGTGTGTGTGTTCCCGGGAAAAAGAATGTCTATGTGAGTGAAAGGTCAGGAATGTTCATGAACTCTGGTGCGGAAAGAGTGCGTGGAGAACTAACCTGGATGCTTGGGGAATAATTGGTGTTGAAATTCGTTACTAACGTGCCGGCTGATAGCATGCGCTGTAGGGGTTAATTTAGGGGAGTATACTGACAAATAGATACAAGGTAATACAAGGTTATTTAAAGAGTTTAACAGAGACTGAAGTGAAATAAGTGAGAAAAAAGAGTTTAACAAGAGAATACGTGCAGAGAAAGCACAAGATAAGCGCCTGAGGGGGCGCAGTAGAAATACCGTACGTGATAAAGAGATTTAAAGAGAAAAGTGCAAAGAAGCACAGCTGACAGTAAGTAAAAGAGCTCAATAAAGGACGTCATTTTTTAAGAAAAGAGAAAAACTATAAAAAAATAATAAAATAAATAGAGAGTTAGTGCAGAATACATGAGAATTAATGAAGCAGAAAATAGTGCAGTAAGGCACCAAATACACGCTTGTGGGGCGTGGGAGAAGAATAAGTAATTAAGTACACAGTAATATGAGTTTTTTTATAAGAAAAGAAAAAGAGAATATTTTCAGTGCAAAGGCACATTAAGCTCACGAGGAGCTCAGTAAGTGAAAAAAAAAAAAGGCAGAAGAAAGTGCAGAAAGGCACAGGATACGCACGTGAGGCGCGGTAAGGCGTAGAAATAAATGAAATATTGTATGCTCAGAAAGGAGCTTGTGAAAATAATATATTAAGCACAGGATACGCACGCGAGGCGCGGTAAGGCGTAGAAGTAAATGAAATATTGTATGCTCAGAAAGGAGCTGGTGGAAAATAATATATTAAGCACAGGATACGCACGCGAGGCGCGGTAAGGCGTAGAAGTAAATGAAATATTGTACGCTCAAAGAGGGCTTGAAAAAAAGTAATATATGAAGTTGCTGACATCGCCGGAGAAGCTGTCTAACGTGAAGAAGAGATACATGCTTAAACAGAACACATTGGTGTTAAGTGAATAAAAAGGTTGTTTAAAGCCGCGGAGTGAAAAGTGGCAGAAGTCTAGATAGAGATATATAGAAAGTTGTTTTTAATAATTTTTGTGTATAAAGCTTTTGAAGATTGGTGTGTGGGAGAGTGGAGAGTAATCTGTGTAAAGCTGTGAGAACTTGCAGGCTGGCTGACATACAAGATTAATGTGAAAGAGTACGAGGGGGAGGTATTTAGACCCAACAGGAGGACTTGGGAGGTGCATGACAGGCAGAGAGGAAAGTGTGAAACAGACAGTGAAGAAAAAGACAGGAGAAGAGTGCTATGTAAATACAGAGAAGGTAGATATTATTTCAAAGAGAGAAAACTAATAAACAAACATAGCAGAAAAAGACGAGAAGCAGAAAGTTAAAAAAAAAAAAAAAAAATTAAATTAGAAGGGAAATAGAAAGTCGGGAGCAAAGACATTAGGAGGTGTTAGGGTTGTAAGAGGATTAAATAAATAAAGTTGGTTATAAATCAAAAGAGATAAAGCTTAGATTATAGTGAAAAAGCTGACAGACTGATCAATGCTTGGGACAGTCATTGATGGGAGACTTAAGTGATGATGAAATAATACTCCCAGAACATTACTTGACTGACGGAGACATCGAAACCCAGGGAATCAGGACACATTTTTGGCTGGAAAGGACCTATTTTGACAGGGTAGGAGCAGAACATTGGCAGGACGAACAAGAGATCAATCAGAAATTATGGCAGATTACTAAGGTAATCAATCTGAAGCAAAAGAAAGAACAATTCCCTCTAATTAATTGGGAGCTGCTGATAAGACGTCTGTGGCATCAGGGTTTAACCCCGTGGCTGGAGCTGCTTTGTGCTGACCCTAATAAAGAACTTAGCATACCATTAAATCATTTAGTAACACTACCAACCGATCCAGGTGAAGAACTGTTTCCTAGGTTGACTCTGACTGTGGTCCCAAGGAAGGTTCGGTGGGAAACAGGTAAATTTTCATATTTAGTTAAAGAAAAAGAAGACGGGCATAGCAGTTGGAAATTTAATCCTTTTAAGGGTTTAAAATACAAAACAGGTGTTACAGCCAGCAAGTTATTGGTCTGGATCAGGACAGCCCCTGAGGGACTACCAGAACACCATAGAAACACCTCACATAGCGTTTGTCAGGGTTACATGGGTAACTCTCAAGGTCAAGGTCGGGAAAGTACCCCGCTAGACTTAGTACTAAGAAAATATCCAGGAAAACGCACTAAGGCCAACCAATGTATGAGAAAGTGGCACAAAAGGTCACATGGGGGCAGGCAATGGCCTTTGGAGGGATCATTTGATCCGGTGATGTGTGAAGCAGTTGCGGTAGAAATACAGAAAAAATAAATTAAAGATCAGCAGAAGAACGTAAATAACAACAAAAAACGCACTGAAGAAAAAGAAGTTTTGGCCTTGTTCAAACAGGAAGCACAGAGGCTACAGCAGAAAAGAGAAAAAATGACAGAGGAAAGATCCAAAGAGACTAAAGCCAGTGCACCGAGCTGGGAAGCAGAGCCACCCCCATATAAACGTCATGATATGGGGAAAGACAGCTGGACAATTTGTATTAGGAACTCGTGAAGAGGACCAAGGCATGGATGTGGAGGGCAAATTCACACTGACACTAAAAGCTCGAGAGCCACAAGGAGACAGGTCCTCAGTCTGTCAAATGGATCATACAAGGTCTCCAAGTCCGAAAGTAAGTGGTCGCCACGACCAGCAGGGGGGGCCACAAATAACAGTGACACGGAGGCAGACGAGGATAAAGAGAGAGACCTGAAGGCTCCGCCTGCACATCGAGGTCCACTGAAAACCGTCCCCTCCCACCATAAGTCAGCCGACTGGACCTTCACAGGCTATAGAGGCTCCGAAGAGTGGCACAAGAGCTTCTGTGACACACTGGATCTGGCCAGAAGAGATAATGAAGAACTAGCAGAGCAACTTCGGCTAGCGAAGGAAAGAATACAAAGACATAGGGACGCCGAGGAAAGAAGAATATTACAACAATCGACGCCCAATCAAGGGAATCACATTATACAGCCACCCACCCGAAAAATTTCTGGTGAGATCATCATTGAGACTGCAAAAGAGGCCCGACTCAGGCAAAGACAACAATGTGTAGCCAAAGACATAGCGGCTTTAGAACAGAATATAACCGACTGGATGGACTGCCTGGAACCAGTCAGTCGCACTCGATCTGGAAGACAGTATGGAGTCCGCACAGAAGAAGAGGAGGACGAAGACCTCATATGCCCATTAGTGGTTAGAAATGGTCATCATGTGTATACCCCATGGAGCTGGACAGACATGGTGGGGCTGGCCAACAGACTGCCAGACATCACCCAAGGAGCTGGGAGATGGATAACTGCCTTAGAAGAAGGCACTGCAGGGGTAACCTTGTCTTTAGGTGACATAAAAGCCTTGCTAATGCATGTCATGGGAAAACATGACACTGAAGAATTAGCAGGAAAGGTTGGACTAACACAAATGATGGGCACAAATCAACATGATGAAGTCCCCTTTAATCGCTATAGAAACTCCATGTGGGAAGGACTGAGAAGAAAGTACCCTGAGGTCTTGGATCCCTCTAAATTGGATGATGAGGAGTGGACACCTGAAGAGTGCCCAAAGAAGTTCCTGCACCGATTCCAGAAGAGATGGGCGGAGGAAACAGGAAATGCATGGAACCATTCTCCAGCAACTGAAATCCTGTTTAAAATAACTGTAAAAAAGGCTCTACCAGATGAGGTTCAGAAAGCCCTAGATGGAGTTGTGGGACTATCAAAAATGAATTGGGCTTTATACTCTGAGCATATTTGTCACCATCTTGAAATCTACAAGAAAGAAAAACAAAAAGAAGAAGATGCAGCAAAATCCCTGACGAAAAAATTGGTGCAGATGCAGTTGGGAGAGCTAACCAAAGTCAAGAAAGAAAAAACAAAGACCCAGGCACCAATGATGACCCCTGTTCCTTCTGAGTCGGCAAGCACAGGCCCTACGGCAAACACTGCTGCCACCTTACAGGCACCTGTGGTAACAGCCACACAGAGCCCCCAAGGAGCAGCAGGGAGCACTGCTGCAGGAGAAGTCTCAGCACCAGTGGAGCATCACTATCACTACCATAGCACTGGCACACCCGGAAATGGACCCACCTACAGTCATGGGTGGAGAGGAGAGTCACGGAACTTTCAAGGTCAAAGAGGAGGGTGGCGAAGAGGATCTCGCCAACCTTCATTTGGAAGCAGATTCCCGAACTCAGCTCCCAGGAACAGTCAAGCGGGACCGCCTATGGGACCAACACCCCCAATAGGGGATCAACCCTCTAATGAG
Source organism: Thalassophryne amazonica (assembly GCF_902500255.1). Lineage (NCBI taxonomy): Eukaryota > Metazoa > Chordata > Actinopteri > Batrachoidiformes > Batrachoididae > Thalassophryne > Thalassophryne amazonica. The sequence goes on along the minus strand of NC_047114.1, from coordinate 90,175,661 downwards.
TGTTGGAGCTGTGGACAACCTGGACATCGAATGAGAAATTGTCCGGCCCGACCTTGGGTTGGACCCTCTGCCTATTGGCAATAGGGAGGCCTAGAGAAGACAGAGGGGGAAACGGTGGCATTGGCTATTTCAATGATACCTAAGGAAGAGCCAACCGTCACTGTTAATATACAAAACAGAGATTTCCCTTTCATGGTGGATACAGGGGCAACATACTCTTGCATAGGGAAAATGGGCGCTCATCTCCCCCTCTCTGGGTCTGTAATTAAGACCATCGGCTTCTCTGGGAAAACTCAAATAATACCTTTTACACGCCCACTTCCTGTAACGATTGCAGGAAAAACAATTGAAGCACCCCTGTTATACTCACAAAATACACCTGTGAATTTGCTGGGAAGAGACATTTTATGTAAGCTACAAACCCAGATAGTGTGTACCCATCAAGGACTGCAAATACACTTTCCCGACGAAGCACTCGCCAACATTATGGTGCTTATGGACATGGAAAACAAGGTCCGACCTGTGCAACCCATGGTATACTGGCTGAAGTTACAACCAGAAAATTCAAATCTTCAACTGCAATGGGAAAAATGGAAGCCCTGGGCCGAACAACACTATGAAGCAGTATATACACCTAGTTTACCTTTACATGTCACCCTGATGTTCGATGCCAAACAAGAACAAACTGACTATGCATGCTGCTGGGATGCATTGATGAATCAACGGCTGTTTCACATAACCACCACAGAAATTTATTTAGGCCCCCAAGGGGCCGCAGCTTCTGTCAAGCTAACTTCAGCTGAACAACAATGGTATCAAGTGCCGAATGCCATGCCTCATGTGACCCTTTTAGTCTCAGAAAAGTACGAATCCCATGACCTAGGTCCAATGGTAAAGACAGCCTCAGAAGTTGAAGAATGGCAAAACATGGAAAGTCCACAAGTACATCTGTCAAAAGACCAGCAGTTTATACGAATTAATTTAAAAGTAAATGATGAGGCTATAGCTCAAAAAGTGGAGCTCAATCCTAGACCAGAGGGACAGATGGTGTTATCGGCCCAACAAGAGAAATTGTTAGAGCAAATACCACCAGTGGTGTGGTCCAAAAGCAAAACGGATGTAGGACTAGTAAAAACAGCCTTACCAGTAAAAATAAAAGTAAAACCGGGAGCAAAACTGCCTCACCAAAGGCAGTATCCATTAAAACCTCAGGCTATTGAAGGCATAAAACCAGTAATTAAGGGACTAATGGCAGCTGGAGTTTTAATAAAAACTGCAAGCCCATGCAATACTCCTATCTATCCTATCCCTAAAAACAATACCAAAGAGTATCGGCTGGTACATGATCTGCGTCCTATCAATGCAATAATAGAAATGGATGCACCTATAGTACCTGATCCGCATACTATACTATCAAGCATCCCTGCTGGAGCAAAATGGTACACAGTAATCGATCTGTGTTCAGCTTATTTCAGTGTGCCTGTGCACCCAGACTCACAACATTTGTTTGCATTCACATTTCTGGGACAACAGCTAACGTATACACGGCTACCTCAGGGACTGAACCTGTCCCCAGCCATCTTTAACAAAGTCCTGGCTGAAGATTTACAACACCTTGATATACCCAGTACATTGGTGCAATATATGGATGATCTCCTTATTGCATCAGAGACTCAAGAACAGTGTGAAAAAGATTCATTAATTGTATTGCATGCATTGGCAGATGGAGGTCATAAAGTAAGTAAGGACAAATTGCAGTTCTGCAAACAACAAGTAGAATACTTGGGAAGACAGTTGTGTGGGACCACGCGATGTATAGCCCCAAGCCAAGTGGAGGCTATAATCAAGGCTCCCAAACCCCAAACAGTGGGACAGATGCTTTCATTCCTTGGGATGGCAGGGTACAGTCGGCCGTGGATTTGTGATTATGCTATAAAAACTGCACCTTTGCGTGCCATGATTAGAGCAGTGGGGCAAACAAGCAATGCAGCTCTCCTCGTCTGGACAGATCAGGCAACGGGAGCTTTTGAGGCCCTAAAAACAGACATGCAATCTGCTCCCGAGTTAGGTAACCCAGATTATGGGAAACCTTTCCATTTGTATGTTACTGAAAAAACTGGATATGCTTGTGCTGTACTAATGCAGGAAACAAATGAAGGAAAACAACCATTGGCCTATTATAGTACAAAGCTTGACAACATTGAAACAGGATTGCCACCATGCTATCAGGGTCTAGCAGCAGCTGCCTTTGCATTTCAAAAAGCATCATCCATAATCATGGGACATGCAGTAACGTTGTACACGTCGCATCAGTTACATGCCCTGCTAACCAGTCAACGTTTTGTCTTAACACAAGCTAGACGCACTGGATATGAAGTTGTGTTGTCCGCTCCAGAAATAACAATACAACGTTGTCACACGGTGAATCCCGCCACCAAATTGACCACACTGTTAGATGGTACTCCACATAACTGTGTGGCAGAGACAGAGAAATTTTTGAGAGCCAGAGAACATTTGTATAATCACGCCATAGATGCAGATCTAACCCTGTTCGTGGATGGCTCATGCTTTCGGGATGCCGCGGGATTGCATGCGGGTATGGGGATAGTTAAACTAAACACGGATGGCGAAACCTTTGAATTACTGGAGTCCCAAGGAATTGATCAGCCTTGTTCAGCCCAACTGGCAGAAATCAAAGCCTTAACTATGGCTTGCCAGATAGCTAAAGATCAACGTGTTAATATCTACACAGACTCAGCCTACGCTTATGGCGTATGTCATGTACATGCAAACATTTGGAAACAAAGGGGATTCCTGAGAGCAGATGGCACCCCTGTCACTCATGGAGAAGCGATTTCCCAACTGTTACAAGCTCTCCAATTACCGTCTGAGGTAGCCATCATTAAATGTGCAGGTCATCAAAAGAATAATAACATCATAGCTCAAGGTAACAACCTAGCAGATGACGCAGCGCGCAAAGGAGCACAAGGAGAAAATATGTTTCCCCTGCTAACCATCCAAGATTGTGCCCCACTGGTTTCACTTGACGCACTGATAGTGGCTCAAAGTAGGGCCAGTGGAGAAGAAAAACGAATGTGGGTTAAACGAGGCACTATTGAGACACGCAGTCAGGGGCCAGCGGACAAGCTGTGGCGCAGTAGTCATGGACATTTTGTGTTACCCACCAATTTATTACGACATGCAATCATTTGGGCCCACGGACCCGATCATTGTTCGCGAGTCCAAATTATGAACAAACTAAAAGCTGTCTGGTGGTCACCATATATGGCAGCAACAGTGGACCGTTTGTTGAATGAGTGTGAGGTATGTGCACAGTACAATGTCCGGAAATCATTCACAGCCCCTTTAGCCCACATTCCGGTCCCTGATGGGCCATTCAGACATCTTATGATGGATTTCATAGACATGGGAGCTGAAAATCGAGTTAAACGAATGAGATATGTTTTGGTAGTGATATGCAGATTCAGCCGATGGATTGAGGCAGTAGCCTCTGCAAATCAAGACCATAAAACGGTAGCCAAATTCTTGTGCCGAGATGTCTTTCCAAGATTTGGCATTCCAGATACTATCTCATCTGACAACGGTAGGGCTTTTGTAGCCAAGGTTACACAAGAAACATTCAAACAATTGGGTATCAAACAGAAGTTTGGATGTGTTTATCACCCCCAATCAAATGGTGCGGTGGAACGGGCTAATGGCATTTTAAAGAACAAACTAGCAAAAATCATAGCAGACAGCAATGGCAAACTAACCTGGCTGGATGCGTTGCCGCTTGCTTTATTGTCAATGCGCTCACAAACTAACCGACTAACCCATTTGACACCATTTGAAGCTCTTACAGGTCGGCCGATGCCTATTCCATACCTGAGAGGACCCTACGAAGGACCATCGCTGGAGCAGCTACAAGACGAATGGCATAATTATCTGAGACAGTTAACCCAAATACACAAAACTATCTTTTTGCAGGTCAAAGGTGCTACAGAAGACAGAGAAGCAGAGATTCCACTCGAAAATCAGAGCATCCAGCCTGGTGATCTGGTTTACGTCAAGGTGTTCAAAAAGAAGTGGGACAGGCCCCGCCGAGAAGGTCCTTTCAAAGTTATTCTTGCCTCACGTACAGCAGTCAAAGTAGACGGTAAGGACACTTGGTTTCATTTAAACCACTGCTGTAGGGTTGGTGGCCCAGCGCCCCTGCGGCCTCGGCAAGCTCGTCTTGGCAGAGCCGCCGGGCCAAGGGGGGAAGCAGGAGAAGCCAGAGACCCTACAGCAGCACCGAGGGACGGCCACGCCTCCCTGCAGCCAGAAGAAGCACCGAGGGAAGGCCACGCCTCCCTGCAGCCAGGCGAACACTGGCCAAGGCGCTCACAGAGACTGATTGAACAAAGACGACGCACAGCTTCAGAGAGTAGTGGATCCCTGCCAGATAGAGCAGCGACAGACTCAGATGCAGACTCAGAGACAACTGGAGACGCAGGCCAACAGTCAGACAGAAATACAGACCGACAGATAGACAGGCCACAGGAGACATCAGACTCGGACAGCAACTCAGTAGATTTACCGACAGAAGAACCGCAGGAAGTACAACCCAGACAAAGCACAGAAACACCACACATCCCTAGTGACAGCTCATCTAGTGACGGCTCACTTAGTAGCACATCTAGTAGCACGTCTCAACAGTCATCAGAGCAATGATTAAGGAATTATTCAAGGGATTGACAATACTACTGGTGGTCAGTATGGGAGAAAATAGACATCCAAAACATACAACGGACTGTGCCGTGGCCATGGCCGCAATAGCAGCTAAACAAGGCATTCTAAACACAGGAAAAACATATAATTTGGTATACATTAAATCAAAAGCCTACAAGAACATAGGAATACAGGGAAAGCTGGGGGATTACATATTAGGCGAAGCCATTAGCATCAAATGTGAAGAGGAGGGAACACTCAACATAGAGGTAATTTGTGATAAAAGAGGATGCAGGGAAACCAAGCAAGACGTAACTGTTACAGTACATGAAGCCACAAAATGGGTAAAAATCAAACCAAGGAAAAAGAGGACAATTAGAAGCCTAGAAACAAGCAGTCACTTAGGGAGATGGGATCCCAGTACAGACCTAGCCCGCACACAAGGGTTGAAGACCAATTTATTTTACCAATGGTTGAAATTTTCGGCTAGGCAGATCAGTGAAAAGCCTTGCATAGCCTGTCACCGGAAAGGTGTGATACCTCAGGCTAAACCCCTACCTGATATCAACAACTGTTATAGGAGTCCCCAACATAACTCAGACCAAGCAGAATGCTATACACAATGTGTTATGAAAATGGCAGTAGGTGATGAAAAATATGCTGCCGACAGTAAACTTTGTCCAGTGCCCCTAAGTACAGAAGGAACCGTTCCACCTATGATTAAAATAGAGAAAGGGATGATACACCCATTCTGTATAGCTAAAGGCTTAGTAGCACAATACATAAGCGATTGGCAGGTAGGGACGACCCAGCCAAAACACCACATACAGTGTATGCAAAAGCAGCAAGAATACAAACCGGCCAAAACAGCATGGAACATTACCGTCTGTCACACCCTGCCAGCAGCAGGCATACAGTGTGAACAAATAGTACCGGCCACAGGGGGGTCTGTAATTGGACTGAATCTCACCCATGCTTCATGGGTATCTACTCCAAATTTAGCTAAGGGAACGGTACCCTTAGCTGACATCTTTTGGATATGCGGACAAAAAAAGGAAACTCCTGTCATCGCTGTCCCCGAATTGGAAAGGCCTTTGTGCTCCTGTGATGCTCACAGGAGCAATAACAGTAATTGAAATGCCAAATTCAATACAACCCATGCCACAGAAACTTCGTAAGAAAAGAGGAATAATGACGTTTAAAACAGACTACAACATCACAGTAAGAAACGGGATACCAGAAGGGATACCCCGACAGTTAGAAGCCATAGACAGTAGCAGAGTTAAAGCAGATGAAGATGCGGATAAATGGGGATGGGCATTGGCTCTGTTCGGGGTTACTCCAAAAATCCGTTCTAGGTTCCAGGAGGTGCAGTGGATTAATTACTTGTGGTATAATCAACAAAGATACCTGAACTGGACATTGGCAGCAGTAGGAGCCTTAACCGTACAACTGCACGCCACCTCGCTAATGACAATGCAAAATAGATTAGCTATTGAGATGATGATGGCTGATGAACAAGGAGTTTGTATTATGATCAAAGCCACCGAATGTTGCACAGCTATTCCCATGCGTACAGGGGAAGACGGAAATTTGACAGAGCTCTTAATCACACTTGAGGAGATGCAACAGGAACTGTTAAGTAACTCCATAGGAGGGAGAAATGAAACTGACGATTCTGGATACATTGTAGGGAATGGAATGAATATTGGCCCACTGTTTTCACTGTTTGGGACTCTAAGGAGAGGGTGGATATCATGGAAAGACTGGTTATACCAGATAGGTGTAATCTTGGCACTAACAGGGGTGGCGGTCTTGCTGGTAATATGTTGTGGTATTCCCTTGATAAAATTTCTGGTCAATAAATTGATTTCATCCACAGTAGGACAGCTCCCACTGCTAGCCATCCGAGCCCTAGAAGAAAGCACAAACGAAACAGACAGAGAACCAGAATATATGGAAATGGATGAAATACCAATTATCCTCCCCGACAGCCCCCAGCTCCCTAATATTGTGGCGTACACCCCAGATAGGGAGGACTGGGATGGACCGTGCTTGGTGATATTGTAGACGAGGAAGAAGACATGCACGCACATTTACATTCACACACATGCACCCACAAAAATGAGGGATAGGATAGACAATATCTGAAAGAATGACATGGAGCTGTAATAATGAACGTATATGTATATTACTAGGACACAGGAGTATGGCTGAGAGACCAGACTCCCCTGATCAGGGACCTATGCCTGATCTGCCTCTATCAAGTCTGATTGGACTCTCAGAACTGTTTGGAGAAGAGGATATACAGGAGGGATGGTCGAGACATGATTGGTCGCCACAGCCGCCTTCCATCCAGCAGCTAAACCAGTTGGCAACAGAAGGATCTTCATCGTTCCAGCACCTGGCGATGACGGCTTCACAGAATCTGCCTGCAGCAAGAGTCGGCCCGAGGACTCCACCATCACCTGAAAGACCCTTTGGACTCAGGAACAGCCATGGAGACAGTCACATGTGCCAGTGGCAACGATACCCTCCAGGGGAGGCAGCCAAGGTCGGCCATATGCAGCAACCGCCCGAGTGCATCCTAGACCCAATTCACTGCTAGGACCTGTCCCCAGCTTTCCACCCCAAAGGCAGGAGAGATATTCTGATCAGCCCAGTACCTCTGGAGGAGGATCAGCAGGGGTAGACCTTAGCCGAACTCACCCACCAGGACAGAGGGGAGCTTTGTACAGGCTGCTAAATGCCCAGAGTGTCCCACCCACTTGCCTGTGCGACATCAACAATACTCCCCCCACACACGAAATGCCTTCCCCCTTGTACTTCCTGTCCCCTGGACTGCACAACCTTAATCTGGTCATGGTCACCCCACAGGACATGGCAATCTTGGTTCGAGAGCTTCGTCTTCCACAAGAGTCTGTTCCAAAAACCTTGGAGCAGCTCCTGCCCCTCTCAAATCACATTCCCCATGAGCTATTTGAGGAAATCATGCCACAACTAAGTCAGACAGCTGCATACCTGTTCAGGATACACCGTGACAATGCCAACATCTCTTGTGCTCAGGAGGGCCTCCATACTCAACTGTGTGGTCTTCAGTCTAGTATGGACATGCTAGCCTGCATGATGGAGCATATGGAAAGGGAACAGCTAGGGCTGGCCACCACCACCCTGAATGTGGGCAAGAATTCTCTGGGGGCCCTGTACAACCTGGCCAAGCAGCACAAGGAGCTGGAAAGATCCATCAGAGAACTGCACGACTGTCTGAAAGCCAGAATTCCTGATCCTTCCCCCACTACCCCTGAAAGGCCAACCTCCCCATGTTCCCCAACTTCTCCCAAAACTTCAGATGCTGAGTAAATGCTGAGGAGCGCGGACTGACGTAATGGCACTGAACACGGACTATGATCTTGGTTCTTGAGTTTGAATTGCGGACTGGTTTCAGAAATCTGAGTGTAACTAAAAACAAAGAAGGATATATGTTAGTAACGAAAGTTGGGTAAATGTCTGTCCTTACCATCATCTGCGTAACACAGATAAAGCTAAATGCATACACATAGATATCACATTGCAAAGTTATAAAAAGGGGACCCTTACACGGCGTGTTTGTAGATTTAGTAGTAAAAATGCACCATAGGGACCCCTTTTTCTTAAATTATAGCATGCCTCAAGAGACATGCATCGCCTAAATTTGGCGTCTGGCCAAAAAGGGCATTAGAAAACAAGCTGAAAAAGAAGAAAAACAAAGTGGAGAATGTTGAGAAATGGCCTATAATGAAAACCATTATATGATTGACTAAGGCAAATGACTTAAGGACGGACATGAAGGGAAACCATTTATTGTGTTTATCATTTAACTAGACATAGCTGCGCTAACCTTAGAATAGTTTCTTGATTGGTTGACTAAATAGTGGTAACGTAGGGGTTATTTGATGCATTTAAATAATAAATGTGTGATGCTTTAATAAAATAATATGTAGAACCAAGTATAATGGGTTGGAGCCTCTGGTTGAGTGAGTCAATAGATGCCAGAAGATGATTGGTTGCACTGACGTCAATGTAAAGCCTTTACTTTGCCATGATTAAGAGGTTGATGTAACTTGTTTTATGTGGCCATTTTAAGTGCCTTGAATTACACCAAAACTCAATGTTTGAATGTCACCTTGTGTTGATATAATCCAGCTAATTGCTCACCTTGTGCCTTAGTATGTAGGTTCACCTGCACTGCAATATATTTACCGTGTGAAGTATCACTGATATTCATATCCGCACCAGAGTTATCAGTAACTCGAGTGATGTGTTTTTCTTTTTTATTGCAATGCACAAATGAGGATGTCTTGTCAGTAAACAACCCAAGAGTATAGTTGATGTAATGGGACTCTTTCGAGTCCCAGAGGAGGGACTGTAGAAGAATTTTTAGGTCCATATTTGAACTGTGATGAACTATCAAGTGTCCTGATCCGAACTGTATGTCCTCTGGTTGAACTAGCAGGTGTTCAACCCAAAAAAAGGGCTCTATTAGTCATTTAGTCTGTCAGGGGCTTTCCAAGGCCTTTTAGGTGCTTTCCCGCAGGCCACGTGCGGGGGCCTCAGGCCAGCTGCACGTGTGGCTGAGGCCACGTGCGGAGGGGGCCTCAGGCCAGCTGCACCTGTGGCTGAAGGTCTTTTAAAAAAATCAGTTGTAAATCCTTCATGTTTTAATGGGAGCATTTGTCACATTGAAATAATGGCCTAACACCTGCTTAGGGTTCACTAGAGGACGCTTCCAATAGAAAACCATGTCTTGGGAATGAAATAAATAAAAAAGTCGAAGGAGGAGCGATGCCCGCGGGTCTCCAATAAATAGACGAGCGCGGTTGTCATATTCAGTCTCTCTAGAGGACTCAGTTTGTCTAAGCTTTGTGTCGAAGGCTTAAATAAACTTAAAAACTCTGTGCATTTTATCTTGCTTAAGGCTGAATTATTCTAAAGTGTTGTGTCCTTTTTCTAGCATATCACTTGCAATTAGTTTGTGTTATCTAAAAGACGACATCCTGAGAAGACCAAAAAGACGAGCCGCGACAGGATCGACAGTATTGCTGTTGTTTTGAAAGAGGCCATTGTCCTCACAGATCTACCTGACCTTCCCACTGCATTTGCCTACCTTTTTGGCCTACTCTATGCCCTGAACACAGAGTTTCCAAAGGAACTCAGGTAACTATTCAGCACATCTTCGTGGGACTTTCGACCAGTTGCTCACAGCGCGTCAGGAGCTTGAAAACTAAGCTCTTACAATAAAACAGAGATGGAAATTGTCCTCATAGATCTAAAAGTGCTCCCCACTAGATTTGTCTGTCTTTCAGGCCTCTAAAATGACTTAAAGTTGGAGTTCCAAAAAAAAAAAACGACAACAAGAAGTTTTATGGCATGGCCAGCATTTGTACTGTTACTGTCTTGCATTTTTGCTTGTTTTTTTTTTTTTTGTTTTTTTTTGTTTTTTTGTTTTTGTTTTTTTTCAAGATGGACCTCTATCCTTTTTTTTTATGAAAAAGCATTTGAGCTTTTCCTGTTAAGTAGAAGAGTTGAAAAACCGGGCTGTTGGCACTGTGACGGTTTAAAACCATTTGAGCTTTTACTCTTTAGAGTTGAAAAACCGGGCTGTTGGCACTGCGACGGTTTAAAACCATTTGAGCTTTTACTCTTTAGAGTTGAAAAACCGGGCTGTTGGCACTGCGACGGTTTAAAACCATTTGAGCTTTTACTCTTTAGAGTTGAAAAACCGGGCTGTTGGCACTGCGACGGTTTAAAACCATTTGAGCTTTTACTCTTTAGAGTTGAAAAACCAGGCTGTTGGCACTGCGACGGTTTAAAACCATTTGAGCTTTTACTCTTTAGAGTTGAAAAACCGGGCTGTTGGCACTGCGACGGTTTAAAACCATTTGAGCTTTTACTCTTTAGAGTTGAAAAACCGGGCTGTTGGCACTGCGACGGTTTAAAACCATTTGAGCTTTTACTCTTTAGAGTTGAAAAACCGGACTGTTTCCACTGCGACGGTTTAAAACCATTTGAGCTTTTACTCTTTAGAGTTGAAAAACCAGGCTGTTGGCACTGCGACAGTTTAAAACCATTTGAGCTTTTACTCTTTAGAGTTGAAAAACCGGGCTGTTGGCACTGCGACGGTTTAAAACCATTTGAGCTTTTACTCTTTAGAGTTGAAAAACCAGGCTGTTGGCACTGCGACGGTTTAAAACCATTTGAGCTTTTACTCTTTAGAGTTGAAAAACCGGGCTGTTGGCACTGCGACGGTTTAAAACCATTTGAGCTTTTACTCTTTAGAGTTGAAAAACCGGGCTGTTGGCACTGCGACGGTTTAAAACCATTTGAGCTTTTACTCTTTAGAGTTGAAAAACCGGACTGTTTCCACTGCGACGGTTTAAAACCATTTGAGCTTTTACTCTTTAGAGTTGAAAAACCAGGCTGTTGGCACTGCGACAGTTTAAAACCATTTGAGCTTTTACTCTTTAGAGTTGGAAAAACCAGGCTGTTGGCACTGCGACGGTTTAAAACCATTTGAGCTTTTACTCTTTAGAGTTGAAAAACCGGGCTGTTGGCACTGCGACGGTTTAAAACCATTTGAGCTTTTACTCTTTAGAGTTGAAAAACCGGGCTGTTGGCACTGCGACTGTTTAAAACCATTTGAGCTTTTACTCTTTAGAGTTGAAAAACCGGGCTGTTGGCACTGACTGTCAAGTGTGTTGTGTAATTTGTCAACATAACTCCTTCATCTGCTCTTGTTGTGCTCGCAGATATTGAAGCATTCATGTTGAAGTCGTTTTAAAATTTCACAACAGTAACATCATTTTATTCTAAACTTGCTTTTGTGTGGAACAAATAAGCATATTATTTGGAAATTCCTCTCAATTCACATAAACTGAGACTGACTGAGATTCTGTATGATACAGAAAAGTGTTTACAATTGTACAGTTAATGTTAATAAACATTTGAACTGACCTGGTTTTGTTTATCTGTGTGACAGACAACATGTTGACAAAATGAGTCTTAGTATGTAGAAGTCAGAACTTGAAGTCTTAATACGTATGAAAGGTACATTTTCTGAACAAAAAATATGTTTGCACATCTTCTATTTTTTGGAATTCTTAGTTTGTAGAACTTGAAATTTGAAGTTATTATACATATGAAAGGTATATTTTCTGAACAAAAAATAACGAGTTGGCACAGTTTTCATTTATCTGAATTCTTTGTGTCTGCAGCTCAAAAATGTAAGTTACATTACACATGAATAATAAGTTATCTCAACAGAAACTAATTTGTTTGTTCAAACTTAAGATTTTTAGTTGGCCTCAAAACCCAAAAATCTAGTGGAGGCTGTTGCCTTGAAATTTTAAGTTGACACAACTTTTTTGTTTTTACAGTGCAGGCAGCTTTTTCCTGTCACAAAATAGAACAAGCTGCTGTGTAGTGACTCATTAAATAGATGGTGTCCATCCTACTGAATGCTTGGGTGAAAACATGAAGCAGCCCCTCAATAACCTGATAGAAACAACAAATTGTTTGTCCAATTAACAGAGTTGGGTCGAAGTCACTGTCAAGTTGTGAATCGGCAAGTCTCAAGTCCCAAGTCACAAGTCTCAAGTCAGCTTGCACCAATTGGTGGTCATTATGACTTGAGACTTGACTTGGGACTTGACTTGAGACTTGTGACTTGCTGATTCATGACTTGAAAGTGACTTGCTGATGACTTCATCCCACCTCTGCCAATTAATAATAATAAACAGTCTCAAATAGGATGAAATATGACTTCCTTTGCTTGCTTTACTATCGAATTCTAAATATAATTACACAGCAAGAGTTTGCCGGTGTTGTGTCGAATTCAGCACCCCTGCCGTGAAAAATGGGGTGTTGTTCACGGCAGGGGTGCAGAATTCGACACAACACCTGACTCACACCATATGTGTCCATCGGTCCCTCACTCCCATTCAATCTCGTCCTCTTTTCCAGCATGTTACTCAGAGCTCTCAAGATGAGAAGCGCTCAAGGAGTTATTTTCCACCAAAGTCATGTATTAGTATGAGAGCGTGACAAGATGTTGAGCCGAGTGTGTGAGACCCCGACAGGACCGTTTAAAAGGGTGATTCTCACTACGAATGAGTGAGACTTGAGAGCTCTGCTCACTGACATCACGTGCGTGTGTGTGTGCGTAAAAGTGCTGTCATGAGGAAATGACCGCTCAGAGTGTGTGTGTGTGTGTGTGTGTGTGTGTGTGTGTGTGTGTGTGTGTGTGTGTGTGTGTGTGTGTGTGTGTGTGTGTGTGTGTGTGTGTGTGTGTGTTTTCTTAATGGTCCGCTGCGTGTGCGCGCACACACCGCGAACCTTTGCTGACAGTCACAGGACGCCTTTGCTAAAATAGTTCGCAGTGAGTTTTCCCACTACATTCGTAGCAGCAAATTTTCTCCTCCTTCCCCACATGGTGCATGGTGATTTCTGGTCGGATTATCCCACAGGATTTATGTTTGGCGTCGTTGTTTCCAGCATTCCACCACATCTCCTGACGCACTGCGCAGCGAAATGCTCCTGCAGGTGAGATTCATGTTTCATGCGTTGTCATGGTGAAACAGTTCCACGTCATACGTCCGACAGAATAAATGTGATCAAGCAATAATTTGTTTATTACAGCGTTTATTTGCAGCATTTATACAGTTTATTAGTGAGATCTGTTCAGCTCTGACTGAGGTATGACAGCGTGCGCAACAGCTCGCCAACCGTCGTGGTGTCGCAGATCTGATGGACACAATATTTCACATTATTTATGTCGCCCATGGGGAGGAATATCTGTACTGTCAGGTCTGTTGTTATGGATATAACAGCTTGTCCAGATCTGCAGCACCGTGCGCCGTGCCACACACTGACCCAGTGGACACGGTGCTTTCAGTTTGTTCGTGCTGTGTTCACGTTGCCTGCACATGGATGGTTGCGTACCACATATCAATACGTGGCACTGCAGATCAAACCGGTGTCGTGCCAACGGTCTCCCGCTGCTCCCAGACAAAAATAACAGCATGTTGGTTGTTCCATACATGACATTAAAAATGCGTTTCATAATCTTTTGACGACGTTTAATGCATGAGTGTTGTCACGTCCGTTACACGCACTGCACAGAAACGGTGTCCAACAACAAGATGTTTATAAAAAAAACAAAAAAAAAAAAAACAGCGCTGTAAGACGTTTATGACCGCACCACTGTCAAGATCATCCAATGATTTTCACTCAAATTTCTTCAGTTCATTTAGTTTATTCGAGATTAAAATATGAATAGTTATAACCTGCACACTCTTGTCTGTGACCTTTTCTGTTTTAAGCAGACAAACGTGATGTGGGTGATGGGTTGTTTTGGTTTACAATAAATAAATGTCAGCTTTTCACTGTAAAAACAAAAAAATCCACTTGTCTTTACAGAAAAATTCTGTCAAAATTACAATGAATATGTAAACGGTTTGCACACACACACACACACACACACACACATATATATATATATATATATATATATATATATATATAATTTTAGTTTAAACCTGTAATTATTAATCTGTAATTTTGATGGTTTTTTTCTTGTTGAACTGGCATGGCTATGCTGATAATAAACCTTTTTTTTATTATTTATACATAAATTAAGTCCCTTTGGCTGCTCCCTTGATTTCACTCAGGGTACCACAGCAGATGTAAGGTGGGTCTGCATGTTGATTTGGCACAAGTTGACCAGATGCCCTTCCTGCTGCAACGTCACATTGCAGTGAAAGTGGCAGGTTTGGGGTTCAAACCACAAACCTTTGTTACTGAAACCAAGTGCACTAAACACTTGGCCACCACCCCTGAAATCTGTCTGTATCTTATAGATTAATAAGCACAGTAGCTTTGTGGTTAGTGCATGTTGCCTCAGAGCAAGAAGGTCATTGCATCGATTCCCACCTGTGGCCTTTCTGTGTGGAGTTTGCATGTTTTCCCCGTGTTTGTGTAGGTTTCCTCTGGGTGCTCTGGTTTCCACCCACATTTAATGACATGCAAGTAAGGTGAATTGGAAACTTTATCCAATCCAATCCAATCCACTTTATTTATAAAGCACATTTAAACAGACTCGAGTCTCCAAAGTGCTGCACAGCAAAAGCATAGACACGCAAAATTGTAATAATAACAATAATAACAGTAAAATACGAGGTCTGTTAGAAAAGTATCCGACCTTTTTATTTTTTTCAAAAACCATATGGATTTGAATCACGTGTGATTGCATCAGTCAAGCTTGAACCTTCGTGCGCATGCGTGAGTTTTTTCACGCCTGTCGGTTGCGTCATTCGCCTGTGAGCAGGCTTTTTGTGAGCACTGGTCCACCCCTCTCTTCGGATTTTTATTGCGAATAAATGTCTGAACGATTTGGAGTTTTGCTGCATCAATTTTTTCCAGAAACTGTGAGAGAACTCCAGGTGGACACCATTCGGAAAATTCAGATGGCTTTCAGGGACGATTTTATGGGGATTACACAGATTAAGGAGTGCTCCAGCCGGTTTAAAGACCACCCACAGCTGCTGAGAGTGCGCCGCGCTCCGAGCGCCGATCGACAGGCTGAAACAACCAGATCATTTCCAACGTGAAGGCTTTGTTGATCCAGGACGTCGTCTGACTTACACAAAAATGGCAGGAGACGTGGACATCAGTACAGAACATGTCCTGTGAGGCTTCATCATGGCGTTGCTTCGCGCCATGCGGCTCCACCGCGACGCACGGAACTCCTCCGCACATCTGTCTCAATGTGCCGAAAAAAGTGCAGCGCGCTCTCAGCAGCTGTGGACGGTCTTTAAACTGGGCTGGAGCATTCCTTAATCTGTGTAATCCCCATAAAATCATCCCTGAAAGCCATTTGAATTTTCCGAATGGTGTCCACCTGGAGGTCTCTCACAGTTTCTGGAAAAAAATTGTTGCAGCAAAGCTCCAAATCATTCAGACATTTATTCGCAATAAAAATCCGACGAGAGGGGTGGACCAGTGCTCACACAAAGCCTGCTAACAGGTAAATGACGCAACCGACAGGCGTGAAAAAACTCACGCACGCGCACGAAGGTTCAAGCTTGGCTGATGGAATCACACGTGATTCAGATCCATGTGGTTTTTGAAAAAAATAAATAGGTTGGATACTTTTCTAACAGACCTCGTATATAAGATAAAATAATACATAAATAAAAGCATGATAAAACAATAAATTTCAATAAAATAAAAATAAAATAAGACACAAGGACCGTACAACTCATGCGGTGTAAAAAGCCAAGGAATAAAAGTGGGCCTTAAGGCTGGACTTAAAACACTCCACAGTGGGAGCAGATCGGACGTGTAGGGGCAAAGCGTTCGAGTCTGGGACCGACCACGGAGAAGGCTCTGTCCCCTCGAGTTTTAAGTCTCGTCCCAGGCACCATGAGCTGGGACTGGCCCTCGGACCTCAGAGCTTGTGCTGGAGTGTAAACCTGGAGACAGTTGATGATATATTGCAGGGCCAGTCCATTCAGAGCTTTAAAAACAAACAAAAGTATCTTAAAATCAATTCTGAAACGTACAGGGAGCCAGTGCAGAGAAGCCAAAATTGGGGTAATGTGCTCACGCTTTCTGGCCCCTGTTAAAAGTTGAGCCGCTGAATTCTGGACTAACTGCAGTCGGGAAAGTGCGTTATGGCTAATTCCGGAATAAAGTGCACTGCAGTAGTCTAAACGAGAAGAAATAAAAGCATGCATGACTTGTTCAAACAAATTAAAAGGGATAAAAGGTTTCACTTTTGATAAAAGACAAAGGTAAAAAAAAAAGCTAGATTTTAAAACCGCGTTAACCTATTTATCAAGTTTAAGATCGCTGTCTATGGTGACACCAAGGCTGGTGACTTTTGGACGCACAAAAGTTTGGAGAGGTCCCAAGTCAAAGCGGGAATTGCCAAACAGAATTATTTCAGTTTTTCCCTCGTTAAGTTTTAAATAATTCTGTGCTAACCAAGCCTTGACATCACCGAGACAGTCGAAAAGGGGTGTCAGGGGGCAGTGGTTATTTTTGAGAATCGGCATGTAAATTTGGCAGTCATCAGCATAAAAATGGTATGACATGCCATGTTTTCTAAATATCTCCCCGAGTGGGAGGAGATACAGAGCAAAAAGAATTGGGCCTAAGACAGAACCCTTGGGGACACCACACTGCAGGGGAGCAGAAGAGGAGCCAGAGTCCCCCAGCCTCAAGGAGAAGGACCTCCCACTCAAGTAAGACTCAAACCACTTCAAAGCAATCCCCCTGACACCCACACAGATTTCCAAGCGAGATAAGAGAGTTGCATGGTCCACTGTGTCAAAAGCAGCAGTCAGGTCTAAAAGCACTAAAATAGCAGAGCTTCCCGCATCAGCTATTAAAAACAGGTCATTAAAAAACTTAAGAAGTGCAGACTCTGTACTGTGAAACGTTTTGTAACCCGACTGAAACGGGTCTAAAATGCCATGTGCATCTAGAAACGGTTGAAATTGAGCAAGCACGCATTTCTCCAAGATCTTGGAAACCAAAGGAAGCTTAGAAATGGACCAATAATTTGCTAAAGTCACAGGGTCAAGGCCAGGCTTCTTAATCAGAGGCTCAACAACAGCATTTTTACAAAAAATGGGGATAGTGCCAGAGACCAGACTACTGTTTATTACCTCGCTCACAAAGGTGCCAATGGTGCTCCAGACCTCTTTAAAAAAGCGAGGAGGAACTGGGTCTGTAGGACTAGTAGAGTCTTTGAGTTTACTCACAATCCAAGTAAGAACAGCAAGTGGCACAGGCTCAAATTGGCTAAATGCTGCCGTACATGCGTTAGCCCCTGGGCCAT
This sequence comes from Thalassophryne amazonica, assembly GCF_902500255.1. Lineage (NCBI taxonomy): Eukaryota > Metazoa > Chordata > Actinopteri > Batrachoidiformes > Batrachoididae > Thalassophryne > Thalassophryne amazonica. Next base: position 90,158,071 of record NC_047114.1, on the reverse strand, counting down.
AAGGTGAAGAGGGCGAAATATTGGTCCTTATCGCAGCAACCTTATCATTAAAAAAGGAGAGAAATCTCTCACAGGTTTCATTGGTTATTTCCAATGCAGTGGAAGGATTAGGATTAAAAATAGAGTTCACAGTTTTAAAAAGAACACGGGGTTTGTTAACACTGTTGCCGATTAAGTCAGATAAATATTTTGTTTTCTCTGCTTTAACCACACATTGATAGTTCCTCCAGCTATCTTTAAGAACCTGGTAAAAAACCTCCAGGTGGTTCTTTTTCCATCTCCGCTCCGCCCTCCAACACTCACGCCGAGCTGCACGTGTAGTGTCATTTAGCCAGGGCTCCTGCCTGGACTTTGGACGCATGATTTTAAGAGGAGCTACACTGTCCAGCACATCAGAGCAGGTGGAAACAAAAGAGTTCATCAGGTGTTCCGTGTTCATGTTTATAGATGGACAAGGGTTTAAAAGACTACACGCTGCAGCGATAAAGAGAGAGCTAAAGTCAGCCACTGTGCTAGCCTTAATAGCACGGCTATGACGCACAGCTGGCAGCTGCTCTCCAAAAGTTAAAAACACGTCAAACATGACAGGGCAGTGGTCGCAGAACACAGCATCCTCAACAATAACATGGCCAACCGAAAAGCCACGCGACAACACCAGGTCCAATGTGTGTCCGTGTATCTGCGTTGAGCCAGTGACATGTTGTGTTAGATTTAAAACTTCACATAAGTCTAAAAAGTCTCTGGCCATCGGCACAGACTGACAACATACATGCACATTAAAATCTCCGACAATTAAAATCCTGTCATAACGTGTACAGATAAAAACCATCAGATCATAAAAATCCTTGATGAAATCCATGTTGTGTCTCGGTGGTCTGTAAATGACAGCGCACAACACTGGATCAGTCTGTCGCACTCTTAGCTCGAAACAGCTCAGTTCAAACGAGGCAAAAGACCAACTTTGTGTTGAATGCCGACCCGTAGAACAGTAGCTATTCCTCCGCCACGACCAGAGGCTCTTGGTGTGTTGATAAAAGTACAGTCAGGAGGTAATAACTCTGAGAAAGCGGTGGACTCACCAACGTTGATCCACGTCTCAGTTAAAAACAGTACATCCAGCGATCGTGATGTGAAGAAGTCTCGAAGAATGAAGGTTTTATTCCCTACAGACCTTGCATTCACGAGCGCGCACCTCGTAGCAGCCGCTGTCGTGTTAGCCGTATGAGCTACCCGGCCCAGCAGCCTAAGGTTACTCAGGGACACACCACCAGAGCTCAAATTAAAAGAACGACGAGGGCGCAGCGCGCAGAGATCCTCCCGCTGTCTAATGATGGGCACCACCCAAGCGCCGGCTGGAACAACAGTGCGCCATGAGACATAACGGTGAAAACAGTCTCTAAGGTCCGGTGGAATAGAAGAAGCCCGCACCGTGCTCGGAGAAAGAGCCAGGAAGGCCTTTAGCCTCACTAGCCAGCCGGCTCGCACTCCCCGGCGTTTACGTTTCCTGGGCAGAGGCGCGTTCACCCAGACGAGCTGCTCTGGGAGATCAGCCAGGTAAAAGGAATATGACTTTTTTTGCTTCATAGATCACACATGATTGCACCGTGTCCTTGATTTTAAGTCATTCCTGGCGATTATACACCAATAGCGAATGAACAGTCCCTGTGACAGACATAAAAATCAATAAAAAATACACAAGCGTAGGCAGAGCCAAGCGGCGGCACAGACACTCCGGCGCCATCTTCCAATGAAACAGTCAAACTTTATATGTGTTCAGGTCACCCTTGCAAAAGAGATCTTGATCTCAATGGGACGAACCTGGTGAAGTAAAGGTTAAATTAAAATTGCACCCGACCATCACCTATTTCAACTTCATATATATATCTTAGCTCATACCCAATAACTACAGTAAATTTGAGGAATTTTTTTTGTCTTTATTTAGTACACTTGGATAGGGGATACATTTTCTGGCAGCCACCATCTGTCGACCTGCCAGAATTTGTATCCCCTATCTTTATAGCTGGTATTGTACCCAACCATCAGGTGTTTTATCCTCATATATACCTTAGCTCATACCCAGTTACTTCAGTAAATTTGAGGAAGGTGTCAGGGCGGGCAGCTGCCCGGCAACCATAGTGGCTGGACCCGCAATGCGAACTCCCAGACTCGGCTTTGGTGTAGGAGAAAACATGGTCTTTATTCCAGTCTCTGGTTCGGTACACATGAGATCAAGCAGTGGAGCAGAGGTACAATCAGGATCAGGCAAAAAGGCAGTCATGGTTTAGCAGGAGTCAGAGGCACGAGCAAACAGAGACATCCGGGATGAGGCAAAGGGCATGGTCGAGGAAAACAGAGCAAAGATATGATACACGGCTAGGCAAAAAGCAGGACTGACAAAGAGAGCTAGAATGTGTCGAAAACAACAAACTGGCACTGGTGTGGTGACTGGGAGGAGGTTACATAGGACAGGAGGTGCACCTGAGGAACACTCTAGAAAGGGGTGTGGCTAGTGAGCAAAGATTAAACACTGTGCAAGATGAGGAGGAAGAGAGTGCACAAAGTGAAGTGATGTAGGAAACAAAGATGTGTGAGCAGGTGCCAAGAGTGAGAGTGAAAGAAGACACAGAGCGGACAGAGACAAAGTGAAAGATAAAGACATGAGGCAGGTGCAGAGATGTGAAGTGAGAACATAATTGATATCAGGAGTGGTGGCCAAGTGTTTAGTGCACTTGGTTTCAGTAACAAAGGTTCCTGGTTTTAACCCCAAACCTGCCACATTTCACTGCAATGTGACGTTGCAGCAGGAAGGGCATCTGGTCAGCTTGTGCCAAATCAACATGCAGACCCACCTTAGTGAAATCAAGGGAACAGCCAAAGGGATTTAATATATGTGTAAATTTTACCAAAAAAAAAAGTTTATTATCAACATGGCCATGCCAATTCAACATGAAAAAGACCATCAAAATTATACATTAATATTTTTAATTACAGGTTTAAACTGTAAAAGTTACATAAATATGTATGTGCAAACCATTTACATATTTATTGTAATTTTGACTGAATTTTTCTGTAAAAACTGGATTTTTTTTTAAGTGTAAAAGCTGAATTTTATTTATTGTAAACCAAAACAACCCATCACCCATAATCACGTTTGTCTGCTTATCTTTTATTTAAGACAGAAAAAGTGACAGGCAAGTACAAGAGTGTACAGGTTATAACTGTTCATTTTAATCTGGAATAAACTAACAGAACTGAAGAAATTTGAGTGAAAATCATTGGATTATCTTGACAGTGGTGCGGTCATAAATGTCTTACAGCGTGAGATATGTGTGTGTGTGTGTGTGTGTGTGTGTGTGTGTGTGTGTGTGTGTGTGTGTGTGTGTGTGTGTGTGTGTGTGTGTGTGTGTGTGTGTGTGTGTTAATGCCTTACAGCGCTTTTTTTTAATAAATGTCTTACAGCGTTTTTTTATAAACATCTTGTGGTGTGTTGTTGGACACTGTTTCTGTGCAGTGTGTGTATTGAACGTGAAAACACTCATGCACTAAATGATTATGAAACATATTTGTTAATGTCATGTATTGAACAACCAACATGCTGTTATTTTTGTCTGGGAGCAGCAGGAAGTCATTTGTAAGAGCTGCAGAACATCTGTAAGCGCTGCACTGAGTGAGTGCTCATTCCCACGCCAGGGGATGCAAATTCTGATGGGGATAACTACTTTGGCACGACACCGGCAGGCACACCGTGCCAGATCCATCTCAAGGTTCCCTCATGCGCTCAAATCATTTCGGATCCCGTTTTGCCGCCATCGGAATATGTAAATTGTGGTTACATGGTCCACAGATAACACATGGACCGACGTCAGACAGATGTCCCATCTTGACCGCGCCTGGAGAATTATGTACATGTGCATTACACTTGGGGCTGCCGGCTGATTTTGACCAAGTGTGTGGACTTCCGCAGATGGCTGTCAGAAGGTTTTGGAATTGAAATCCGACACATTTCGGATGTGCACTGATTCATAAGTCTGACACCACTCTGAGTCCAGCTGTGTGTGACTGGGGTATTAAGAACAAAACATCAATGACAGTTGAAAAAGAACATTTGCACAGTTGATACATACCTTAGTGTGCACAGCTCTGAGTAGTGGATAAGGAGTTTCTGCCCCTTCATCTGTGAGGGAATCGCTGAAACAACCACCTCACTGTCCCTTATTTTCCACAGTAGGGTTAACTGCAAATCAGGATTAAAAAAAAGTGTATGTTCTAAATGTGTTCGGATGGGGGTTGGGACAAAGATCTGACAAAGTTTTATTTATACGCCTATGTTAAATATTGGAATTATTTCCTATTGTGTCGGATAGGATGATTCAAGATTCAGGGTTTATTGTCATATACACAGTAAAGAAACGTGTTTCCCTGTACAATGAAATTCTTACTTTGCTGTCCACAATGAATGCCAACAGTAAAAAGGTGGAGGGGAGGTGATGGTCTAGTGGTTAATCGTTGGGCTTGAAACCAGAGGATCCTCAGTTCAAATCCCAGCCTGACCTGAAAATCACCAAGGGCCCTTGGGCAAGGTGTGTAGTGAGCAGCTTGTATGGCAGCACCCTGACATCGGGGTGAGTGTGGGGCATTATTTGTAAAGTGCTCTGAGCATCTGATGCAGATGGAAAAGCGCTATATAAATGCAGCCCATTTACCATTTAAAAATATTACAAAAAAATAGAAAAATGAAAAGAAATATGAAAAATATAAAAATAATATATACAAATATACAATGGGGCAAAGGAGTCCAGCTAAAAGACAAATATTCAAGTAGACAGGCAGATTAAAAGCAACGTACAATATAATGAAGCAGAACAGAGTACTAAAATGTGCAAGTGACTGTAATGTGCAAAAGAAGTGCAATATGTGCAAGTGGACTTGAGGTAGTTTGATAGTTAGACTCCTGTCAGCTGTTCAGGAGTCAGTCTGGAGGTTCTGGATCTCACACTCCTGTACCTCCTTCTAATTAATCATTCATTTTCACATGTAACAATACATAAACAAAACCATACCTGTGCGTCTTTGTCTCTGTGATCCTGTTTGACCGTCTTCATCTTGCTCTTGGGTTTAGTTAGTTTTTTTGGTGGGTTGAAATACTTTGATTTTCTCAGGGCCTGACTGTTTATGTATTCTGTTGCTGGGGTTTTGGATTGTTTTGTTTTCTTCTTGCTCTTGTATTTCTTTTCTGTGTTTTCTGGGATTGTGGGGTTTTATTGCTGGGGCCTGTCTGTGGTTGTCTCTCTCGCTCTCGCTCTCGGGCTACGCCCCTCTTCTGGTTCTTGCTATGCACACCTGTGTGTAATTTGTTGATTGTCACCTGGGGCTTTATTAGTTCACTGCTTGTGTCGGCTGTTTGCCAGTTTGTTGCGCCCTGTGCCTTCATACCAGCTCTTGTCTTTGTATTCTCTAGATCTGCCTGCTTCAGTGTTTACTCGACCTCCTGTCTGTTTATTCCAACCTCGTTATTGCCTGATGATCTTGGTACTGCTGCTGTATTTTTTGGACTGCCTCTCCGTGTACCGACCATTGCTTCCGTCCTCATTAAAGCCCATTTGCAAACATAGCTGTGTAAGTGAGTCTTGCAATTGTCTCCAGCCAAACCTGTCTGTCAGAACAAACTGGCCAACGATGGAGACAGCAGACTCAGACCCGTTCCACCTGGCAGTTCGTCACCACAGCCAACAGCTCGCACAACAGGGGGACAAGCTTGATACGCTAAGCTCTGAATTCAGTGAGCTTGTTACCCACCAAGAGACTTTTATGGCATCGGTTAGCGAACAAATGACCAACTACTGTCCCGGCTTGATCATCAGGCTACGTCGGATGCGGCCACCGGCAATCCCAGCCAACCACCGGGGCTGCCAGCTGTTTCGTCGGCCGCCATTCTGGCGCCAGTTGTTTGCAACCAGCTGTCACGCCCAGAACGTTTTTCAGGCGACTCAGGAGATGTCCGACCGTTCATCACACAGTGTGAATTACATTTTGAACTCATGGCCTCAATGTTTCCGTCTGACAGATGTAAGATTGCTTACATCATCACTCACCTTTCCGGTTGAGCAGCAGCCTGGGCGACAGCCGAGTGGGGTCAACAATCACCCGCCTATGCTTCACTCCCGGCATTCACAAGAGCCATCGAGCAGGTTTTTCAGCATACGGCCCCGGGACGTGAAGCAGCACGATCCCTCCTAAAACTGAGGCAAAGCAGCCGCCAAGTCGCAGACTACGCCGTCGACTTCCGGATCCTGGCAGTGAAAAGAGAATGGAACCCGGCTGCACTCCACAACACTTTTTTCCAGGGTTTGTCCGCAGAAATCCAAGACCAGCTCGTGGCCATAGACTTGCCCGAAGAGTTAGACGATCTGATTGCGCTCGCCATCCGCACAGATCGCCGCCTACAAGACCGTCCTTGCCATGGGAACCGCCATCCAGACTATTCTTCCAACACGCCTCCTGCCCGTTCCGCCTCATCCTTCCAAACCCGACCTGAGTCATCCCAGCACAGCACTGAGGAGCCAATGCAGCTCGGGCGCATGCGCCTCACTCCGGCTGAGCGACAGCGTCACAGAGTGGACGGCCTCTGTTTTTACTGTGGTCAAGCAGGTCATTTGATAGCCGATTGTCAAGCCAGGGGTGCCACCATGCGGTCAAAGGCTGAATTGCGGGTGAGTCAAAATTCCATCTCCACTGTTTCAACACAAAATATAATTCCAGCCAAATTAACGTCTGACCATACCTCCATATCCGTTTCGGCTTTTATTGATTCTTGCTCTGACACCAACCTGATTCTCTCTTCTCTTGCCAGGTACCTGCGTCTGAAACTATATAGGATCACTCGGCCTCTGGTGGTACGTGCTGTGGACGGTCACGTCCTGGGCGAAATCACACATCGTACTCAGTCTGTCAAATTACTGATTTCTCATACACATTCAGAGTCAATCAGTTTTCATGTCCTGGATAACATGACTCACTCGCTAATCTTGGGGCATCCCTGGCAGGGATGACTGCCTGGATGACTGGACCACCTGGATGACTATAAGGTCAACTACACTGGGCATAGGCAGCGAGACAGGCATGGGCAAGAGGAAGTGCAGCCATCACAAAGAGGGAGCGACCACAATGACCACCCTCAATTCCCCTTACTACCCTTATATCGGCCACTGCTGGAGGGATGTTGCTCCAGATGAGGTGGACCTGTAGTACCAAGAGCGGCAGACGTACAGTCCAGAAACCCAGCTAGCCCAACTACGGTGCCGAGAGAGGGAGCCAAGGGAAAGGATACAAGATCCACTCACACTGCCTCACCCAAGCCAAGAATGTGCCTTGAGGGAGGAAATCAGAGCAATAGAGCAAGAGAGTGCCATGCCACGACAGTCGCAGCAGATTGGAAGTCCACACAGTTGGTCAAAATCGGCCGGCGGCCCCGAATGTGATGCACATGTTCAAAACCCTCCGGGTGCCATCGAGATGGGACACCTATCCGACAGCGGTCCATGTGTTATCTGAGGATCATCTGACCACAATTTACATATTCTGATGGCGGAAAAATGGGATCCTAAATGATTTGAGCGCATAAGAGGGAACCTCGAGATGGATCTGGCACCGCAAAGCCTACCAGTATGACCTGCACATGCCATGTATAATAATGTGTAACAATTTATTTATTTATTGGAGACACTGTGCTTTACAGATATTCAGGCCTCACAATGGGGACCCATAAATATGTAATGTTTTTGTTTAAATCTTTATGCCTCCACATGGGAGGATCAATAGATGTGTAACAGTTTTAATAATAAAGCCTCCACACACGGGCACCATAAATATGTAGCGCTTATTTAATAAAATAATTTATTACTGAATTGCAGTCACACGGAGCACCATTAGATGTAGCAATTTATAGTGAATAAGTAATTAAACTCCCAAACTGAATTAGATTGGACTAGGCCCAAAGTAACGGGTCACCAAAATAATTAATTTAGGGTTTAATACTTATTATTTAATCAGTAATCAGGGCACCACCTATTTTTAATTTTATATATCATAGGTACTATAATTTAAACATTAATTCATCAGTCTCAAATGAATTAATCTGTCTCGACTTAATTTAATCAATCTCTGATCTGAAAGTCATGAATTCTCATGATACGGTTGACCAAGAGTTTCCTTCTGCACACAAAATAAACCACAGCAGGAAATATTTACAATTTATTTTCGATTTTTACAAGAAATTAATATTTTACTGGCATTTTCTGGACAGTGGTTTGGAAATAAGTTCATTCATGGAAACAATTTTCTTACTCACTCATGAGACGTTGGAAGAAATAGAGATAAGGCTTAAAACTTTAAGTAAATAAATCTGATTGGAATTTAGTGATGAATTTTGAAGCCAATTATGAAGAAAAATATTACAAGCATGAATATGTTTAAAGAAAGGAGCCAAAGGCTCAAATTAGCCACTTTGTATCCATAGACAACAAACCCTTTTTGTGGAACCATCGACTAGGTCACTTAGCTGCTGTTGAAGAGCTGCTTGGACGGTCCAATCCGTCCGTCGTGGATGTCCATGCTCCGGGCAGTGTGAGCTCACCTGGGTCGGAGGGGTTAACCAGAGGTGTCCCAGAGTGATCCCAGGGCTTGTGTCAGCTGGCTTTGCCGGCAGTTATCGCTGCTTGCCATCAGGATTGAAATCAGCTCGCAGGAACCCAGAGGTGGAGGATCATCAGTCCGCATGCCACGGCCGTGAGAAGCGAGCTGCACAATTCTCATCAATGTTCAAATATACTGCGTAACAAAATACCAAATTACCTTTAACACTTATTCAGACAATCAATCACCTCTGATGTGTGCTGACAGCATGTGTCCCTCACCCGTCCTCCTTCACAGGCACGATGTGTCAAACCCAGGCGCGGTCCTCAGCGTCTCACAAACGAACGTCACAAGGTCGAGTTCCCGGCAGTTCTGCTTGAATCACTCATGGCTTAAATGCAGAAAGCCATCTCATTATCTGCTTCAGCTGAAAGTCTTTAAGTTTGCACGTGAGCATCATCCACAGGTGCTGCAAATCATGCTGATGAGGGTGAAGGACTCTTCTGCCAGCACCTTCTCCACAGACAAAAACCAGTTTGCATACCACCTGGAGAGCAAAGAAAAGAAAACAACACAAAAACATCCAGCCAAACCCCCCAACACACAACAAAAGTTGCTTTTTATGTAAATTCGCTCTTAATTTGAAAAGCTCAGCTCGGACGTTCTCTTAAAAATTCAAAAGATTTGATGCACCTTAAAGCATCAGGTTAAACTTTAAGTTTTTCAAAGTAAAGAATGAATGAATGAATGCCACGTGGTAGCTTAGCTTAGCTTAGCAATGAGGCCTTGGCCCAAAAAGAAAATTTAAGCCTTTACAAAGAAGAAAGCAGAGAGAGAAGGAGGCAGAAGAGGGCAGAAGAAAGGGCAGCAGAAGGGTCGAGCGAGGCTCTGTCCTAACTTCTTAAAGGGGACTTACGTCATCGATCTCTGCCTATTTAGGGTGTGTAACTTTACAGAAAGTTTTGTCATGTCTTCCAAAAGAGGGCAGACAGAAATTATTACACTATTTAAACACATTAATTAATTTGAAATACTATTTGTTCTCAGACACTCAAATGGACACCCATTATTAATAGACACTTAAACACTCCATTTGGTTAAAACAGAATACTTCATCAACATGTTGACACTGCAAAAAGATCACTTAAACACACATCAGTTAAAAAAGAGCACATGTCAATAAACTGGAATGATTACATGCAAAGCACTTTGCTTGAATAATAAATGCAAACAACCTTATAAGTCTTTAGATATAAATGAAAGAAATACTGATCTAAATTTTTATTTCAAACCAAAGGTCTTTTCCTTTGCTTTAAACCAAGAAAGTAGATGGTCGTGAAGACTCAAAGATTTATGGCCCCATCTTGTCATGGGGGAACTTTTGCAGTCTTGAGAGGTTCCTGCCTTAGTTTGATCATAGAGGTTTTCCTGGCCTGGGGAAGCTCAGATTCTGATGTTAAGCCATTATAATGTCATGTAATTCATAATGACCGAAAATTCACTGATAAAAACGACAGCTTCTCTTTGAAGAACTTTGAATTATGGCTTTGTTTTTTCCTCTGTGAAGCAGTGTTGGACCATTGGGGGATGTCTCCATAACTTATCTGAAGATCTCCTGATGACTTAGGAATTTCTCAACTGCGGGTGGAAACGCAGTCTCTGTCTCCAGTTGCACTCAGGTTTTTGTGGCATTAATGTACTTTATTTAATTAGGTGAATCAAGGCCATGGCACTACAAATGTCCACACTGTGCAACTGTGTGCATGGTGCTGCAATTCTGAACAGGCTGTTATATCCATAATAGATCTTACAGGACAGATATTTGTCCATTCCTTCTCATAGGAGACTTAAATAACACTGTAAATGCTAACATAGAAATTGATTAAGTATGTTAAGTTAACCAAACTCAGTTTTCATCAACCTGTTATGAACACTCATTTTAAATAGTGATAGGGGATTCCATCACCCGTAAGGTTGAGTTGCAGATGCCAGCTGATGTTCAGTGTTTTCCTGGGGCGAGAGCTCCTGACATTGCCTCTTACCTCAGGGTACTAATGCTGCAAAATGGTAAACAAACCAAGAAACATGACTTGAAATACAGTCATATAGTTATTCATGTTGGCGCAAATTATGTTAAGATGAAGCAGTCAGAAATTACAAAAATGAATATAGCGAGGACTTGTGACCTTCCTAGGTCATGTCGGCATTGATTAATAGTTTCTGGTCCCCTCCCTTCCCGGGGTGGTGATGAGGTTTTTAGCAGGCTGTTATCATTAAATAAGTGGCTGGCACAGTTTTGTACACAACACGGTTTTGGTTTTGTCGATAACTAGCCTTCGTTCTGGGGCCGGCGTGATCTGCTGATGCCGGATGGCTTTCACCCTATTAGAGAGGGAGCTGCCATCTTGTCCGCGAATATAGATGGGGCTATGCAGGGAGGGTAACACTTGGAGTATACAGCAGGTCGCAGAATATGGGATGAGTGTGGGTGTGGGATGCACTAGTTTAGCGGGGAATTTAGTGCGGACAATCCAAGGTGCTGAAAGTGTTTTTTTGGGGGGGGAGGGACATTTATCAGATTGAGACTGTGGCCTGCTCTTGTAGACGTGTTCGTAGAATTTACAGGGGGATATGTTTTTCAAATTTAGTACCTGTTACTACATTGGATGACACTGGAGTCAAGGATGGCCTGCTGGTTGTTCCTGCTGTATTAAATATTTCATGTCTGATGCCTGCAATCTGTGTGGACTGTGTCAGGCCTAAACCTATTTTTAGGTATCTTAGAAATGTTATTTTGGAACCACCCATAAACCCAAATAGTCCAATTGTCAACCCTGCCGAGGTCCTTAGTTTGGTGTTATAAATGTTAGATCATTGTCTTCAAAATCTATGTTGATCAGTGATTTAATTGTGGATCACCATTTGGATATGATTGGTTTGTGTGAAACCTGGCTTAAACCTACAGTTGTTCTTCCGCTGAATGAAGCGTGCCCACCGGCATACACATTTAGTCATGTTTCCCGTGGTATGAAGCAGGGCGGGGGTATTGCTTTTATTTATAAGTCTAGGTTTACATTAGTAACTGTTGGGGGTTAGAGGTATGGATCGTTTGAGCATCTGATTCTCCGCTCTGCCCATGATGTTACATATTTTTTGGGGCAGAAGTATGGACATCAGTCGTGTTATTTTGTCATTGTTTATAATCCCCCTGGCCCATATTCTGAATTCCTGGATGGATTTGGTGAGTTTGTTTCTAACTTGTCAACTAATGCTGATATTTTGATTATGGGTGATTTTAACATTCATATGAATTGGCCCACTGATGCCCTCTGTAAATCATTTATGGAGATTGTAGATGCATTGGGATTTCAGCAGTGTATTCAGGGCTCGACACGTATTAGTGGTAATACCCTGGATTTGGTTATGGTATGTGGTATTGCTGTCATGAATATTGGTATACTGCCCCTTGCATCAGTGGTCTCTGACCATTCGCTTACTAAGTTTACATTTACATTACCGTGTTTAGTGGAGCAACAACCTGGCCTGTTACTGCGGCAACGCATTAAACCTTCAACTAGGACTGAACTTGAAGCCAGATTGCCTGGTCTTTTAGCTTCAACTTTGCAGAATGCTCAGTCAGTGGACTGTCTGGTGGATGGTTTGAATTCGGTACTCAAAATTACACTTGATGAGATTGCGCCTCCTTTATTAAGGCCTTGCCTTCCCAAAGTGCAGTCACCTTGGTTTAATGGTTACTTGCGGGACCTCAGGCAGAAGGCTAGAGGTCTGGAGCGGAAGTGGCGTAGCTCTAAATTAGAGGTGTTCCACTCTGCATGACATGATGCAGTTGCGGAGTATAAGCATGTACTATGGACTACAAAGCAGGCTTACTATTCAGATTTGATCAATAAAAATAAGCACAACTCAAAATTTTTGTTTGATACTGTAGCATTTCTTATCCATGGTCAGTCACCTGTTAGTCCTTCGTTTATAGCTCAAGACTTCTTGGAGTACTTTGAGAAGAAAATAGAATCAATCAATCAATCAATCAACGTTTATTTATAGAGCCCTTTACAACACCAAAGGTGACCAAAGTGCTTCACAATAAAACAAAAACAATTTAAAATGTATAAGACAATTAAAACAATACATAAATGCACACAACTAAAAGAGGAAAATACATTCAGGTAAAATGTCACTGTGCTACTGCGTGTTGAAAGCCAGTCTGAAAAGATGAGTTTTAAGCCTGGATTTAAAGAGGCCAAAGTCAGTGATGGTGCGCATGTTGAGGGGCAGTTTGTTCCAGAGTCTGTGCCCCGCGACTGAAAATGCCCGATCACCCCAGTGTTTATATTTCACTCAAGGGACGTCCAGCAGGAGCTGATCTGAGGACCTCAAGGCTCTGGTCGAGCTCCGAACCTTCAGGAGCTCAGACAAGTACAGAGGGGCAAGGCCATTGAGGGCTTTAAAAACAAAAAGTAAAATTTTAAAATCAACTCTAAAAGAAACTGGAAGCCAATGCAATGAAGAAAGGACTGGGGTGATGTGCTGACGTCTACGTACGTTTGTTAAAAACCGGGCAGCAGCGTTTTGCACCAGCTGGAGGCGATTCAGACAGGACAGAGGGACTCCAACATATAGTGCGTTACAGTAGTCGATCCTTGAACTAATAAGAGCGTGAATTATTTTTTCAAGGTCTGAACGGTTTAAAAAAGGTTTTACCTTTGTTAAAAGACGTAATTGATAAAAGCTCGCTCTAACCACACTGGCAATCTGATTTTCAAATCTTAAGGAACTGTCCAAAATAACACCAAGGTTTTTTACTGCAGATTTAAAATTAGAAGCCAGTAGCCCAAAGTCTTCAAATGAAGTGTCGCCAAATAAAATGCAGTCAGTTTTTTCCTCATTTAGATAGAGGAAATTCTGGTTTAGCCACCATTTTATATCGGCTATGCAGTCCATGAGACGTTTAATGTTGTCCGCTTGATTTGATGACACTGGCAGATAGATTTGCAGATCATCTGCATAACAGTGAAATGAAAGTTTGTGTCTTGTTATTATGGACCTCAATGGTAACATGTAAAGAGAAAATAAAATGGGACCCAAAATAGAGCCCTGGGGCACTCCACATGACAGAGGGGCAACAAAGGAGGACAGGTTACCGATCATAACAGAAAATTTCCTGTTTGATAAATATGATTCAAACCATTTCAATACTGTACCAGAAATACCAACATTTTTAAGTCGGGATAAAAGAACAGAATGATCAACAGTATCAAACGCTGCTGTTAGGTCAAGCAGCACCAAAGCAACAGGGCATTTACCATCAACAGACAGGGCGACATCATTGTGCACTTTCAATAGTGCAGACTCTGTGCTGTGTCTTGATCTGAACCCTGATTGAAACTTTTCCAAAACAGAATTACAATCTACAAACCTTTGCAATTGTGTAAAAACAACTTTCTCAAGAACCTTTGAGATAAAAGACAAATTAGACACAGGTCTAAAATTAGATAAAATTGCTGGGTCAAGCTGTGGTTTTTTAAGTAACGGTCTTACTACAGCCTGTTGAAAGGCATCAGGCACACATCCCAAGCTTAGGGAAGTGTTGATTAAAAACAAAAGGGAAGGACCAACAGTGTTAAACACGTCTTTCAACAGTCTGGTTGGGATGATGTCCAGGGGACAGTTTGTAGTTCGCATACATTTAACAGTGCCTGTAAGGGACGAGAGAGAGACAGGTTCAAAACAGTCAAACACTGCAGAGCCAGAGGCAGCATCAGACAGGTCTGCACTGATGCTGCTATTGCTTAAAACTCTCACAGACTTCACTTTGGCCACAAAAAAGTGCAAGAAGTCCTCACAGGTGGAAGCAGTAGTGTCCATTAAAGAAGACGTGTTGGGACACAAAACAGAGTTAATTCTATTGAACAACACACAAGAACAATGACCACTTGTTGAAATTATATGGGACATATATTGGGATTTTGCCTCTTTCACAGCCCTCTTATACTGAGTGAGACTATCCCTCAGCATCTCCAGAGATACATGTAGTCTATCCTTTTTCCACCGTCGCTCTGCCTGATGACAACACTGTCGGAGGGCACGAGTACAGTCGTTTAGCCAAGGATCTCCCCTTGGTTTAGAGGACCTAAGCCTGAAAGGGGCAACTGTATTCAGGATCCCAGTACACAAAGAGTAAAAACATGATAAAAGACTGTCCGAACATGCAAGAGGACCATCAGTATCCAAGGCAGATAAATCTATGTCCATGAAGGCAGTAGCAAACTCTCCGGCTGTTGAAGAAGTAATAATCCGGCGGCAATAGGCAGGGACAGGAGCCTTTTTGACAGGTGGAGGTACAGGAACTTCAAAAATGATGGGCAAATGATCTGAGATGGGAGTGTCTGATATTTCAGTGAGTGATACAGACAAGCCATGAGAAATAATAAGATCCAAAGTATGACCAGCATTATGTGTCGGCCCATCCACAGACTGTATTAGATCAAAACATGTAAGAAGCTGATTAAAATCAGTGGCCAGCTGATCAACTGGAAACTAGAAGACATTAGATTGAGCATATCTAAACATGCTTTGGCTCAGTCTCTGCACCCTGCTGTGGAGGTGGGTGTTAATAATGAGGTGACACCTAGATTTACAGAATTTGATACTGTTTCACTAGACGCGCTAGCAAAGCTTGTGACGTCTACAAAAAGCACAACCTGCCTATTTGATCCTATACCAACAAAATTGTTTAAGGACCTGTGGCCCGTTCTTGGGCCAACTGTGCTGGAAATTGTTAATCTTTCATTAAGCTCTGGTTCTGTTCCTGGGTGTTTTAAATCTGCAGTGATTAAACCATTGCTTAAGAAATCTGGTCTTGACCCTGGTGTATTGAGTAATTACAGGCCGATATTAAATCTGTCATTCTGTTCTAAAATTCTGGAAAAAGTGGTCTCACGGCAGCTTGCAGACCATCTTACTGAGAATGATCTTTTTGAAGACATCACTCCACAGAGACAGCGCTTACCAGAGTGGTGAATGATTTTCTGTGTGCAATGGATTTGGACACCACAATGGTTTTAGTGCTCTTGGATATTAGTGCTGCGTTTGATACTGTGGATCATCGTGTTTTACTTGATAGGGTGGAAAATTACTTTGGGATTACTGGAAGTGTTCTTGCTTGGCTGACGTCATACTTGTCCAGTCATTCTTATTGTGTTGTGTATAATAACACTACTTCTGGCCTTGGTAAAATAAAATTTGGGGTTCCACAGGGGTCTGTGTTAGGCCCCTTGCTTTTCTCACTTTATATAGCGCCCCTTGTGCATATTCTGCGGTATTACGGGATTGCTTTTCATTGTTATGCTGATGATACTCAATTGTACATGCCGGTAACTGCTGGTAATCTTGCCCATATAAAAGCCTTGTAAGATTGCCTTATATCTTTGAGAAGTTGGTTGTCTCGTAATTTCCTACTCTTGAATTCTGATAAGACTGAAATGATGGTTCTTGGTCCAGCCAGACAGCGGCATCATTTTGACCAGTTGGTGCTTAATTTTGGTTCGTGTGTTGTGCATCATACGGACAAAGTGAGGAATCTTGGAGTACTTTTCGATCCTACTTTGTCTTTTGGCCCCCACATTAGAGACATTACGATGACTGCCTTCTTTCATCTGCGAAATGTGGCGAGGATTCGTCCCATCCTGTCTAAGGCTGATGCTGACACATTGATACATGCGTTTATTTCTTCCAGACTGGATTATTGTAATGCTTTATTTTCTGGCCTGCCGCAGTTTGGCATTCGAGGCCTTCCGTTGATACAGAATACTGCTGCCAGACTTTTGACACAAAGTAGAAGGTTTGATCACATTACTCCCATTCTGGGAGTAATGTTCCCATGTTCTTCATTGGCTACCGGTTTCTGCCAGATCGGATTTTAAAGTTTTATTGTTGGTTTATAAAATTGTTCATGGACTGGCACCTTCCTACCTGGTGGACTTGGTAGGACGTAGGGCTTCTGTGTGTTCCGAGGATGAACAAGAAGTCTGTGGGGTATAGAGCTTTCTCCTACCGTGGTCCGACTCTTTGGAATGATCTACCTGCTGTTATTCGGCAGTCTGACATGGTGGAGACTTTTAAATCAAGACTGAAGACCCGCTTTTTTAGACTGTCTTATCATTAATCTAATCTGTGCTTGCTTTGTAATTTCTTTTTATACTACTGTGTTTTATCTTTTTATTGTGCTTTTCTTGCTTTTAATTTTGATTTTAGATTAATTTGTGTTGTTGTGAATTGCGTGAAGCGCCTTGGGGTGACATTGTTGTTGTGTGTTGGGGGGGGCGTGGCTGGATGTTTTGGTGTTCTTTTCTTTTCTTTGCTCTCCAGGTGGCATGAGGGCTGATTTGTCTGTGAAGAAGGTGCTGGCTGAAGAGTCTTCACCCTCATCAACATCATGGAAAGCACCTGTGATTGGTGCTCACGTGCAACCTGGACGACTTGCAGCTGAAGCAGATAATTGGATGGCGTTCTGCATTTAAGTCATGTGTGATTCAAGCAGAACTGCCGGGAACTCGACCTTGTGACGTTCGTTTGTGAGACGCTGAGGACCGCGCCTGGGTTTTGACACATCGAGCCCGTGAAGCAGGGAGGGGTGAGGACACATGCTGTCAGCACACACGAAAGGTAATTAAGTGTTTAAGTAATTGTTGATAGTAACTTGGTGTTTTGTTACACAGTATACTGGAATTGTGAAGAGAATTGCGCAGTTTGCTTCTCACTGCTGTGGCGTGAAGGATAAGTGATCCTCCACTTGTTGTGAGAAGCTGCTCATTTGCATAAAGTAAAAAAGGACACTGACCTGAGTGTGTTGCTGACAGCGTGTGTTTATTGGAAGATATAGTTGTATCTGTTGACTTACCTCACCGTCTCTTTGCTTCACAGAGAATCAGTTTGTCGTGTCCACCTGGGGGGTGTTTGGCGGTGGTAGGAAGTCCAGGAGCGCCGGCTTTAATCCTTGCGGGCGCTGGAGAGCGAGCCGCGGATCACTCCACCAGAGGGACGTTGTTTTTATGTTTTTACACTTTTAAGCACAGGTGTATAATAAATAGTTTCTGTTTGGAACCGCTTTCTGGTTATTTTTAGCGCTGGGTCCTGTCTGACGCAGGTCCGCTCCTCAACCCGCGTCGACACATAACAATTGTCGTGAGTCGGCGCTATATAAATTAATAAAATTTAAAATTTAAAATTGAAATAACTATGTAGTACTTTGAGATTGGAAGATATGCTTTATTTGATGTGTTCCATTTAAGCCAACTTAGAAAAATTAATTTTTCATACGCAGTGTCCTTTGGGGTATTCTTTCAGACATGTGCACATCTGCCTCATTTACTTTGTGCATTCCCGCCCGCACACATCCATGGTGAGCCCATGTTTATACTACCAGTGCTTTCTCCAACCTGTTTTTCAGTCATTGTTGATAAACTGTCCGGAATTAGTTTGGTTTATAAATCAAAACTGTAAGTCAAAACTGCTTTGCTTTTAATGTGTTCTGCAACATGTCAGTATTGTTCCATGTTGAAAGTAAATACCTCTTGCTTACAGCAGTGGGCAGAGCACTCAAAGACAGAAGCTCTGACTCATTGTTTGTGTTTGTGATCACCTTTATTTTTACTCAGAAGCATTGCCGGTGCTTAAATGCAAAACTGGCTTGTCAGTAGCTGTGTACCAGAGTCAATACTGAAAGTTAGCGTAGCTTCAAGAAAATAAAGTTGACTTGAATATGATGAATGAGCAAAACTAAAGGGAAGTAAGCTGTCACTAGTTACACACAAGATATACACAAGTTACTGTATATCTCCACACTGGCCTGGGAATGCCTCGGGATCCCCCAGTCAGAGGTGGTCAATGTGGCATGGGAAAGGAAAGTCTGGGGTTCCCTGCTGTAGCTGTTGCCCCGTGACTCAAAAATGGAAATGCGGTTGAAGATGAGTGAGTGAGTGTTATTATTATTGTATAACCCCAGTTCCAATGAAATTGGGACGTTGTGTAAAATGTAAATAAAAACAAAATACGATGATTTGCAAATCCTCTTCAACCTATATTCAACTGAATACACCACAAGGACAAGATATTCAATGTTCAAAATGATAAACTTTATTGTTTTTGTGCAAATATTTGCTCATTTTGAAATGGATGCCTGCAACGTGTTTCAAAAAAGCTGGGACAGTGGTATGTTTACCACTGTGTTACATCACCTTCCTTCTAACAACACTCAATAAGCATTTGGGAACCGGGGACACTAATTGTTGAAGCTTTGTAGGTGGAATCCTTTCCCATTCTTGCTTGATGTACAACTTCAGTTGTTCAACAGTCCGTGGTCTCCATTGTCGTATTTTGCGCTTCATAACACGCCACATATTTTCAATGCGCGACAGGTCTGGACTGCAGGCAGGCCAATCTAGTACCTGCACTCTTTTACTATGAAGCCACGCTGTTGTAACACGTGCAAAATGTGGCTTGGCATTGTCTTGCTGAAATAAGCAGGGACGGCCATGAAAAAGACATTGCTTGGATGGCAGCATGTGTTGCTCCAAAACCTGGATGTACGTTTCAGCATTGATGTTGCCATCACAGATGTGTAAGTTGCCCATGCCTTGGGCACTAACACACCCCCATACCATCACAAATGCTGGCTTTTGAACTTTGTGCTGGTAACAGTCTGGATGGTCTTTTTCCTCTTTTGTCCGCAGGACACAATGTCCATGATTTCCAAAAACAATTTGAAATGTGGACTCATCAGACCAAAGCATGCTTTTCCACTTTGCCTCTGTCCATTTCAATACAGTGCCACCTGAGGGATCGCAGGTCACGGGCATTTAGTGATGGTTTTCGGCCTTGCTGCTTATGTGTAGAAAGTTCTCCAGATTCTCTGAATCTTCTGGTTATATTATGGATTGTAGATGATGGAATTCCTAAATTCCTTGCAATTGAACATTGAGAAACATTGTTCTGAAGCTGTTGACTATTTTTTCATGCAGTTGTTCACAAAGAGGTGATCCTCGCCCCATCTTTGCTTGTTAACGGCTGAGCCTTTTGGGGATGCTCCTTTTATACCCAATCATGACGCTCACAATTAGTGTCCTCAGTTCCCAAATCCTTACTGAGTGTTGTTAGAAGGAAACATGATGTAACACAGTGCTAAACGTACCACTGTCCCAGCTTTTTTGAAACATGTTGCAGGTATCCATTTCAAAATGAGCAAATATTTGCACAAAAACAAAGTTTGTTGTATTTTGTTTTTATTTACATTTTACACAATGTCCCAACTTCATTGGAATTGTGGTTCTAAATAATTTGTAATGTACTATTTTTCGTTGAACATCCATTGTGGCTCCAGCAGCTTATTGTGTCATCTGTTTCTTTCCAAATTACATACAATCCCTCCATGTAACCAAGACACTGGTCTGTACTCATTAAAAGCTCCAATTACTTGCTGGTTACATAGAGAAATGAGTCAGGGAAGAAATGGCTTTGGCAGATGCACTCACAATGGAATGGGAAAAGCAAGTGCTGTCATGAATGTGAATATGGAGAGCACTTGTAAGCAAATCAGTCTCAAAGATGGCACAGCGCCGAGAGTGGTGCCCATTATAGGGAATTCTGGTGTGGCCCTCTGTACGCATATACTCAAGTGTTAGTGTTTGGATGCTGGAAGGAAGTAGAAATGCTAGCGCACTCTCCATGTGAGCGTCCACAGTATTCACAGTGGACGCTAAAAGCACACTCAGGGAGTTCTCTGATGTTTTCCTCATGTCCTTTGCTTTTTATTATAAGAGCATTATTAGACCCTGACAGAACATTATTAGAGCCTGAGCACTAAAACACTCTCAAATTGACTGTCTTTTTCTTCATGTTCTTCTGTCCATACCAGGCATTATGAGCAAGACTGAGGGTGCCTTGTCTGCCCTCGGAGGCAGTTGGGACTGCCCTGGATGGACAAGCCTGTCAGTCACCCGTCAACCACAAAAAAAAAAACAAAAAAAAAAAAATCACAGGCTGCCATTGGTATAATTTGTCCAAATTTCCAATATAGATGATTCATAAAAATATTGATAAATACACTGTTTTATCTGAGTTTTCTAAAATAATTGTGAATATTTGAATTGTTCATTAAATGATCTGTGTAAAACGTAAAGCTGAAATGATACGTGTAAAGTGCATTTCATTCACTGAATTATAATTATGAGAAAAGATCTCGTAATGATGAGCTCAGGAAATGTACCACATTGACCACTGCTTCGCTCAGAACTGCATATTGTACATCCATGAAGAAAACATCTTTAAGCAGTTTCATTGCTTCTCATCCTTCCTTAAAGACAAGCATGAGAATTCCTAAGTCACATTCGAAAATCGACTGTTTTGTAAACGCCGATGGTGCGCTGTGAATGAACACACTGTGAATTTTCCCCTAACGTGTTCTGGATGAATGAAATTCCTCCAGGGAGGGGCACGGGGCCTCCAGGGTGACATGCACCCAGCTGGGAGTGAGCCACTATGTCATAATCATAATCAGGGACAAAAAGGGTTCACTCCCAGCCCTTAATCACGCAAGCCCTTAATGCTCCTGTCACAGCTTGATGATTTAGCCAGCGTATGTTGAACGCATTAAAAATGCTGGCATACGCTGGCATACATCTCATAAGTTATGGGTACATTTTGGGTAAGTTATGAGCACGTTGACACACGCTGATACACGCCGTCATATGGCGAGTACCTCGAAAAAGTTGGGGCATGCACAATATTTTCAACGTATGCCAGCGTATGGCTGATATGTCCTGCATACGTGGGACATATGATGGAGGCACGTTTTGCACACGCCCACACGTTACTTGTAAGTGACTCGGAAGCCGAAATACAGCAAGCTAATATTTAGGATGTCCAAAACATATTTATAATGTATGAGTAACATGGTGTGAGCCTATGTGCAACTTATTTGATGTGTTCCTGATGACCACAGAACGTACAAATGTGTCAGCTACCGGAAATGGTGTATTGACAGCGATTAGTATAAATATAAGGTTTGGAGGAGGAACCCGTCAGAACTCTTCAAACTCTGTGGTGAACAGACATGCAGGATCCAGAAAGGCAGCAAGAATCGTTACTCGCTGTCAGGAGCCAGGAGAAGAAGAGATGAAGGAAGGAGAAAGACCTGAGTGAGAAGATGGATCGGGAGGCAGTGAAAGTTTGGTGGAGCTCTGTAACAAGGACCATGCATCCGTCACCATTTTCCTACATATGCCCCCAGCGATGTTTGACGAGCTGTTAACCAGAGTGGGTCCAAGGATAAACAAGCAGTATATCTTCTTCAGGGATCCACTTGAGCATGGCATGAAGCTGGCCCTGGCTTTGTGTCACCTTGCCTCTGGGAACACGTTTGCTTCAATGATGTTTAGATGGAGGGTCTCTCACAACACTCAGTCCATAGTGATCAGAGAAATCTGTCAAGCCATTATTGATGAATACGTGAATGAGGTCATGCTTTGCCCAAGTACTCCTGATGGTTCACACAACATAGCTGATATGCTCTTCCAAAAATGTAACTTTCCGCATACTTGTGGGGCACTTGATGGCAAGCACGTGGTCTGCCGTTGTCCTCCAGAGAGTGGGTCCCAATACTTCAACTGCAAAGGATTTTACTGCATTGTTCTACTGGCCGTTGTGGATGCTGACTATAGATTAATCTGGGCAGATGTCTGTTGTACTTGATCAGCATCAGATGCACTGATATACAATCACAGTGAGATTAAGGTATGCGCTGAAAATGGTACCCTTGGTTTTCTTGACCCTGAGCTCAGTGGTGGCTCCAGAAATTTTTTTCTTCAGGTGCTATATAAAATTTTACTTCTATATCTGTTGTCAAATTTTATCAGGCATAATATTCTAGAAAAAAACGAATATGCTAAATGGAGACTTTCAAGTCTAAAATACACATACAGAACATCTGTAATCATAAATTGTATCACATCTAATCTACTTTGAATGAACAAAAGTCTGAACAACAAACAGGAATAACAGTTTATTCTTTTTGTATTTGAATATTTTTTACTTTTTTGTATAAACCATGTAAATGAAACTTTCTATTTCATGTGCTTACTCATACTGTGGAGCATCATGTAGGCATAGTGTGCTACTCTGAGGACATCTGCATCCAAACACACAATCAAGAAACTAGCCAACTGTGTGACGCATTGAGGATTTTTGCCACCACGTTGTATCTCTGCCAAGACTGCAGAAATTTCCCTGCAACAGCGAGACTCGATCACGAGTGGCATCGGCTGACTGTTCACATGAGCACCTAAAAAAAAACACAACATTGACATTTTTGTGTTTTCCATATACAGTGAGGAAAATAAGTATTTGAACACCCTGCGATTTTGCAAGTTCTCCCACTTAGAAATCATGGAGGGGTTTGAAATTTTCATCTTAGGTGCATGTCCACTGTGAGAGACATAATTAAAAAAAAAATAAATAAATCCGGAAATCCCAATGTATGGTTTTTTTAATCATTTATTTGCATGTTACTGCTGCAAATAAGTATTTCAACACCTGCCAATCAGCAAAAATTCTGGCCCTCAAAGACCTGTTAGTTTGCCTCGAAAGAGTCCACCTCCACTCCACTTATTATTCCAAATTAGAAGCATCTATTTGAGGTCATTAGCTGCATAAAGACACCTGTCCATGCCACACAATCAGTAAGACTCCAACTACTAACAAGGGTAAGACCAAAGAGCTGTTCAAAGACATCAGAGACAAAATTGTAGACCTTCACAAGGCTGGAAAGGGCTACGGAGCAATTGCCAAGCAGCTTGGTGAAAAAATATCAACTGTTGGAGCAATTATTAGAAAATGGAAGAAGCTAAACATGACTGTCAATCTCCCTCGGACTGGGGCTCCATGCAAGATCCCACCTTATGGCGTATCAATGATCCTAAGAAAGGTGAGGAATCAGCCCAGAACTGCAAGGGAGGAGCTGGTCAATGACCTGAAGAGAGCTGGCACCACTGTTTCCAAGGTTACTGTGGGTAATACACTTGTTCACACGACAGGATTTTAAAATGATCTTTAGGTTTCCAAAACCTGAGAGACCACACACGTGAAGATAAAAAAATCATGGCTCTAACAGGTTTGGTCGTACAGTGTGTGGTGTTCAGCCACACGGTAAGGACAGCAACACCACATACAAACAGATTTCATGCACGAACATTCCACATCTCAGACAGGAAATCTTGCAAAATCTCTCGAGATTAAACGTGACTTCAGAGTAAACAAACGGAGGTACTTTGTGGACTACTTGTATTTAAAACAGGGAAAAAACAATGCAAAAGGAAAAGGAAAAGGTGAGCCTGACTTCTTCTGAAACTTCTCTGCTAGTCACACGACGTCCCGCATCAGCAGTTTATCAGCACATTCCACTATTAAAGGAGATTTTATAATGAAAGACGTGCAGAGGGATTCGCGCGTCGGGACAGAGCCGCAATGGCGCTGGACAAAAAACACCCCTGTGTTGGAAACCATTCGTAAGATTCAGACAGCTTTCAGTGGCTTTTCAGTCAAGTGAGTATCTGAGAAATTGTGTAACAGCTGGGCATGTTCCAACTTGTCCTGTGAGACTTCCAACACGGACTTGCTTTTGTTCTCCGCCATTGCCGCTCCGTCCCGACGCGCGAATCCCTCCGCACGTCTTTCATTACAAAATCTCCTTTAACAGTGAAATGTGCCGATAAAGTGCTGATCCCGACCTCTTCTGAAACTTCTCTGCTAGTCACACGACGTCCTGGAGCAACAGAACCTTCACTTTGGAAATGATCTGGTCGTTCAAGCCTGTCGCTCGGAGCGCGGAGCGCCATGTGCCATTGTGCGCCGTCATTAAACTGGCTGAACCACTCCTTAATCTGTGTTATGTCCATAGAATCTTCACCGAAAGCCATCTGAATTTTTCGAATGGTGTCCACCTGGATGTCTCTCACAGTTTCTGAAAATTTTTGATGAAGCAAAGCGCCAGTCTCTGAGCCATTTTCCTGACAATAAAAAAATCAGACGATGGGGGTGGACCAGTGCTCACTCAAAGCCTGCCCACAAGCGAATGACACAACCGACAGGCGTGAAAAAACTCAAGCATGCGCACGAAGGTCCAAGCTTGTCTGGTGCAAGCGCACATGATTCAAATCCATATAGTTTTTGAAAAAATAAAAAGGTCGTATAGTTTTCTAAGAGACCTCATATATACAGAATGTACAGAAACTTTATTTTCAGTGATTTTAGAACAAACTCCTGAGTTTAAGCATGCTGTGCTGCTGAAATAATTTTTTCATACACATACAAACACACTGCAGTCCAGGTCCAAACTGATCAAAATGCAAGTGGAACTGTCTATTACCCAGGAATAAATGATCATTTATAAGAAAAGGTGGTGAGTGAACAAACCATTCTGTGTTTTGTAAGCGGCTTATATCCTCCTCGACAGCGCCTTCATTATTGTTGTCATCCTGACACCTCCGCTTCATCCTTGTCTTCTGTCGCGTACGGCTCGAACATATACAGTTGGAGCCCCTCATTATTTTCACCGTCGCTCCGTTCATCAGAAACTTCCTCATCTTCTTTAAAAACAATTGATGTGTCACTTAAATCTTTGCTATATTCGCTCACTATGCCTTCGCTGTCTGTGTCTGCTGTATTGGTAAACAGAGCCTCGCTTTGACACCTTTACTCACATGACGTCACATCCGTCGCAGCGATAAAGTAGGTTAAGCTTGGCGGTGGTAAATGCGAATTCTTATATGGGTAATGAAACGTCTAAATCCTTGTTCAGTGTAATTTTATGGTAAAAAAATAAAAAATAAAACAAAGACAACATGTGGAAAAGCTTTTGACAGGTTTTTTCTCTATTTTGTCAATATATGTATTATCAAATATTAATGTCTTCACTTTGATGTACTCTCTGTAATCATGTCTTTGATTCTGTTCTCTATTTTTCATATATACGTATATGCATGTGTGAAAGTTCATGTACCATTATTCCTTTAAATAATTACTTAGTGTCAAAAGCAATCATATACGCTGAATGGTTCAAGTGATCATTAAGACTGTCAAACGAGAAAAGTGAGCAGATGATCTTTGACCACTCAATGTGCAGATTGTTTTGCCAGAATGTCAAAACTTTTTGGTGTTTCCACACACCTGTGGTTGAGCCCAGCTCAGGGCTGACATCCTCCTTGTTGCTGCCGCTCCACGACCAGCTTTTTTCTGCAGCCTGAGCATGGAGCTCTCGCTCTCAGCAATTACCAGCTAAGTGTTTGACATTTTGCCTTCACTGAGCTCTGTGAGGAATATAGTATAAACTGACTATGAACCTTTTCTAAGAACAAACTTTAAGAAGAACCGGATCTGAATCTGTCAGTCTAATTATCTGCATATTGGGATCAGCTGTGATAGTTTTTCACTGTTTGACTGTGAGACTCACTTCTGGAAGTTATCGACTCAGCACTCACCATCTGTCTTTCCCTCCAGCCTCGTCAACAGCTTGCAGGTGGCCACCTGAAACACTCTGATACACGCCTCTCAGACCTCTCCACCCAGATGTCTCAGCTCACACTCAGCCACACACCGACATCGCCTCCGTCCACTCCGGTACAGCTTCACACCTCCTCCTCCTCCGGCACTGCCTCCGCGGCACCCCTCGAACCGTTCATTTGTCACCCAGAGCCATTCGAGGGGAATGTGGACACCTGTGCTGCATTTTTAATGCAGTGTTCTTTAGTTTTCGATCAGCGCCCGTCACAATATAGCTCCGGTAAAAGCCGCATTGCATACGTCATCAATTTACTCCAGGGAGAGGTGCGCGCCTGGGTTACCGCGCTTTGGAACAACGACTCCTCGTTGCTTAATTCCTTTTCAGCTTTCACCAGGGAGTTTCATTTAGTTTTTGATCATCCTGCGTGGAGGGATTCTGTTTCCCAACGTTTGTTGAATTTAAAACAGGGGTCGCACGGTGCCACGGAATATGCGGTGGAACTCCGCGTGTTGGCCGCGAGGCAGAGTGGAACAGCGCGGCACTTCAGAGTGTGTTCGTCAATGGCCTGAATGACACATAAAAAGATGAGCTGGCGGTCCGGGATGAACCTAGAGACTTAGACTCACTTATCTCGCTTATTATCAGGCTGGATAATAGGATGAGGGAGCGGCGCAGTGAGAAGGGCCATCGGGCTGACCGGGACTTTTCCGCTCGCCCCTCCCCTCAACACACATCAGGTCCACCTCTCCCAAGCTCCGTCGAGTCCTCCTCAAGCACGCCATCTCCCCCTGCTGGTGAACCTATGCAGCTCGGCAGGGCCAAATTGCCCCTGAAGAGCGCAGACGGAGACTGGTGACTGGGGAGTGTCTCTATTGTAGTGCTAAGGGACACAGCCTTAACACCTGCCCCATTCGGCCAAAAGACCATGTTCATCCGTAGGGTCCGGGTTAAGGATGAGCCAAGCCAAGTTCACGGGTGTGGGTTGTAATCGCACCCAAGTCCCGGCCATGCTTTATTTTGACAATGAAACGCTTTCGGTTCCAGCTCTTATCGACAATGGAGCTGAAGGCGATTTCATTGATACCACTTTTGTGTCTAAATCTAAAATACCTCTAGAGGCACTATCTTCCCCACTGTCTGTGCATGCTCTGGATGGCACACCTCTTCCTACTGTCACTCACTGCACCGTTCCTGTTACGCTAGCGGTGTCAGGGAATCATCATGAGTCCATCCAGTTCTATGTGATTCCGTCCTCCTCCCCCCTGGTTCTAGGCCACCCATGGGTATTCAGACACAATCCCGGAATCAATTGGCAGACCGGGGCCATAACTCAATGGAGCGAAGCCTGTCTCCAGGGGTGCCTTAGTTCCTTGGTTCCTCCTGGCAGGAAAGTCAAGGAGAAGGTCGCCACGCCCCCTGATTTGTTGTTAGTTCGACTTTGGTGAAGTGTTCAGCAAGAATCGTGCACTCTCACTTCCACCCCACCGTCCTTATGACTGCACCGTTGATTTGCTTCCTGGTGCTCCTCTCCCATCTGGGAGATTGTACAACCTTTCCCGCCTGGAACGCGAATCAATGGAGACCTATATCCGGGACTCCTTGGCTGCAGGATTGATCCGGCCCTCTTCGTCCCCTGTGGGAGCAGGCTTCTTTTTTGTTGGGAAGAAGGACGGCACCCTTCGCCCCTGCATCGATTTCCGGGGACTAAACACCATTACGGTCCACAGTAGGTACCCTTTACCCCTTCTAGATTCTGCGTTTAGTTCCTTGCACGTGGCGACTGTATTCACCAAATTAGACCTTCGCAATGCCTATCACCTGGTGCGTGTTCTGGAGGGGAACGAGTGGAAAGCTGCCTTCAATACCCCTTTGGGACATTTTGAATACCTTGTCATGCCCTTCGGTCTCACTAACACACCAGCCACGTTCCAAGCGCTGGTGAACGACGTTCTACTGGATTTTTTGAATCGTTTCGTTTTTGTCTATCTAGACAATATCTTGATTTTCTCTTCCAATCCACAAACCCACATTAAACAGGTGCAACTCGTTCTTCAATGACTGCTGGAAAAAAGGTTGTTTGTAAAAGCCGAGCAATGTGGTTTCAACCTCAACACCGTGTCCTTCCTGGGGTTTATCATCTCCCACAATCAAGTCAGACCTGACCCAGCGAAGGTCAAAGCTGTTGTCGACTGGCCAGTACCATCCACGCGCAAACACTTACAGCAGTTTTTGGGGTTCACGAACTTTTACCGGCGTTTTATAAGTGGGTTTAGTCAGATCGCCACTCCCCTTTCCGCCCTTACCTCTTCCAAAATCACATTTCAGTGGATCCCCCAGGCTGACTCCGCCTTCTCCACTCTGAAAAGACGGTTCGCCTCGGCTCCTATACTCACCCAGCCTGACCCGGATCGTCAGCTCATCATCGAGGTGGATGCTTCCGACACAGGGCTAGGAGCAGTTCTTTCCCAGAGGTCTGAGGGAGACAACAGGGTACACCCATGTGCGTATTTCTCGAGGCGCCTTACCTCCACTGAAAAGAACTATGACGTGGGTAACTGGGAACTCCTAGCTATTAAAGAGGCTCTATCTGAGTGGAGCCATTGGCTGGAGGGGGCCGCAGTTCCATTCATTGTGTGGACAGACCACCGCAATCGACCTGTGCAGGAGGTGTGGCTTTCATCCCGGGACATTCCCCTCCAGGTAGACTCTTCGAAGCTGGCTCCCCGGTATATTGAACCTTTTGTCGTCGACTGGGTGGTTAATCCGGTGGCCGTCCAGCTCTGTCCACTCGCGGCAGATCCACCCAGTCTTCCATGTCTCCAGGTTGAAGCCAGTTTGTGTGAGCCCACAGTGGAACCAAGACTCAAAAAGCCTAACTTGGACCAGTCTGAGCTTAAGAATTTCTGGCCAATATCGAAGCTCCCCTTTCTAGCAAAAATACTGGAAAAAGTGGTCGCAAAACAACTAACGTCTTTCCTTGAGATGCACAACATCTATGACACTTTTCAGTCAGGCTTTCGGAAACACCACTCCACCGAGACCGCACTACTGAGAGTGTCTAGTGATATCATGATGGCCGCTGACGCAGGAAGATGCACGGTCCTAGTCCTGTTAGTCCTGTCTGCAGCATTTGACACCGTTGACCATAGCATTATGGTCAACCGGCTGCGCAATCTGGTAGGGTTGTCGGGGTCCGTGCTGAAGTGGTTTGCCTCATACTTGGAGGAGAGGACCTTTAGTGTGTTGGCTGGCCATAAACTATCAAAAACAGCTGCTTTACAGTATGGTGTCCCGCAAGGTTCTGTTTTGGGGCCACTGCTGTTTCAGTTGTATGTCCTTCCCCTCGGCCAGTTGATTCAGGACTTCAGGGATATTTCCTACCACCTGTTTGCGGACGACTTACAACTGTACTGTTCCTTTAAGATTTCAGAAGTCCACAAATTGAACTCTTTATTTGACTGCCTGTCACAGGTGAAGAAGTGGCTTAATGGAAACTGTCTGCAACTGAACTCTGAAAAAACTGAGACACTTATTGTTGCCCCTGACAGTGCTATTCCTGTTATCAGGAGCCTCCTTGGTGACTTGGGCTTAACGGCAAATACAAGCCTTAGAAACCTTGGCGTTATTTTTGATGAAGGAATGTCTCTTGCTCAGCACGCAAGCAAGCTTGTGAAGAATTGCTTCTTTCACCTACGAAATATCGCCAAACTTAAACAATTGGTGTCACAGAAAGAATTAGAGGAAATTATCCATGCCTTTGTCTCCATGCGGCTGGACTATTGCAACAGCCTGTTCACTTGCCTGGGTAAGAAGGAGATAAATCGGTTGCAGTATGTCCAGAACTCTGCTGCGAGGCTTCTGACCCGCACCAACAGGAGAGCCCACATTACGCCTATCTTGGAATCCCTCCACTGGCTCCCTGTTGCCTCCAGAATTAATTTTAAAATCTTGGTTTTTACTTTTAGAGCACTACATGGTCAGGCTCCTGATTACACTGCTGACTTGATTCAGCCTTACACCTCAGCCCGCAGCCTCAGATCTTTAGGTCAGAACCTGTTGATGGTTCCTCGAACCTCCTTTAAAACTCGAGGAGACCGATCTTTTAAAGCCGTAGTGCCTCGTCTCTGGAACGAACTCCCTCTGTCCCTGCGATCCCTGGACTCTGTTGAGATGTTCAAAAAGCAACTAAAGACTCTACTTTTTAAACAGGCTTTTCATGGCCAATAATCTTTTAGTACTGAGTGTTTTACTGTATATTTTTATTGTTTTACCTTGTAAAGCGCTTTGTGACCCCTGTCTGTGAAAAGCGCTATATAAATAAAGTTTACTTACTTACTTACTTCCTTAGAGTGTCCTCCGGCTCCTGAGCCACCCCCTGCCTGGATGGTGGATGGTCATCCGGCCTGGACCGTCCGGAAGATTCTGGATGTTCGTCGTTGGGGACGGGGCTTCCAGTACTTGGTGGTCTGGGAGGGCTACGGGCCTGAAGAATGCTCCTGGGTCAAGCGGGGGCTCATCCTGGATCCCTCCCTCATCCGGGACTTCTATCGGGAGCACCCTGATTGTCCTGGTAGGTAGCCTGGGGGCTCCCATTTGGGGGGGGGGGGGGTACTGTTGTGGGCTGCCTGCTCTGCTGCTGCTGCTGCTGCTGCTTTTTCTCCTCTCTGCACAGGTGGCACGCCTCAAGCTGATTGACACACCTGTTCCACATGCAATCAGCTCCTGTATTTCAACCCCGTCTCTTCAGTCCATCATCGCCAGAAACTCAGCTAATCCACACGGTAAGCTTTGGCCTCGCTACTTTTCCAGAAGTAGAATATTCTTCTAACCTTTTGGTGTTTCCACACACCTGTGGTTGAGCCCAGCTCAGGGCTGACATCCTCCTTGTTGCTGCCGCTCCAAGACCAGCTTTTTTCTGCAGCCTGAGCGTGGAGCTCTCGCTCTCAGCAATTACCAGCTAAGTGTTTGACATTTTGCCTTCGCTGAGCTCCGCAAGGAATATAGTACAAACTGACTGTGAACCTTTTCTAAGAACAAACTTTAAGAAGAACCGGATCTGAATCTGTCAGTCTAATTATCTGCATATTGGGATCAGCTGTGATAGTTTGTCACTGTTTGACTGTGAGACTCACTTCTGGAAGTTATCGACTCAGCACTCACCATCTGTCTCTGCCTCCAGCCTCGTCGACAGCTTGCAGGCGGCCACCTGGCTCTGGACCCACCTTCCAGGGCAGAAGAACTCAGGGCTGCAGTACTCCTGTTTCCACCGCTGTGCGGGCCGGTCTCCACACAGATAGACAGTTCATACATTCTGTATATCCATCCTTCCTGTAATAAATCCGTGTTTAACTCCATCTTTTCTGCTCCCTGCTTCTGGGTTCGTATCCATTCGTATCCGAACCGTAACATATGCTATAGTTGTGTTTTATACATGTAATAAAGGTTTTAATCAGAAATAAGAAAGGAAAAAGTAAAGCTGCAAATAATTTGCCACACACATTTATTCAAAACACACAGCAAACTACAATAAACAACTGTTATGACACTTTATAAAGGTAATTTGGGCTCTTGTGTGAAAGACTGTACATCAAAAAGGTTCAAACAATAAACACAAATGCTCATTTAGAACAATACATACAAAATGGGTTTTGTTTGTCTTCATGTCAAAGCAATTTCTGTCTGCAATTACACAAAGGTCACATCACAAACTTCTATTATGAAGTTGACTGTGTGTTTGTTCTCTCTTGCTCTGAAAGCAACATTCACACTTCGAGGCTCATTCACAGTGTGAGGAGCAACTCCTCCCCCTGTCTCCATTGATATGGTAAACAGTGCTTTATGCCGGAGTGAGAGAGCTTGCCACAGGCTTATCCAGTAACATTCACAGGAAAACTAGTCGAGCAATCCTGATACTCACATACTGTTTGAGGATGTGAGATTGTACGAGAGGCTCGCCGTCTGCTCACTTTCACTTTTGCTGTGCATATTTTGATGGGCGCATTGGAGCAGACAGGAGGCTATTCAAACGGGCCAACTAGTAACACATCACTCCTAAAAACAATCTTTGGTGAGTCACGTGAGGTGAATCTGCCCTACGATTGGATTTTGGAAAACCATGTGACGGTGAACCAATTCCGATTGGACACTCACATTGCTCACGTCATCACACAGCGTCTATGAGGAGTACAAAGATGGTGGACAGTGGCTCGAATGTCCACAGAGTTAACTTTTCAGCAAAAAAAGTAAGTTTCTATCTCATACCATTAAAAAGTTCTTTATATTTTAGTAAAGATTGGTCTCAGCCATCGTATACGATGGCTGAGACTCAACTTAACCTATCTTGTAAATAGGAGAAAAGATCTCGTAATTATGAAATTTTTACTTAAGATCTCATAATTATGAGGTCTTTTCTCACCACATTGCCCACTGCTTCGCTCAGAACCACATACTGTACAGAAAATCGGCCGATTTTTAAGCACAGTGCGCTGTAATCGTACACAAAGTGTGGATTTTCCCCTAAGGTGTTCCTGGATGATTGAAATTCCTCCATTGAGGGGCACAGGCCCCCAGATTGACGTGCAACCAGCCAGGGATGTGCACCTCTTTGTCCTTGATTATGATTATGACAGAGGGGCTCAGCCCTGGTAGGGCGCACATCAGTCTGTGGGCCCCAGCTGAGATATACACTACCATATCTCATGGCATGTCATGATTCAGCATCACAAAATATACAATAATGTATTGGTTCGTAATATTGTCACATAAAGTGCAAAATTTTTGTAATGGAAGAACATATTTATTCTACAACCATTTCAGGACAAATTGAAAGTGAGGCGGGGAGAAGGGTCTGGGGGGGTTATGGTAAGGGGAAGGGTGAGGCTTAGGTTATGGTTATGGTCAGCGTTAGGGGGAGGGGTAGGGTTAGTAATAGTTAAAAAAAAAAAACCTGTCACAAAAATTTGACTCATTTTGTGACAGGAGCACGAAAAAAAACTTGTGCGACTGAGTTGGTTATACATTGACACCAGGCTCCTGCATTGGGTGAATAACTGCACCATATGTCATGGCAAAAAACTGTGTGGGGGCTGTGACATGGCACCTGTATATCAGCAGAATCTATGCACTCAGTTGGGGACAACACCCTGTCACACATATAGTGAATGTATAACGCACACCTATGTCACATCCCACCTGCAGAACAGATGGAGGATACGCCAAGTGCAGTGGACTGGCATCACCTGCAGGTGGTACCATCACATGGCAGGGGTCGGAATTACTATCAGAGGTGGGCTGAACGCTGCCACAGCCTGTCCAGGATGGGGTGCAGATGATGTGCTAACAACAGACACATCGTGATGAGATGCAAATGCCAATAGATGGCATGCCAATCTAGGTAGTACCTCAGTAATGGTGCCCACCTCAACAGTAGCATGTAGTGGCTGGGTTAAGGCATGCTGGGATATGTTTAACCTAACGTCGTCTATTTTCTTATCAAAGTAATCCAAGAAATCTTGTGCTGTAAAAGGAGAGCGACTTACAGGTGGTTGTCCATGAATAAGTGCTGCCACCATGTCAAACAAGAACTTTGAGTTATGCTTGTTTTTGTTGATCAAATCAGAGTAATAGGTCTGCTTTGTAGCCAGTAGTGCATGCTTATATAGCATCACGTCACGCAAGGTGGAATACTTCTAATTTTGAACCACGCCATTTCTGTTCTAGCCTTATGCTTGAGGTCACACAGGTAATCATTGACCCAAGGTGACTGTGGGTTTTTTTTGGGGGGGGGGAGCATGGTTTTAACATAGGTATAGCACAATCATGTTAAGTGTAGTTCTGAGCACTTTGTTTAAACTATCCACAAGACTGTCTACTGACTGGGCATTTGCCAAATGCGAAGCTAAGACATCAGGCAGTCTAGCTTCGAGTTCAGTCATAGTTGAGGAGTTGATGCATCGCTGCAGTGATAAATAAGGTTGATGTTCCACTAAACACAGCAGCAAAACTGTAAACCTAATAAGTGAGTGATCAGAGAACACAGATGCAAGAGGTATGATGTCAATATTTGTGACAGCAATACCACATGTGAGAACCAAATCCAGAGTATTTCCACTAATGTGCGCCAAATCCTGAATGTGTTGCTGAAATCCTAATGCATCCACAATTTCCATAAATAATTTGCAGAGGGGATCAGAAGGCTTGGTTAGAGATGAACTCACCAAATTCATCTAAGAATTCAGCGTATGGGCCAGGGGGCCTATATGCAGTGACAAATTAATATGGCTGATTTTTATTCTTCTGACCTTGGCAATATGTAGCATTGTGGTCAGAGCGGAGAATCGGATGTTCAAACGAGTTATATTTGTGACCCCCAACAGCTAAGAAACTAAACTTAGATTTAGAAATAAGAGCAACACCCTTTCCTTGCTTCGCATCACAAGTGATGTGTCTAAATGTGTACGCCGGTGGGCAGGCCTCATTTATGGGGAGGACAGCTGTAGGTTTAAGCCAGGTTTCACATGACACAATCATATCTAAGTGATGATCCATAATTACATCATGAATCAGCAATGGTTTTGAGGACAATGATCTTATGACAATGATCCCAGGCGAAGGACCTCAGTGGGGTTGATAGTTGGACTGTTTGGATTTAGGGGTGGTTCAGGAGTAGCATATATAAGATCCCTGAAAGTAAGTTTAGGTTTGAGACATTCCACACGGGTTGTAGTTGGAGACACAAAATATTTGATATTGCTGGAACAACCAATGGGCCATCCTCAATTTCAGCATCATCTAATGTAGTAATGGGTATTAAGTTTTTAAGTATTTTATGGACACGTCTGTGGAAACAGGCCACAGTCTCAACTTGATGAATTTCCCTCCATGCCACATAAACTGCACTGTCACCATAGTGGATTTTCTGCACTAACTTCCCTGCTAAGCTAATGGATTCCACACCTATATTTATCATAAGCCTTGTAGCATCTCTAATCACCTGCTCCATGGACTGCTGTAAAGTCCTAATGTTACCCTCCTTGTAGAGCTCTACCTATGTTCACAGACAAGATGGCAGCGCCTTCAACAATAGGGTAAAGGCCGTCCAGCATCAGCAGGCCTCGGCAGCCCCAGAACAAAGTCCAGTTATCAATAAAACTAAAGCCTTGCTATTTAACGATGTCAGCCTGCTAAACGCCTCATCATTACACCGGGAGGGGAGGGGACCAAAGACTATTAACTGGGCCCGACACATCTTTCTGGCAAGGTCACAAGTCTCTCTATGTCCATTTTTGTGACCTTGGAGTGCTTCATCCTAACATCATTGGTGCCGACGTGAATAACTATGTGACTGTATCTAGTGTCATGTTCCTTTGTCTGTCTACCCTTCTGGAGCATCAGCACCCTAAGATAGGAGACAATGTCGGGAACTCTGGCCCTAGGAATACATTTAATGTCAGCTGGGGTCTGTAACCTGATTTTGCGGGTGATAGAATCCCCCATCACTAAAGCCGCCGGGAGAAAACCGGTTCACAGTTCGCAGTGGCGAGAGTGATCGGGGTACCGCAACCGGGCACCAAGCCCTTCGTGACTTCCTCCACCTAACCAAAGTCCGAAAGCTGTCCTCCACAGTCAGTTTTTCTTGGCTGATGCTAATGGGCACACTAGCTGGCCAAACACTAACAACTTGGAAGTCAGTGGAGCACTTCACATACCTTGGGTCAATCATCCCTAACTCACTCTCTATTGATGCAGAGGTGAACAGCAGGATTGCGAAAGCAGCAGCAGTTATGGCAAGACTAAGCCACAGAGTCTGCATCAACTCCAGCCTTACTGAGAAGACAAAACTGTGCATCTACCAGACCTGCGTGCTCAGCACACTCCTCTACGGTAGCGAGGCATGGACCGCCTATGCCAGACATGAGAAAAAGCTCAACAGCTACCACTCGAGGTGCCTTAGACAAATTCTGCACATCGGTTGGCAGGACAACACAGAGGTCTTGGAATGCACCAACATGAGCAGCATGTTCACCATTCTTGGTGAAAGGTGCCTTCATTGGCTTGGCCATGTCAGGAGAATGGATCCAGGCTGCATTCCTAAAGATCTACTGTATGGTCCGCTGGCAGAGGGCACTCATTTGGCTGGACAAACACGCCTGTGCTTCAAGGATGTCTGCAAGAAGGACATGAAAATGTGCAGCATAAGTGTCAACACGTGGGAGCAGTGTGCAGAGGACCATGCAGCCTGACGCCTTACTGTCAGAACAGGTGCACAGAGGGCTGAGCGGGAGAGGAACCAAGGTCTTGCTGAGCAACGAGCGAGGAAGGAGTGACAGTGGCAGCCTCAGCAAGCATCACAGTACACGTGCAACAAATGCAGCAGAGATTGTCACTCGTGCATTGGACTGATGAGTCATTTGCACAGATGCAGATAGAACCAAAGACAAAATTTCCTGTATATTTGTATTGTCAACTGTGTCGGAGCATGACCCAAGCAGAGGGTCGCCCCTTTGAATCTGGTCTGCTACAGGTTTTGTTCTCAAATCATCAGGGTTTTTTTCTTACCACTGTCACTTGTGTGCTTGCTCTAGGGCATGGATGCCCAAGTTCGGTCCTCGGGATCTACCATTCCTGACACTCTTAGTTGTCTCCCTGTTCCAACACACCTGAATCCAATGAAAGGCTCATTAAAAGCCTGCTAATGAGTCTTTCAATGGTCTAGGCGATGGTAAGGTTAGACCTTACTTGTGGCAGCTTTGTTGCAATTTGGCACAATATAAATGAAGTACACAAGAGCAATCAGAGATTCTGACATCCCCCAATCAGGACCTGGATCACCGCCAAAATTCAGTGGAGTCTTCCATGCCCTAATATCTATCTGTGGTGCAAATTTGGTGAGAATCTGTGAAATAGTTTTGACATAATCCTTCAAAGCGTATATGAACTGAAATCTTGATACAGAATCCAGATCAGGATCCAGATCACATCCAAAATTTAATGGAGTCTTTCATGACCCAATATGTATCTGTGGAAAAAAATTGGTGAGAATCCATGAAGGAGTTTTTACGTAATCCTTCAAAAAGTATATAAAGTCTTCCATAGCCTATTATGTATCTATGTTGACAATGTTGTCAAAATCTGTCAAAAGTTTTGACGTAATCCTGCAAACAGTAATCCTTCAAAGCCTATATAAAGTGAAACTTGATCCAAAACCTTTGAACTAATAAAGACATAAAAGTGATTCCAAGTTCTAGTGGTATGTTTTCATGGTCAAGGATGTCAAATATAAAGGAAAGAAAAGTGTATGTATCATAGTTTTGGTTGTAACACTGAATTGTTGAATAGATCACTGTGCCAAGGAGGGAATCTCTTTAGGGTCAGTGACCCTATGGCCTTGTGTAGCACATGCAACACACACTGTTATTTATTTTGAGAAGTGTTTCATAAATGATAAAAAAAAATCATATACGAGGGCTGTCAATAAAGTAACGGTCCTTTTTATTTTTTTCAAAAACTATATGGATTTCATTCATATGTTTTTACGTCAGACATGCTTAAACCCTCGTGCGCATGCGTGAGTTTTTCCATGCCTGTCGGTGACGTCATTCGCCTGTGAGCACTCCTTGTGGGAGGAGTCGTCCAGCCCCTCGTCGGAATTCCTTTGTCTGAGAAGTTGCTGAGAGACTGGCGCGTTGTTTGATCAAAATTTTTTCTAAACCTGTGAGACACATCGAAGTGGACACGGTTCGAAAAATTAAGCTGGTTTTCAGTGAAAATTTTAACGGCTGATGAGAGATTTTGAGGTGATACTGTCGCTTTAAGGACTTTTCACGGTGTGAGACGTCACGCAGCGCTCTCAGGCGGCGTCATCAGCCTGTTCAAGCTGAAAACCTCCACATTTCAGGCTCTATTGATCCAGGACGTCGTGAGAGAACAGAGAAGTTTCAGAAGAAGTCGGTTTCAGCATTTTATCCGGATATTCCACTGTTAAAGGAGATTTTTTTAATGAAAGACGTGCGGACGGGTCCGCGCGTCGGGACGCAGCCGCCGCGACGCTCCGCCACAGGAAAAACACCTCTGTTGAAAGCCTTAAGGACAAGTTGGAACATGTCCTGCCTGTTAAACAATTTCTCATATACTCACTCCACTGAAAGCCATCAAAAGCCGCCTGGATTTTACAAATGGTTATCAACACGGAGGTGTTTTTCCTGTGCCGTCGCACCGCGTCGGCTGCGTCCCGACGCGCGGATCCGTCCGCACGTCTTTCATTAAAAAAATCTCCTTTAACAGTGGAATATCCGGATAAAATGCTGAAACCGACTTCTTCTGAAACTTCTCTGTTCTCTCACGACGTCCTGGATCAATAGAGCCTGAAATGTGGCGGTTTTCAGCTTGAACAGGCTGATGACGCCGCCTGAGAGCGCTGCGCGACGTCTCGCACCGTGAAAAGTCCTTAAAGCGACAGAATCACCTCAAAATCTCTCATCAGCCGTTAAAATTTTCACTGAAAACCAGCTTAATTTTTCGAACCGTGTCCACTTCGATGTGTCTCACAGGTTTAGAAAAAATTTTGATCAAACAACGCGCCAGTCTCTCAGCAACTTGTCAGACAAAGGAATTCCGACGAGGGGCTGGATGACTCCTCCCACAAGGAGTGCTCACAGGCGAATGACGTCACCGACAGGCGTGGAAAAACTCACGCATGCGCATGAGGGTTCAAGTATGTCTGACGTAAAAACATATGAATGAAATCCATATAGTTTTTGAAAAAAATAAAAGGACCGTTACTTTATTGACAGCCCTCGTATTTGCAGTTTAGTTGAATAATAAATTGAATTTTGTCTCTTATTTGTTTTTGTCTATAAGCACATGCAATATCAATATCAGTGCTCAGATAAACTGTGATGCCAAGCGCTAAGGATACATGCTGTCCAGTCACAGCAGATGAAACGTTTTTGAGCAAACATCATTGTTAGACTTTTTTAGGTTGAATGATTCCACGGTGTGTAGATGTTATGGCGTCAGTGACCCCATGGCCTTGGCAGAGGTTTGCACTCTCTGAGTGCTTCTAGTTAAAATTGAATTTAAAAAGTATAAAAAACAAACAAACAAACAAAAAAGCAAAAAAAAAAAAAAAAAATGGACGCTACACCTTTGTCTCCCGCGGATGGAAGGATTTCAGTTTGATATGGATTACCTCGTCAGAAACCCAAACACTGCCAGATACCTCTCCTACTAAACATGTAATCACAGCCTCCAATTCTGGAGTGTTTGTCATCTCAGTAGTATGCATGAGCACGAGCCACTTGGAATTAATCTCCAGGATAGAGCTGTAGCATACGTGCATAACAAGTGTGGTCATATTTGTGTTCACTACTGAATCTCATTTCCAGTCTTAAGCTCCCTGTGAAAATGAGACAAAGTCCACTTCTGTCTTCCTCAGGGCTTAAATAGAACGTGTACAAGTTCTACTTCTGATGAAAATATTCATAGTCTATGCACAGAGGAAAGGTCTTTGAGATGTTTTGAGAGGCTTTAGCTGGGACCTGTCTCCTCTTTTGGCTCAGATTCATGTATTCCACTTCAAAGTGCTCATAGTTGCATGGCAACAAATCTCTTCTGCCGCTGAACACATTGTGATTCACCATACCCAGAACTACATATTTTGGCATGGTCCCTAAAAACAGATTCTCCTGACTGCATATTGTGGAATTCTGGGGGATGACATAAGTCTTGATGTGGGTTTGTGATAATGTGCACGGGACATTCCCGTTCATCAGGTGGAGGATTTTACTTTGAGTTATAGATTCATTATTCTCGTATGTGTGTGCATGTTTACACACATGTATGTTTATACTTTTTGATTTAATTCGGGGTTTTCACGTATCTCATAATCCCTTGCGTGCCAGAGAGTCGCTAAAGTCAAAATAACATAGAGAATCCACATGATGACAATTGTAAATGAATATTATACTACAAAAATGTCATTTTTTTATGCTTTTCATCACGTTAATAAGAGACTGCTGCATGTTACCCTGAAAACTTGCTAAAAGAATTATAACAAAAAATCAGTGTCTGCTATGTTTAATCTGTGTGGAATTTAATAAGCGCAAACCGAATTTCAGACATACGAGGTCTATTAGAAAAGTATCCGACCTTATTATTTTTTCAAAAACCATATGGATTTGAATCACGTGTGATTACATCAGACATGCTTGAACCCTCGTGGGCATGCGAGAGTTTTTTCACGCCTGTCGGTTACGTCATTCGCCTGTGGGCAGTCTTTGAGTGAGGAGTCGTCCACCCGCTCGTCGATTTTTTTCATTGTTTAGGAATGGCTCAGAGACTGTTGCTTTGTTTGATAAAAAATTTTTCAAAACTGTAAGGCACAACTGAGTGGACACCATTCAATAAATTCAGCTGGTTTTCGGTAAAAATTTTAACGGCTGATGAGAGATTTTGGTCTGGTAGTGTCGCTTTAAGGACGGTCCACGGCGCCTGACGGCGATCTGCGCTTCAAGGCGGCAGCGTCTCGCCGTTTCAAGTTGAAAACTTCCACATTTCAGGCTCTGTTGACGCAGTAAGTCGTCAGAGAACAGAGAACTTTCAGAAGAAGTCGGCATGAGGAGTTTATTCGGACATTCCATTGTTAACGGTCATTTTGTAATGAAAGAACGTGCAGGCAGAGTCGCATGTCGGGCTGGACCCGACCGCGGGGGGTCGCGGCAGGAAAAACACCTCCGTTGGAAATCTTAACGGGCAAGTTGGAACATGCCCAAGCTGTTAAACAATTTCTCAGTTACTCACTTGTTGAAAGCCATTAAAAGCCGCCTGAATTCTACAAATGGTTTTCAACACGGAGGTGTTTTTCCTGTCGCGGCGCACACAGATTTGCCAAGTCGTCACGGAAACGACTCGGCGAATTTGCGCGTACGTCTTTCATTAAAAAAAATGTCCTTAAACAGTGGAATGTCCGCATAAATTCCTCATGCCGGCCTTCTCTGAATCTTCTCTGTTCTCTCACGATGTCCTGGGTGAATTAAGCCTTAAATTAGGATGTTATCAGCTCGAAACAGGCCGACGACAGCGCCTGGAAGCGCTGCAGGACGTCCCGCTCTGTGGGAAGTCCTTACACCGACAGAAACACCCCATAATCTCTCATCAGCCGTTAAACTTTTCACAGAAAACCAGCTTAATTTCTCGAATAGTGTCCACTCGGATATTCCTCACAGGTCCAGAAAAAATTTTGATAAAGCAACGCGCGCCGTCTCGAGCAGCGTGTGAAACAAAGGAATTCAGCCGAGAGGGCGGGACCACATCTCACTCAAGGCCTGCCCACAGGGAAATGACGTCACCGACACGCGTGAAAAAACTCACGCATGCGCACGAGGGTTCAAGCATGATTGGTGTAATCGCATGTCATTCAAATCCATATAGTTAAAAAAAAAAATAAAAGGGTCGGTTTATTATCTAAGAGACCTCGTATTATATATACAACCCCTGGCAAAAATGATGGAATCACCGGCCTCGGAGGATGTTCATTCAGTTGTTTAATTTTGTAGAAAAAAAGCAGATCACAGACATGACACAAAACTAAAGTCATTTCAAATGGCAACTTTCTGGCTTTAAGAAAGACTATAAGAAATCAGGAAAAAAAAATTGTGGCAGTCAGTAACGGTTACTTTTTTAGACCAAGCAGAGGGAAAAAATATGGAATCACTCAATTCTGAGGAAAAAATTATGGAATCATGAAAAACAAAAGAACGCTCCAACACATCACTAGTATTTTGTTGCACCACCTCTGGCTTTTATAACAGCTTGCAGTCTCTGAGGCATGGACTTAATGAGTGACAAACAGTACTCTTCATCAATCTGGCTCCAACTTTCTCTGACTGCTGTTGCCAGATCAGCTTGCAGGTTGGAGCCTTGTCATGGACCATTTTCTTCAACTTTCACCAAAGATTTTCAAATGGATTAAGATCCGGACTATTTGCAGGCCATGACATTGACCCTATGTGTTTTTTTCACAAGGAATGTTTTCACAGTTTTTGCTCTATGGCAAGATGCATTATCATCTTGAAAAATGATTTCATCATCCCCAAACATCCTTTTAATTGATGGGATAAGAAAAGTGTCCAAAATATCAACGTAAACTTATGCATTTATTGATGATGTAATGACAGCCATCTCCCCAGTGCCTTTACCTGACATGCAGCCCCATATCATCAATGACTGTGGAAATTTACATGTTCTCTTCAGGCAGTCATCTTTATAAATCTCATTGGAACGGCACCAAACAAAAGTTCCAGCATCATCACCTTGCCCAATGCAGATTCGAGATTCATCACTGAATATGACTTTCATCCAGTCATCCACAGTCCACTATTGCTTTTCCTTAGCCCATTGTAACCTTGTTTTTTTTTCTGTTTAGGTGTTAATGATGGCTTTCGTTTAGCTTTTCTGTATGTAAATCCCATTTCCTTTAGGCGGTTTCTTACAGTTCAGTCACAGACGTTGACTCCAGTTTCCTCCCATTCGTTCCTCATTTGTTTTGTTGTGCATTTTCGATTTTTGAGACAAATTGCTTTAAGTTTTCTGTCTTGATGCTTTGATGTCTTCCTTGGTCTACCAGTATGTTTGCCTTTAACAACCTTCCCATGTTGTTTGTATTTGGTCCAGAGTTTAGACACAGCTGACTGTGAACAACCAACATCTTTTGCAACATTGTGTGATGATTTACCCTCTTTTAAGAGTTTGATAATCCTCTCCTTTGTTTCAATTGACATCTCTCGTGTTGGACCCATGATTCATGTCAGTCCACTTGGTGCAACAGCTCTCCATGCAGCTCTCTCTTCCATCACTTTTCTCCTACACTCAGTCCTCTTAG
The DNA here is from genome assembly GCF_902500255.1 of Thalassophryne amazonica. NCBI lineage: Eukaryota > Metazoa > Chordata > Actinopteri > Batrachoidiformes > Batrachoididae > Thalassophryne > Thalassophryne amazonica. The sequence goes on along the minus strand of NC_047114.1, from coordinate 90,114,989 downwards.
AGTTGATCAGCCAAGGATCCCTTCCAAAATCTTTCTCAGAGTTCTGCATTGCCCTCATTGCAAAGAAAGGAAGATCCCACTCAGTGTTCCTCTTACAGACCAATATCCCTCATAAATACAGATGCCAAAATATTGGCCAAAGTTCTTGCCCAAATGTTGGAAAACATCATTTCTTCTGTTATGTCTAAAGACCAGAATGGGTTTGTTAAAGACAGGCAGTCTTTCTTTAATATCACATGTCTCTTTGGCATTATTTATTCACCTTTGACTAATGTCCCTGAATGTGTCATCTCCCTTGTTGCGGAGAAAGGAGTTAATCATGTTGAATGGGACTACTTGTTCAGTGTCTTTGACAAGTTTGGTTTTGGCCCCAATTTTATCTCATGGGTACAGCTACTTTACTACTTTACTCACACCATTCGCACCAGTTCCAGGTTTCTAAACCATTCAATCTGCATCAGGGAACTTGTCAGGGCTGTCCACTGAGTCCTCTGCTTTTTGACTTGACAATTGAATCTTTTGCCTCATAGGCTGCATTAATTCAGTCAAAATGGTCACTTTGCTTAAATATCTTTACCTTTTTCAAACCATTCCTGTTTTTATTCCTGGATCATTTTTGTGCAGCTGAACTCTGTCATCTCATCTTATCTGTGGCAGGGAAAACATCCATGATTAAGTAACACATCTTCAAAAAACTAAGGCCACTGGCGGCCTTGCTCTCCCAAATTTCTGTCGACAACAAAATTACATTGTCTTGCATTCTGGTCATCTTGTTACAACAGACCTGACTGCCCTGACTGGGTCGTTGTTAGGTAGGTTCTTTTATCAGAGACCTCCAAAAAGAACTGGACAGGAAACAGACTTCAGAGTTTAGATGTTGTATTGTGAAGAGTTGTTGCACCGGTAGAGTTATCTAAGTGCTGGGATCTTGAACCTGCATGCAGACACCAGGAACAAAGAACCCCGACTTCCTTTGTTCTCTAACTTTTATTACTTCCGCCTAAGCCACCCCATATGGGCAGTCCTTAACCTGGCTTGAATCAGTGTTTTCTAAATGAGTTTTTACCGAGACAGGGCAACTTTACTCGACCGCATTCCTAAATAACATAATGCAGTGGGCGCTCAAGGGACCTCCCATTAGACCTTCCCATGCTTCTCTACACCGCCTTATATAGGTGTCACCATCCTCCCCTTCTCTGAGGGTACAGGCCATCATGTTTCCGCTGTTTAATGTGGGTGGGTAGAGCTCAGAGCTCTCCCCAACTCTTGGCTTACATCCTGCAACGGTGTGTCATCATCATAGTTGTCAGTGCCTTCTTCAAGTTCCAACTCATGAATTTCTGTGCACCCTAAGCTCCCTCTCAAACATGTCCTACAGTCTCCTAAGGCTGGGGTTTGTCCCACAAACAGATCTACGAACTTAATAATCCATTGTCAGCCAACCTGTTTTACAGGTGGCAACTTGCTCTGCATGATCTCTGCGTCCTGCAGTTTAAGACACCTGTACTCCAGGGTGGCTCCGCCGTTACCGTCCCTTCTCACGATCATCGGCAATTGTTTAGAGTTGGCTCAGGAGGAGAAGGTGTTAGGTCTAGCTCCATAGCAGCAGAGCTGCATCCCATTCACCAACTATGGCCGGACCGTGTGATCCCATAATCTGGGCCACTTCCTACTTCCTCATCTGTGATGTCAGAGCTGTCTCCCTGGAATGCACCTCTCATAAGAGCATAAGAGTTACGGGTTGAATTTTTGTCACACAGCGGTCCCCTTATTTTCACCTTTCGTACCTTCCCTTTCATTTAGGTCCCTTCCCACAGTGAATCCTTCTCATACGCTATATGTCGCTATGGCTATAGTGTCGCTTGCCTTTACTGTTGGTTGGCTCTTCCTGCGGTATTGTATCACTTCCTGTTCCGGAGCACAGCGGTGTTTTTCTGTATCTGTTAGCTGTTTAATCTGCGCAGTTAGATTGATCTAGTTATCTAGATTACAATTTGTTTCACAGTGTAATCTTTACGTGCCTTAACTAAAGCACTCCTTCTGTTGAATCACCTCTAAATTATTTACACATTATTCACTTTGCATGTTTTTAGGAATCCGCTAGCTTAGCGTAGCTACTAGCTCTTAGCCGATTTAGCATGGCGGCTTCTCCTGTCTCTCCCGCACTTTTCTGCTCTGGGTGTGAAATGTTTAGTTATTCCTCGGCCTCCTTTAGCAGTAACGGTACTTGTAATAAGTGTAGCTTATTCGTAGCTTTGGAGGCCAGGCTGGGCGATTTGGAGACTCGGCTCCGCACCATGGAAAATTCTACAGCTAGCCAGGCCCCTGTAGTCGGTGCGGACCAAGGTAGCTTAGCCGCCGTTAGTTACCCCCTGGCAGATCCCGAGCAGCCGGGAAAGCAGGCTGACTGGGTGACTGTGAGGAGGAAGCGTAGCCCTAAACAGAAGCCCCATGTACACCGCCAACCCGTTCACATCTCTAACTGTTTTTCCCCACTCGACGACACACCAGCAGAGGAACAAACTCTGGTTATTGGCGACTCTGTTTTGAGAAATGTGAAGTTAGCGACACCAGCAACCATAGTCAATTGTCTTCCGGGGGCCAGAGCAGGCGACATTGAAGGAAATTTGAAACTGCTGGCTAAGGCTAAGCGTAAATTTGGTAAGATTGTAATTCACGTCGGCAGTAATGACACCCGGTTACGCCAATCGGAGGTCACTAAAATTAACATTAAATCGGTGTGTAACTTTGCAAAAACAATGTCGGACTCTGTAGTTTTCTCTGGGCCCCTCCCCAATCGGACCGGGAGTGACATGTTTAGCCGCATGTTCTCCTTGAATTGCTGGCTGTCTGAGAGGTGTCCAAAAAATGAGGTGGGCTTCATAGATAATTGGCAAAGCTTCTGGGGAAAACCTGGTCTTGTTAGGAGAGACGGCATCCATCCCACTTTGGATGGAGCAGCTCTCATTTCTAGAAATCTGGCCAATTTTCTTAAATCCTCCAAACCGTGACTATCCAGGGTTGGGACCAGGAAGCAGAATTGTAGTCTTACACACCTCTCTGCAGCTTCTCTCCCCCTGCCATCCCCTCATTACCCCATCCCCGTAGAGACGGTGCCTGCTCCCAGACCACCAATAACCAGCAAAAATCTATTTAAGCATAAAAATTCAAAAAGAAAAAATAATATAGCACCTTCAACTGCACCACAGACTAAAACAGTTAAATGTGGTCTATTAAACATTAGGTCTCTCTCTTCTAAGTCCCTGTTGGTAAATGATATAATAATTGATCAACATATTAATTTATTCTGTCTTACAGAAACCTGGTTACAGCAGGATGAATATGTTAGTTTAAATGAGTCAACACCCCCGAGTCACACTAACTGTCAGAATGCTCGTAGCACGGGTCGGGGCGGAGGATTAGCAGCAATCTTCCATTCCAGCTTATTAATTAATCAAAAACCCAGACAGAGCTTTAATTCATTTGAAAGCTTGACTCTTAGTCTTGTCCATCCAAATTGGAAGTCCCAAAAACCAGTTTTATTTGTTATTATCTATCGTCCACCTGGTCGTTACTGTGAGTTTTTCTGTGAATTTTCAGACCTTTTGTCTGACTTAGTGCTTAGCTCAGATAAGATAATTATAGTGGGCGATTTTAACATCCACACAGATGCTGAGAATGACAGCCTCAACACTGCATTTAATCTATTATTAGACTCTATTGGCTTTGCTCAAAAAGTAAATGAGTCCACCCACCACTTTAATCATATCTTAGATCTTGTTCTGACTTATGGTATGGAAATAGAAGACTTAACAGTATTCCCTGAAAACTCCCTTCTGTCTGATCATTTCTTAATAACATTTACATTTACTCTGATGGACTACCCAGCAGTGGGGAATAAGTTTCATTACACTAGAAGTCTTTCGGAAGGCGCTGTAACTAGGTTTAAGGATATGATTCCTTCTTTATGTTCTCTAATGCCATATACCAACACAGTGCAGAGTAGCTACCTAAACTCTGTAAGTGAGATAGAGTATCTCGTCAATAGTTTTACATCCTCATTGAAGACAACTTTGGATGCTGTAGCTCCTCTGAAAAAGAGAGCTTTAAATCAGAAGTGCCTGACTCCGTGGTATAACTCACAAACTCGTAGTTTAAAGCAGATAACCCGTACGTTGGAGAGGAAATGGCGTCTCACTAATTTAGAAGATCTTCACTTAGCCTGGAAAAAGAGTCTGTTGCTCTATAAAAAAGCCCTCCGTAAAGCTAGGACATCTTTCTACTCATCACTAATTGAAGAAAATAAGAACAACCCCAGGTTTCTTTTCAGCGCTGTAGCCAGGCTGACAAAGAGTCAGAGCTCTATTGAGCTGAGTATTCCATTAACTTTAACTAGTAATGACTTCATGACTTTCTTTGCTAACAAAATTTTAACTATTAGAGAAAAAATTACTCATAACCATCCCAAAGACGTATCGTTATCTTTGGCTGCTTTCAGTGATGCCGGTATTTGGTTAGACTCTTTCTCTCCGATTGTTCTGTCTGAGTTATTTTCATTAGTTACTTCATCCAAACCATCAACATGTTTATTAGACCCCATTCCTACCAGGCTGCTCAAGGAAGCCCTACCATTATTTAATGCTTCGATCTTACATATGATCAATCTATCTTTGTTAGTTGGCTATGTACCACAGGCTTTTAAGGTGGCAGTAATTAAACCATTACTTAAAAAGCCATCACTTGACCAAGCTATCTTAGCTAATTATAGGCCAATCTCCAACCTTCCTTTTCTCTCAAAAATTCTTGAAAGGGTAGTTGTAAAACAGCTAACTGATCATCTGCAGAGGAATGGTCTATTTGAAGAGTTTCAGTCAGGTTTGAGAATTCATCATAGTACAGAAACAGCATTAGTGAAGGTTACAAATGATCTTCTTATGGCCTCGGACAGTGGACTCATCTCTGTGCTTGTTTTGTTAGATCTCAGTGCTGCTTTTGATACTGTTGACCATAAAATTTTATTACAGAGATTAGAGCATGCCATAGGTATTAAAGGCACTGCGCTGCGGTGGTTTGAATCATATTTGTCTAATAGATTACAATTTGTTCATGTAAATGAGGAATCTTCTTCACAGACTAAAGTTAATTATGGAGTTCCACAAGGTTCTGTGCTAGGACCAATTTTATTCACTTTATACATGCTTCCCTTAGGCAGTATTATTAGACGGTATTGCTTAAATTTTCATTGTTACGCAGATGATACCCAGCTTTATCTATCCATGAAGCCAGAGGACACACACCAATTAGCTAAACTGCAGGATTGTCTTACAGACATAAAGACATGGATGACCTCTAATTTCCTGCTTTTAAACTCAGATAAAACTGAAGTTATTGTACTTGGCCCCACAAATCTTAGAAACATGGTGTCTAACCAGATCCTTACTCTGGGTGGCATTACCCTGACCTCTAGTAATACTGTGAGAAATCTTGGAGTCATTTTTGATCAGGATATGTCATTCAAAGCGCATATTAAACAATATGTAGGACTGCTTTTTTGCATTTACGCAATATCTCTAAAATCAGAAAGGTCTTGTCTCAGAGTGATGCTGAAAAACTAATTCATGCATTTATTTCCTCTAGGCTGGACTATTGTAATTCATTATTATCAGGTTGTCCTAAAAGTTCCCTAAAAAGCCTTCAGTTAATTCAAAATGCTGCAGCTAGAGTACTGACGGGGACTAGAAGGAGAGAGCATATCTCACCCATATTGGCCTGTCTTCATTGGCTTCCTGTTAATTCTAGAATAGAATTTAAAATTCTTCTTCTTACTTATAAGGTTTTGAATAATCAGGTCCCATCTTATCTTAGGGACCTCGTAGTACCATATCACCCCAATAGAGCGCTTCGCTCTCAGACTGCAGGCTTACTTGTAGTTCCTAGGGTTTGTAAGAGTAGAATGGGAGGCAGAGCCTTCAGCTTTCAGGCTCCTCTCCTGTGGAACCAGCTCCCAATTCAGATCAGGGAGACAGACACCCTCTCTACTTTTAAGATTAGGCTTAAAACTTTCCTTTTTGCTAAAGCTTATAGTTAGGGCTGGATCAGGTGACCCTGAACCATCCCTTAGTTATGCTGCTATAGACGTAGACTGCTGGGGGGTTCCCATGATGCATTGTTTCTTTCTCTTTTTGCTCTGTATGCACCACTCTGCATTTAATCATTAGTGATCGATCTCTGCTCCCCTCCACAGCATGTCTTTTTCCTGGTTCTCTCCCTCAGCCCCAACCAGTCCCAGCAGAGGACTGCCCCTCCCTGAGCCTGGTTCTGCTGGAGGTTTCTTCCTGTTAAAAGGGAGTTTTTCCTTCCCACTGTAGCCAAGTGCTTGCTCACAGGGGGTCGTTTTGACCGTTGGGGTTTTACATAATTATTGTATGGCCTTGCCTTACAATATAAAGCGCCTTGGGGCAACTGTTTGTTGTGATTTGGCGCTATATAAAAAAATTTGATTGATTGATTGATACGCACTTCCCTGTGCACCTAATAGCTGATCATCTGTTTCCGGCAGTTCTTTCAGTTCAGCTAATCTAGCTGCTGCTGCTGCTGCCTGTTCTTTAATTCTTTCCTCTTTTATAAGTTCTAAAGCATTTTTAGCTTTCTCAAATCCCACCTTCATATCATTCCACTCTTTCCTTAGCTCCGCTAATCCTTCATTGTCACCTTCAGGGATCTCTGTATCCATTTCATTCCATTTCAGTCATTTTCATCAAGGTCATTTGGTTCTGATTTTCCTACATCATCTGTCTCTTTTTCTCCCTAGGATGAGCCAAATCATCAAGTGTGAGCGTAATGTTGTGTGACTCAGGAGCATATGGTGGTGGTTGTGTTATCTCAGGACTGGGATACAGTCATTTTGGGGCCAGATTTTGTTTTTCGTCAGATTTGTTATCAGTGTTTTTTTCTGTAGGCATTAAAGTTGTTCAAGCCTGTGTTACGATATGATTCCAGGCTCTTATCACTCGTCCCGTCCATTTGTGATGCTCATCCTTTTTCGTCACATCTTTGAGATGTTTGTATTTACTAAATAGGTTCAGCTGTAATGCAGCCGTATTCATGAATTTTTGCTGAGTTTGTTTATGATATTCAGTCAACCTTGCCTTCAGAGGAAATGGCTCATCCCAGGTTCCGAAAAGACCATCCGCCTGTGGTTGATTTGACCAAATTATGATATCCTTGATGACAGGGCCCACTTACTTTGCTAACACCGTCTCAGTCAGCGTATGGGCCACTTTCATCATCATCCACTCTGTGCTCCCTTCCTGCAATCCACACCATTGTTTCAACCTTCGGTTTAGGAGATCCTCATACTGATCTTTTCCCCCCTTTTTTTCTAATGCCATCCTTTTATTATTATGATTTTTTTAAATTTAAATATATATATAAATATATATACAGTGAGGGGAAATAAGTATTTGAACACCTGCGATTTTGCAAGTTCACCCACTTAGAATTCATGGAGGGGTCTGAAATTTTCATCACAATGTATGATTTTTGTTTATAATTTTTTTGTATGTTACTGCTGCAAATAAGTATTTGAACACCTGTGAAAATCAATGTTAATGTTTGGTACAGTAGCCTTTGTTTGCAATTACAGAGGTCAAACGTTTCCTGTAGTTCTTGACCAAGTTTTCACACACTGCAGCAGGGATTTTGGTCCACTCCTCCATACAGATCTTCTCTAGATCTTTCAGGTTTGGAGTTTCAGCTCCCTCCAAAGGTTTTCTATTGAGTTCAGGTCTGGAGACTGGCCAGGCCACTCCAGGACCTTGAAATGCTTCTTACGGAGCCCCTCCTTAGTTGCCCTGGCTGTGTGTTTGGGGTCATTGTCATGCTGGAAGACCCAGCCATGACCCATCTTCAATGCTCTTACTGACGGAAGGAGATTGTTTGCAAAAATCTCGCAATACATGACCCCATCCATCCTCCCTTCAATACGGTGCAGTCGTCCTGTCCCCTTTGCAGAAGAGCACGCCCAGAGTATGATGTTTCCATCCCCATGCTTCACGGTTGGGATGGTTTTCTTGGGGTTGTTCTCATCCTCTAAACATGGTAAGTGGAGTTGATTCTAAAAAGCTCTATTTTGGCCTCATCTGACCACATGATCTTCTCCCATGCCTCCTCTGGATCATCCAGATGGTAACTGGTGAACTTCAAACAGGCCTGGACATGTGCTGGCTTGAGCAGGGGGACCTTGCTGCCCTGCAGGATTTTAAACCGTGACAGCATCATGTGTTACTAATGTAATCTTTGTGACTGTGGTCCCAGCTCTCTTCAGGTCATTGACCAGGTTCTCCTGTGTAGTTCTGAGCTCTCTCAGAATCATCCTTAACCCACAAAGTGAGATCTTGCATGGAATCCCAGACCGAGGGAGACTGCCAGTCATCTTGTGTTTCTTCCACTTTCTAATAAATAATCATAACAGTTGTTGTCTTCTACCAAGCTGCTTGCCTGTTGTCCTGTAGTCCATCCCAGCCTTGTGCAGGTCTACAGTTTTGTCCCTGGTGTCCTTAGACAGCTCTTTGGTCTTGGCTATGGTGGACAGGTTGGAGTGTGATTGATTGAGTGTGTGAACAGGTGTCTTTTATACAGTTAACAAGTTCAAACAGGTGCAATTAATACAGGTAAAGAGTGCAGAATAAGAGGGCTTCTTAAAGAAAAATTAACAGGTCTGTGTGAGCCAGAATTCTTGTTGGTTGGTAGGTGTTCAAATACTTATTTGCAGCAGTAACATACAAATAAATTATTAAAAAATCATACATTGTGATTTCCGGATTTTTTTGCATGTTATTGTATTATTATTTGTCTGATCGTAAAGATTCCAAAAAGGTATAGTTTGAAGTATCTATGATGGAATAATCAGGAGTTATGGGGTAAAAACAGCAAAAATTGTGACAAAGGTCAGTTTCAGTTTGTACAGGGGTCAAAAGTTAAAGTTGCTCCAATTTTTGTAAAAATGATGCAAATTATTGGTTGAGTTAACAGGGTTTTAAAAAGGAATAGTTTGGACCATGTATCATGCTTAGTTATCATGTTACAGGGTAACTTATGTCACATATCACAGAATCCAATGGACGCTGACCTTGTTTGACCATTACTTTGGAGACCAAGCATTCAACACAATCAAAACTATCCCATTTATTAATCCTATTAGCTCAACCAATAATTTGCATCATCAGTTTTTACAAAAATTGAAGGAACGTTAACTTTTGACCCCTTTACAAACTGAAACTGACCTTTGTCACCATTTTTGCTGTTTTTACCCCATAACTCCTGATAATTCAGTCATAGATAGTCCAAACTATACATTTTTGGAATCTTTATGATCAGAAAAATAATGTGGTGTAGTTTTCAAAATGATTTGAACATTTTTAATTTTGACCCCTCTGTAATTCTTCAAGTGACCCCTACCTGGCCGCCTATTGAAAATTCAAGTGGCCAGTCGTTTTCTTTCAAAAGAGTAATGTCTAAGGTGTATTTGTGCCAACTTTGGTGCTTGTATCACCATTTGCATAATTGTTTCAGTTATCTACTGCACTAACAGTAATTTTGACTACACAGAGATCAGTGATAATGAAGAATCATCCAGGACTGAAAATCTGCTTTGGTGTGTCTGTAGTCACTGTGGATTGATGCCGTCAGTTTTGGAGTCACTCTGCTGCCAAGAGAACATCGTGTTTGGACTGAAAATGGACCATGAACCTGGGACTCACTGCCTCTCCAACATGGACTTGTTCAAAAGAGCCTCGACCCAGTTATTTTGGAAATTAGAATGGCATCTTGTCGACGAGGATTTGAGAGACCTGATTTCAAACAGGTCCGTATGCATCTCTCAGACTTTAGTATGTCTGTAAGCGTGGATATTGTCATTTTACAGATAATTCACCAACCTTTTGCATCAGTGTGACACTTTATGTCCAAAATATTATTTATTTTATTTAACCTTTATTTTACCAGGGAAGTCCCATTGAGATTAAGAACCTCTTTTTCGAGGGAGCCCTGGCCAAGATGCAGCAATAAAAATACAGTTATAGTATAACAAATAAATTAATTAAAACAGGTACATGTGAAGGAGGCTGTCTCAAGTGCTCTCAGTCTGGCTTTAAAGTCATTTAATGTGATCAGTTCTGTAAGTTTCCAGTCCTTTTGCAAAGTGTTCCATGAAGAAGGGGCAGAGAAGGTGAAGGACCTTTTTCCATGTAGGACCAAAATTGCTACAGTAATGCATTATTTTTAAGAAATGTAACGTGGATTAATAATAATTGTATGACATTGTTTAATTGCATATTATTTGTCAATGTCTTGTCAGTAATTCACTTCAATCCCATCCATCCGTCCATCCATCCATTTTCTTCAGCTTCATCCGAGGGCGGGTCGCGGGGGCAGCAGCTCAAGCAAGGCCGCCCAGACCTCCCAATCCACACACACCTCCGCCAGCTTCTCCGGTGGAACACTGAAGCGTTCCCAAGCCAGCTGCGAGACATAGTCCCTCCAGCATGTCCTGGGTCTTCCCCGGGGCATACTCCCGATGAGGCGTGCTCAGAACACCTCTTCAGCGAGGCATCCAGGGGGCATCCGAAAAAGATGCCTGAGCCAACTCAGCTGGCTCCTTTCGACGTGGAGGAGCAGCAGCTCGACTCTGAGCTCTTCCCAAGTGACCGAGCTCCTCACCCTATCTCTAAGGGAGCGCCCAGCCACCCTGCAGAGGAAACTCATCTTGGCCGCTTGTACTCACGATCTTGTTTTTTCAGTCATGAGCCAAATCTCATGATAATGTATGTGCATGTTGGCAGAGGCAGAGGCCAACATGCACTGGCCAACATGCACTGGAAACAGGCTTGACTTACTACTGGCAATGCGGACCAAGCTCCTGCTGCGGTCGTACAGGGACCGGATAGCCCTTAGCAAAGGACCCCGAACCCCGTACTTCCAGAGCACCCCCAACAGGGCGCTAGAGGGACACGGTCAAAAGCCTCGTCTAGATCCACAAAACACATGTGGACTGGTTGGGCAAACTCACATGAACCCTTGAGCACCCGATGGAGGGTGTAGAGCTGGTCCAGTGTGCCACGACCAGGACGAAAACCACACTGCTCCTCCTGAATCCGAGGTTCGACTATTGTCAAATTCTCCTCTCCAGTACTCTGGAATTGATCTTACTGGGGAGGCTGAGGAGTGTGATCCCCCTGTAGTTGGAACACACCCTCCGGTCCCCTTTCTTAAACAGAGGGACCAACATCCCGGTCTGCCAATCCAGAGGCACTGTCCCCGACTGCCACGCGATGTTGCAGAGACGTGTCATCCAAGACACTCCCACAACATCCAGAGACTTAAGGTACTCCGGACGGATTTCATCCACCCCAGGAACCTTGCCACCGAGGAGCTTTCTGACCATCTCGGTGACTTTGGCCTGGGTAATGGATGAGTCCGCCCTTGAGTCCCCCGTCTCTGCTTCCTCTTTGGAAGACGTGACAATGGGATTTAGGAGATCCTTGAAGTATTCCTTCCACCACCCGACAACATCCCCAGTCAAGGTCAACAGTTCCTCACCTGCATCATATACAGTGTTGGTGGGGAGCTGCTTCTGCCTCCGGAGGTGTCGGATGGTTTGCCAGAATTTCTTTGAGGCTGACCAATAGTCCTCCTCCATGGCCTCCCTGAACTCCTCCCAGACCTGAGTTTTTGCCTCTGTGACCGCACAGGCTGCAGCAAGCTTGGCCTCCCGGTACCTGTCAGCTGCCTCCGGAGTCGCACCTGCCAACAAAGACAAGCAGAGCTCCTTCTTCAGCTTGACGGCATCCCTTACTTCCGGCACCCACCACCGGGTTCAGGGATTGCCGCCGCGACAGGCACCAGAGACCCTGCGACCACAGCTACCAGCGGCCGCATCAACAATGGAGTTGGACAACATGGTCTACTCTGGCTCCATGTCTCCAACCTCCCCCGGGATCTGGGAGAATCTCTCCCGGAGGTGGGAGATGAAGACCTTGCTGACAGAGGGTTCCACCAGTCATTCCCAGCAGACCCTCGCGATACATTTGGGCCTGCCAGGTCTGACCGGCTTCCTCCCCTCCCAGCAGATCCAACTCACCACCAGGTGGTGATCGGTCGACAGCTCAGCCCCTCTCTTCACCCGAATGTGCAAGACACGTGGCTGAAGATCAGATAATACGACTACAAAGTCGATCATATACCTCTGGCTGAGGGTGTCCTGGTGCCACGTGCACTTGTGGACACCCTTGTGCTCGAACATGGTGTTCGTGATGGACAAACTGTGGCTAGCACAGAAGTCCAACAACTTAACAGCACTTGGGTTCAGATCGGGGAGCCCGTGCTTCCTGACCACCCCCCTCCGGGTCTCACTGTCGCCACTCACGTGGGTATTGAAGTCCCCCAGGAGAACAATGGAGTCCCCAGTCGGAGCACTATCTAGTACCCCTCCCAGGGACTCCAAGAAGGTTGGGTACGCTGCACTGCCACTCGGCCGAGACAACAGTGAGAGACCTGTCCCCGACCCGAAGGCATAGGGACGCGACCCTCTCGTTCACTGGGCTGAACTCCAACACATGGCGACTGAGCTGGGGAACAATAAGCAATGCTACCCCAGCCCGCCACCTCTCCCCGTGGGCAACACCAGAAAAGTGGATAGCCCAGCCCCTCTCCAGGAGTTGGGTACCAGAGCCCAAGCTATGCATGGAGGTGAGCCCGACTATCTCTAGTCGGTAACTCTCAATCTCCCTCACAAGCTCAGGCTCCTTCCCCCATAGCGAGGTGACATTATTGTTTCAGAGTGTAGAGATACACAGCATACTGTTGGGTCAATGGCAAACTTGGGAGGAAATGCAGAAAGGTGGGTCCAGCTTGTGCAGTTATGGTGATAAGAAACAGGCAAGCGTTGGGAATGAGATTCCTCCATCGGTCTCTGGGCTGACGCTCCTGTACAGCGTGAGAAGCTCGACTATCCAGTGTCACAGACAGAACAGTCCGCCTTGCCTTTAATGTGCATGCGTCATTTCAGAGCGCAGCAGCTGTACTGAGATGGACTCTCTTCACCCAAAGTGATCACATTGATTATTGGGATTATTAACCTTCAAATGACAACATAAAACCTCTTAAATCCTCGCAAATCCTCTAAAACCTCTTAAAGTCATTTTTAAGTAGCAACGAGGCTGTTTTAAGCAGAAATTAGGCGATAATCAGTGAGGCTTTGAAATGATGGAGGCCCCGTGAACACACCACCTAACAGCTCTTGCTGCTCATGCTGCTAGCTGTTCTCTGATCGCTTCCTCCGTCTTTTCTGATGAAATAACGCTGAATTTATGTGGAAATGATTGTTGTACAAAAGCTTCAGATATCTGTTGCTGAGATAGATGATGACTGGAGTGCAGTTTGAAGCAGAAACAAGGTATTATCAATGAATTGCTGTTGACGCTTAGAAATGGCACATGCGCAGTAAAGGCAGGGTGGACCGATTTTTAGGGGGGGCCGTTCGATCAGCAACTCTGAATAGAGGCACTACTTCTTTACATCAATGGGAGCCAGCTGAGGTGATAAGGGCATCTGGTGAGGATGCCCCCTGGTCATCTCCCTTGGGAGGTCTTCCAGGCATGTCCAACTGGGACGAGGCTCTGAAGAAGACCCAGGACCTGCAAGAGGAATTATTGTACCCAAATGGTTTGGGAACACTTTTGGATCCCCCGGGAAAATAAATAAATGGTAAATGGACTGCATTTATATAGCGCTTTTCCATCTGCATCAGATGCTCAAAGTGCTTTACACATCAATGCCTCACATTCACCCCGATGTGAGGCTGCTGCCATACATGGCACCCACTACACACCGGGAGCAACTAGGGGATTAAGGACCTTGCCCAAGGGCCCTTAGTGATTTTCCAGTCAGGCTGGAATTTGAGCCAAGAATCCTCTGGTCTCAAGCCCAACACTTTAACCACTACACCATCACCTCCCAAAAATGTTCATCTTTCAGGTATGAGGAAATGGCCAAGGATAGGGAAGCATGGGTGCTCAGACCACTGCCACCATGACCTGGACCCAGATGAACAGCAGAATATGAAAATGAATGAATGTTTGTTTTCTTATAAATTTTTGACCTGGCTGTCAAAAATGTTTGAATGATTGGACTTTCAAACATAGCAGGCAGACAGTTGATTGGCAGACGTCCCTTTTGCTATTTCCAAATGTTGGGTTTTTCATCAGTGAACCACATGCACGCTGGATAACGCACAGAGAAAAACACCACATGGCCATTATTGCATAGCTGAGGTTTCCTCATGATGCAACACCTCATCCAAGGCTCCCTAAATAATGTTTCCTTTTACACCAAGTCATTTATGGAAGTAAACAGAGTTTGAATTTGAATTTTTAAGGTAGAATTTTTTTAGCATCAAAATCAGAGTTTGAATTTGAATTTTTAAGGTAAGGTTTTTTAGCATCAAAATCAGAGTTTGAATTTGAATTTTTAAGGTACAGTTTTTTAGCATCAAAATCAGAGTTTGAAGTTGAATTTCTAAGGTTGAATTTGTTTAGCATCAAAATATTCAGCCTTAAAAACTTCAACCTAAAAAAAATTCAAAAGTAGGGAGAAGCAATCAGTCGCTGTCTCAATCATCCAACATCACAGATTTACTTTCATAAATGTTGGATGATTGAGACAGGGATTCAGTGATTTTTAGGTTGATTTTTTTAGGTTGATTTTTTTTTCGGTTGTTTTTTTAGTTTGAATTTTAGAGGCTGAATTTTTTCTTGGTTGATTTTTTAAGTTGAATTTTTTGGAGGTTGAATTTTTTTTAGGTTGAATTGTTTTTTTTTTTTTAGGTTGAAGATTTTGAGGCTGAGTATGTTGATGCTAAAAAAAAATTCAACCTTAAAAATTCAAATTCAAACTGATGGCACAGATTTACTTCCATAGTCATTGCCAAAATGTTTAGTATGAGTCCATCTCTATAAACACTGAAGTTTGTTTGTGATAAGGTTATGAGAGAGGTCTGGAGGCCCTATTCCTCTCTAGGTTTTAGATTCCTAAAGTGTAGCTAAACTAATTCTTGTTTTGTTTTTCACAATAGAATTTTGTAAGAACAGAGTTGGAGGATTTCCCATGTGTCCCCATGGTTGACTTGGGATATAGAGAATAATTTATTTTTGGGAGTACTCTCATTCTGATAGTTCTGGTTCTACCTGTGATGGATAACGGATTCTTTCTGCACAATTACTCGTCAACGATTGCTGTGAATATTGAAATGAAACTGAGATTAACCACCTTGGACATTTTTATGGAAGTGATCTCTAAGCAGGTGATTTTTTTCCAACACTGCAGCAAGTAACCTCGAACAGTACTTCCACATCCTGTTCACTAAGGAAGCACAATAAATTTTGGACAGGAATTTTGGAACTTGGAATTTTGGGTCGAGCAACATGGTGTCATCTCCGTGTGCGCTCACCACCTACAGGGAGAATGTAACGGGTCTGGTGCACTACTTTTCAGTCAGTGGACAGGTGCAAACAGACAGAAGACAAAAATATCACCCTTAATTTACATTCTCATTTGTAACATCTATGCATCCATTTTCTGAACACCCTTATTCCGGTTAAAGGTCACTGAGTTGCTGGAGTCTATCCCAGCAGTTGTTGGATAAGAAATTGGATACATGCTGAACAGACCACCAATCACTAATTGCAGGGCTGCCACATAGTATGGATAGACAAAGACATTCCTCAGTTTAGCATCACTAATTCACCTGCATGCCTTTGGAAGTAGAAGGAGGGAAAACCACACAAACACGGAAGAACATGTAAACTTCACGCAGAGAGGAACGGGCCAGAAACTAACCTATGACCTTCTTATGAGACAACAGTGTGAACCACTAATTCACTGTGCCAACCATCCGGGAATATTCATTCCATTCATTCAGACATTCATTTTCTATACCCACTCACTACAGTTAAGAGTCACGGTGGGGCTGGAGCCTATCCCAGCAGTTATAGTGCGAGAGGCGGTGTGGTGTACACTTTGGACAGAGCGCCAGTCCGTCACAGAGCCATCCTGGAATATCTACAGCTTTAATCAGTCATCAAAACTAAAGTAAATTTAAATGTTAATCTTTCAGGTATCAGACTTTGATAAGAATAGCTCCTATAAAAGAATAAATATTTAAATCTGACGCAGTCCTTACCCTTAGTGAAATAGGAAGAAGAACTCCCAATCCTTCCAGCATTGAATTTTGGACTAATATCTGCAAAAATGCTTTATGGTAAACATGCATCTTATATAATCAAAGATATTTCAGTAATTCTCATGCTATCTGGACTCTGCTCTCCCGCCAAACACTCAGTGGATTCTGGGAGCTGGTCTGCTGCTGGCTGGGCTTCCCGCAGACTTGCCCTTCCCAGTTACGCCTTGCCTATTTGAAAAAGCCATGTGATTCTCATACATGTGGTGCATGTAGGGACCCCTGCATGCATGCAAAACTACATCAGTACTGAATGTGATCCCACACACCAGTAGACAGCAGGCAATGGGAGTGTTCTGGCTTCATTTAGAAAATAACGTAGTACCCTGATTGGTTTTACACACTAACATTATTAATTAATCATATGGTTTATGCATTGTTCTCCAAAATCATCTGTCCCATTAATGGGATAATCCACTAATTAGTAAAATACCATTTCAACAAGAATTCCTTTAAAAGGGAAAGAGCAGCATGTACTACAAATAACTTCTACTCATTCATCTTCAGCCGCTTATCTGGGATTTGGTTGTGGGAGCAGTAGCTCCAATAGGGTATTCGAAACTTCCCTTTCCCAGGCCTTCCCCGGGGTCTCCTCCCAGATGGAAATGCCTGGAACACCTCCCTAGGAAGGCACCCAGGGGCATCCTTACCAGATGCTGGCTCCTTTCAACACAAAGGAGCAGCGGCTGTACTCTGATGTCCCCATGGATGACTGAGCTTCTCACCATATCTCTAAGGGAGACAGCAGCCACCCTCCTGAGAAAGCCCATTTTGGCCGCTTGTACCCGCAATGTAGTTCTTTCGGTCATGACCCAACCCTCATGACCATAGGTAATAGTAGGAAAGAAGACTGACCAATACATTGAGAGCTTCGCCTTTTGGCTCAGTCCCCTTTTCATAACAACAGTAGAGCGAATGCAATACCGCCCTGCTGCACAGATTCTCTGGCCAATCTCACTTGTGAACAAGACCCCAAGGTACTTGAACTCCTTCACTTGGGGCAAGACTGCATTCCCTACCTGGAGTAGGCAATCCATCGGTTTCCTGCTGAGAACGATGGCCTCAGATTTAGCGTGTTGGAAGTCACAAGCTGATGAAGCCAACAGGACCACATCATCTGCAAAAGCAGCGATGAGACACTGAGCCCACTAAACTGACCCCCCCCCAGCAACACCTTGATATCCTGTCCATGAATATCATCAAACACGACTGGTGACAAGGCATGGCCCTGGCAGAGTCAAACCCCACTGGAAATGAGTCTGACTTACTGATGACAACCTGAACACAGCTCTTACTTTGTGAGTAAAGAGTTTGGATGGACCTGAGAAGGGCCACCCTCACTTCATACTCCTGCAGCACCTCCCACAGTATCTCCTGAGGGACCTGATCATACCCCTTCTCCAAGTTCACAAAACACATGTAGACTGGATGGGCATACTCCCAGGCACCCTCCAGGATCCTTGTGAGAGTGAAGAGCTGGATGGTTGGTCCACACTGAAGATGGAACCCACATTGTTCCTCTTCAAGCAGAGATTCATCGATCGGCTGAACCCTCCTTTCCAGCACCCTGGAGTAGATTTTACCAGGAAGGCTGAGTTGTGTGGTGCTCCTGTAATTGGCACACACTTTTTTAAATATGGGGACCACCACTCCAGTTTGCCACTCCTTAGGTACTGTCTCAGACCTCAATGCAATGTTCAAGAGATGTCTCATACAAGACAGTCCCTCCACTCCCAGAGCCTTCAGCATTTCTGGATGGAGCTCATCAGCCCACAGGGCATTGCCACTCCAGAGTTGTTTTAGTACCTTAGAGACTTCCACCAGGGAAATTGATGATGATCCCCCATCAGCTTCCAGCTCTGCCCCTAGTATAGAGGGCACTCCAGTCTGATACAGGAGTTCCTCAAAGTGTGCCTTCCAGTGCCAGCTTACATCCTCAGCTAAGGTCACCAGAGTCCCATTTTTACTGTAGACAGCTTGGAGACAGCTAGGTGCCTCACAGTTTGCCAGAAGCGTCTTCAGACCTTCTGGCCTGTTGGTACCTTGCAACTGCTATAGGAGTCCTCCAAGATAGCATATCCCAGAAGGACTCCTTCTGCAGTCAGACAGCTTCCCTGACTACCGGTGTCCACCACAGTGTTCGAGGGTAGCTGCTCCTAGAGGCACCAAAGACCATCAGGCCACAACTCCCCACTGAAGCTTCAGCAATGGAAGCTTTGAGCATTGTCCATTCTGGTTCAATGTCGCCAACCTCCACAGGATTTTAATTTCAATTTATTTTCATTTATATTGCACCAAATCACAACAAAGTTGCTGCAAGGTCTAACCCCACCAGCCCCCAGAGCAAGCACACAGGTGACAATGGTAAGGACAAACTCCCCCTGATGATTTGAGGAAGAAACCTCAAGCAGACCCAACCCAAAGGGGTGACCCTCTGCCCAGTCCATGCTATCGACACAATAGACAATACAGGGAATTATACAGGAAATTTTTGTAGATTTTGTGAGTCCATCCTGGTGCACAAAATGGGAGGCCTGCAGAAGAAAGAACCCACTCCCATCTCTGGATGGAGCCACATGTTAAACACAGAGAAAAAAACATCAGAATCAGGCAGCACAAAGACAACAAATACAGTATAATTTATCAGTATCTACCAACAAGAAAAACAGAAGAAATAATAAGGTGATTGCTGGCCACTAGCCCTAAGCTTCACTAAAAGCTCCAGACTTTGGATAAGGTTGAGGCCACGGCTTGCTCCGTTTTCTAATAAAATGAATTGAAAAGGGTAGAAAGCATAGTGATATACTATGCCAGTATGCTGGTCACATGAAAGGGAAAATAAGTGCTTCTTAAGTCTGGACTTGAAAGTCTACAGAATCTATCTGTTTTATTGATGCAGGGAGATCATTTCACAAAGCAGGTGCATGATAAGAGAAAGCTCTGTGACCCGGAGACTTTTTGTTCAGCCTAGGGACACAAAGGAGTCCTGCAACCAGGGAATGCAGAGCCCGGGCAGGTACGTAGGGTTTAAGTAGGTCAGCTAAGTAGGGAGGTGCTTGTCCGTGAATAATTATATAAGTTAGTAGCAGAACCGTAGAATGTGATGTCACAGGGACAGGAAGCCAGTGAAGAGATGCCAAAATGGTTGTAATGTGGTCAAAATTTCTGCTTCCTGTCAAAAGTCTGGCAGCAGCATTTTGAACCAATTGGAGACCCCTAATGCTGGACTGCGGTAAACCAGAAAATAGAACATTGCAGTAGTCCAATCTAAAAGAGACAAACGCATGAATCAAGTTCTCAGCATCAGTCATAGACAGGATGGGATGAATCTTTGCTATATTTCACAGGTGGAAGAAATCAGTCCTCGTAATATCTCTAATGTGGAGGTCAAAGGACAATGTAGGATCAAAAATTATCCTAAGGTTCCTCACTTTGTCAGTGTGATGTACGACACATGAGCCTAGGCTAAGTGTTAGCTGGTAAAATTGATGCCGGTGTCTCATTGGACCAAGAACCATAATTTCAGTCTTGTCAGGTTTTAAAGTAGGAAAGTGCTAGACATCAAGTTTTTCACTGATGCAAGGCAATCTTCTAAGGATTTTATGTGGATGAGATTACCAGCAGATACCGGCATGTATAACTGAGTATCATCAGCATAGCAATAAAAGGTCATCCCAAAATGCCGGAATATGTGCCAATATGTTCCAGGGATGCTAGAAAGGTACCCCCAGAGGTGTCAGTTTACGATCTATCAAACAGTGAGCTCCTCCATACGTTGCTAGTTCACTATCCATTCGGGCTTTCCATGTCTCTCCAAAGGCTTGCCTCTATTGGTGGTTGGCTCTCACTGCGGTATTGTATCACTTCCTGTTCCGGAGCACAGCGGTGTTTTTCTGTATCTGTTAGCTATTTAATCTGCGCAGTTAGATTGATCTAGTTATCTAGATTACGATTTGTTTCCCAGTGTAATCTTTACGTGCCTTAACTAAAGCACTCCTGCTGAATCACCTCTAAATTATTTACACATTATTCACTTTGCGTGTTTTTAGGAATCCGCTAGCTTAGCGTAGCTACTAGCTCTTAGCCGATTTAGCATGTCTCTCCCGCACTTTTCTGCTCTGGGTGTGAAATGTTTAGTTATTCCTCGGCCTCCTTTAGCAGTAACGGTACTTGTAATAAGTGTAGCTTATTCATAGCTTTGGAGGCCAGGCTGGGCGAATTGGAGACTCGGCTCCGCACCGTGGAAAATTCTACAGCTAGCCAGGTCCCTGTAGTCGGTGCGGACCAAGGTAGCTTAGCCGCCGTTAGTTACCCCCTGGCAGATCCCGAGCAGCCGGGAAAGCAGCCCGACTGGGTGACTGTGAGGAGGAAGCGTAGTTCTAAACAGAAGCCCCGTGTACACCGCCAACCCGTTCACAATTCTAACCGTTTTTCCCCACTCGACGACACACCCGCCGAGGATCAAACTCTGGTTATTGGCGACTCTGTTTTGCGAAATGTGAAGTTAGCGACACCAGCAACCATAGTCAGTTGTCTTCCGGGGGCCAGAGCAGGCAACATTGAAGGAAATTTGAAACTGCTGGCTAAGGCTAAGCGTAAATTTGGTAACATTGTAATTCACGTCGGCAGTAATGACACCCGGTTACGCCAATCGGAGGTCACTAAAATTAACATTAAATCGGTGTGTAACTTTGCAAAAACAATGTCGGACTCTGTAGTTTTCTCTGGGCCCCTCCCCAATCAGACCAGGAGTGACATGTTTAGCCGCATGTTCTCCCTGAATTGCTGGCTGTCTGAGTGGTGTCCAAAAAATGAGGTGGGCTTCATAGATAATTGGCAAAGCTTCTGGGGAAACCCTGGTCTTGTTAGGAGAGACGGCATCCATCCCACTTTGGATGGAGCAGCTCTCATTTCTAGAAATCTGGCCAATTTTCTTAAATCCTCCAAACCGTGACTATCCAGGGTTGGGACCAGGAAGCAGAGTTGTAGTCTTACACACCTCTCTGCAGCTTCTCTCCCCCTGCCATCCCCTCATTACCCCATCCCCGTAGAGACGGTGCCTGCTCCCAGACCACCAAAAACTAGCAAAAATCTATTTAAGCATAAAAATTCAAAAAGAAAAAATAATATAGCACCTTCAACTGCACCACAGACTAAAACAGTTAAATGTGGTCTATTAAACATTAGGTCTCTCTCTTCTAAGTCCCTGTTGGTAAATGATATAATAATTGATCAACATATTGATTTATTCTGCCTTACAGAAACCTGGTTACAGCAGGATGAATATGTTAGTTTAAATGAGTCAACACCCCCGAGTCACACTAACTGTCAGAATGCTCGTAGCACAGGCCGAGGCGGAGGATTAGCAGCAATCTTCCATTCCAGCTTATAAATTAATCAAAAACCCAGACAGAGCTTTAATTCATTTGAAAGCTTGACTCTTAGTCTTGTCCATCCAAATTGGAAGTCCCAAAAACCAGTTTTATTTGTTATTATCTATCGTCCACCTGGTCGTTACTGTGAGTTTCTCTGTGAATTTTCAGACCTTTTGTCTGACTTAGTGCTTAGCTCAGATAAGATAATTATAGTGGGCGATTTTAACATCCACACAGATGCTGAGAATGACAGCCTCAACACTGCATTTAATCTATTATTAGACTCTATTGGCTTTGCTCAAAAAGTAAATGAGTCCACCCACCACTTTAATCATATCTTAGATCTTGTTCTGACTATGGTATGGAAATAGAAGACTTAACAGTATTCCCTGAAAACTCCCTTCTGTCTGATCATTTCTTAATAACATTTACATTTACTCTGATGGACTACCCAGCAGTGGGGAATAAGTTTCATTACACTAGAAGTCTTTCAGAAAGCGCTGTAACTAGGTTTAAGGATATGATTCCTTCTTTATGTTCTCTAATGCCATATACCAACACAGTGCAGAGTAGCTACCTAAACTCTGTAAGTGAGATAGAGTATCTCGTCAATAGTTTTACATCCTCATTGAAGACAACTTTGGATGCTGTAGCTCCTCTGAAAAAGATAGCTTTAAATCAGAAGTGCCTGACTCCGTGGTATAACTCACAAACTCGTAGCTTAAAGCAGATAACCCGTAAGTTGGAGAGGAAATGGCGTCTCACTAATTTAGAAGATCTTCACTTAGCCTGGAAAAAGAGTCTGTTGCTCTATAAAAAAAGCCCTCCGTAAAGCTAGGACATCTTTCTACTCATCACTAATTGAAGAAAATAAGAACAACCCCAGGTTTCTTTTCAGCACTGTAGCCAGGCTGACAAAGAGTCAGAGCTCTATTGAGCTGAGTATTCCATTAACTTTAACTAGTAATGACTTCATGACTTTCTTTGCTAACAAAATTTTAACTATTAGAGAAAAAATTACTCATAACCATCCCAAAGACGTATCGTTATCTTTGGCTGCTTTCAGTGATGCCGGTATTTGGTTAGACTCTTTCTCTCCGATTGTTCTGTCTGAGTTATTTTCATTAGTTACTTCATCCAAACCATCAACATGTTTATTAGACCCCATTCCTACCAGGCTGCTCAAGGAAGCCCTACCATTATTTAATGCTTCGATCTTAAATATGATCAATCTATCTTTGTTAGTTGGCTATGTACCACAGGCTTTTAAGGTGGCAGTAATTAAACCATTACTTAAAAAGCCATCACTTGACCCAGCTATCTTAGCTAATTATAGGCCAATCTCCAACCTTCCTTTTCTCTCAAAAATTCTTGAAAGGGTAGTTGTAAAACAGCTAACTGATCATCTGCAGAGGAATGGTCTATTTGAAGAGTTTCAGTCAGGTTTTAGCATTCATCATAGTACAGAAACAGCATTAGTGAAGGTTACAAATGATCTTCTTATGGCCTCGGACAATGGTCTCATCTCTGTGCTTGTTCTGTTAGACCTCAGTGCTGCTTTTGATACTGTTGACCATAAAATTTTATTACAGAGATTAGAGCATGCCATAGGTATTAAAGGCACTGCGCTGCGGTGGTTTGAATCATATTTGTCTAATAGATTACAATTTGTTCATGTAAATGGGGAATCTTCTTCATAGACTAAAGTTAATTATGGAGTTCCACAAGGTTCTGTGCTAGGACCAATTTTATTCACTTTATACATGCTTCCCTTAGGTAGTATTATTAGACGGTATTGCTTAAATTTTCATTGTTACGCAGATGATACCCAGTTTTATCTATCCATGAAGCCAGAGGACACACACCAATTAGCTAAACTGCAGGATTGTCTTACAGACATAAAGACATGGATGACCTCTAATTTCCTGCTTTTAAACTCAGATAAAACTGAAGTTATTGTACTTGGCCCCACAAATCTTAGAAACATGGTGTCTAACCAGATCCTTACTCTGGATGGCATTACCCTGACCTCTAGTAATACTGTGAGAAATCTTGGAGTCATTTTTGATCAGGATATGTCATTCAAAGCACATATTAAACAAATATGTAGGACTGCTTTTTTGCATTTACGCAATATCTCTAAAATCAGAAAGGTCTTGTCTCAGAGTGATGCTGAAAAACTAATTCATGCATTTATTTCCTCTAGGCTGGACTACTGTAATTCATTATTATCAGGTTGTCCTAAAAGTTCCCTAAAAAGCCTTCAGTTAATTCAAAATGCTGCAGCTAGAGTACTAACGGGGACTAGAAGGAGAGAGCATATCTCACCCATATTGGCCTCTCTTCATTGGCTTCCTGTTAATTCTAGAATAGAATTTAAAATTCTTCTTCTTACTTATAAGGTTTTGAATAATCAGGTCCCATATTATCTTAGGGACCTCGTAGTACCATATCACCCCAATAGAGCGCTTCGCTCTCAGACTGCAGACTTACTTGTAGTTCCTAGGGTTTGTAAGAGTAGAATGGGAGGCAGAGCCTTCAGCTTTCAGGCTCCTCTCCTGTGGAACCAGCTCCCAATTCAGATCAGGAAGACAGACACCCTCTCTACTTTTAAGATTAGGCTTAAAACTTTCCTTTTTGCTAAAGCTTATAGTTAGGGCTGGATCAGGTGACCCTGAACCATCCCTTAGTTATGCTGCTATAGACTGCTGGGGGGTTCCCATGATGCACTGTTTCTTTCTCTTTTTGCTCTGTATGCACCACTCTGCATTTAATCATTAGTGATCGATCTCTGCTCCCCTCCACAGCATGTCTTTTTCCTGGTTCTCTCCCTCAGCCCCAACCAGTCCCAGCAGAAGACTGCCCCTCCCTGATCCTGGTTCTGCTGGAGGTTTCTTCCTGTTAAAAGGGAGTTTTTCCTTCCCACTGTAGCCAAGTGCTTGCTCACAGGGGGTCGTTTTGACCGTTGGGGTTTTACATAATTATTGTATGGCCTTGTCTTACAATATAAAGCGCCTTGGGGCAACTGTTTGTTGTGATTTGGCGCTATATAAAAAAAATTGATTGATTGATTGATTGATTGATTGATTGATTTGGACTGAGTGTATATTATTGGATATTGTTATTTATTTTGTACATTAAACTGGTGTACATAGCTGGTATTTCTTACACCACTGTATGAAAGACTAAGTTAATTTCACACGATTACTACAGACACTCAAAAACCTGTAGACAAACACATTTCCAATGAACCAAGGAAATATAAAATATGCTTGGTAAAATGTTTTTATTTATTTATTTTTTGTAATCTGGACTTTTTTGTGTTTTTCAGTTCCAGCATGATGTCACCATGATTTGTCAAGCCTCAAGCCCTGCAAAAACCAAAGTAAGCAACCCCTTGACAACCACTCGGCTGGGTCTATACAAATGGTTGTTACGGAGTAAAATAAATGTGAGCGGCTTACATTTTTAATGCGCCAAAATCACCACATCAAGGTGAAAAAATATCAGTAAATTTGCTCATGAGGAAAGCTGAAATTATTTTTCCAGGTGATTGAGGAATTTTGTGAACTCGCACAAAAGAAAGATGTTAAGGTGCGTTTACACATAACCAAGACTCGTTACGAATGTCATTTTTCTGTCATTCGTGACACATTCCTGACATTCTTAATGTGACTTAACGCGTCTGAATAGGTTTCTTAATAGTGCATGTTGGTGTGTGATATTCTTGATATTCATGGAGCATGTTTTTGCCTGTCAAAAAATCTTCCACGAATGTCACACACCACCCTCACTTCATCTCACGTTGTGGAGGTCGCAACTGAGCGTATTGATCCGTCTTGATGAGTAGTGATCCTTAATAGAACGTGACAACGTTCGTAGTGGATCCTGTGATGGTTCTTGGAGCCCAAACTGTCACGCGTTATTACGAAGTGTCACAGAAACTGTCAAGATTTGACACGACTTGTAACGCGGCGTCACATTTCACTGCGTGCCACAACGAATCAGTTTTTTGTCACGTGCGCACAATTAAATGTTGTTCCACAGTTCCTGCTGAAGCTACTCAGGATGCTCCTGCAGGTGTTCCACCTCCTGTTGTAACCGATGAGCGGGAGAACGAGTTTGAGCCAGAGGAACGAGACTCACGTGCAGCCAGACATCTCTGCACCTCCTCCAGTCTGGCGGAGGAATAAGCGCGCGCACAATTAAACCCTGCTGCACCCCATTCAGTTTGCTGACACCAAGTCGGCTAAAAGACTAATTTCAGTGCTCTTCAGCGCGCTCCTGCAGGTGTTCCACCTGCTGCATGTGCCTGATGTTTGGGAAAATGCGTGAGACGAGAGCCGCATGAAGCCACACATCTGGCTCTGTCTGTCTCCTCCTCCTCCTCTCTGCACCACTCCATGGCACAGAGCCCAACTACGCATGCAGTCACAAAGTTCTTCTGAAAAACTGGAGCGATCTGAATTCGTTTGGATGAATATAGGTGTGTGTGTGTGTGTGGAGACAATTCACCTCGTTCACAACGTGACAGAACTTAACGATGCGCTGTTACGCGCAATAGCGCACAACAACGCGGAACACTATTCTTGACCATGCGTAATGGTTCCTGATAATTCTCCAGCAACACGTGTCATTAATTGTAACGTGTGGTAACAGGTTGCAGCAGTTCCTGAGGACACCTGACGCCTCTGCCCCCAATCATCACATTCATGATCAGCGGCCAAGAATGTGTACTTCGTGGCATTCGTGACTTGTTGCCATTATGTGTAAATGCAGCATTACAATGTTGCACTAAGTGTTATTGTTCAACTCTTGTGTCAGAGCAGATGTTGGAATCCTCTGCTCATGCTTGTATGCTAAATGCTGAAAGCTAAATGCCTAGCCTGTTTTTATAGACGATTCGAAGTTCCGAGTGCGCATGACGCGAATCCACTTCCTGTCACCGCTATCGTTACAAACAAACCCACGTACGCGCACATCAGGCACTGCTTACTGTTGCATCAGGCTTTGTTTACATCAGCGATTCATGATTATCTCACTCTCAGCACTTGGACTTCAGTGATACACAGCTCCCAGACCAGCAGCAGATGTTCAACTGGTATTAGCGGCAAGATGGGCAGGATATGTGCAGTGAATGACTGTGGGAATAGCACATAATCTATTGAGAGATGAAAGCAGAGAGTGTGGTACACAACTGCAGGTTTGCATCTGGGGATTGTGATTGCCCAAGGCCATTTCATCTATTTTCATTCCCAACTGAGCCAGCCAGGAGAGCAGAATGGACAAAGTTAGTGAACAGAAAGCAGCAGCTGGAGTCCGGCAGTGTAAAGAACTGGACACCCAACAAGAATTTTCGTGTCTGCAGTGTTCACTTTACTGATGGGAAATGGACAGAACTGCACCCAAATCCAACACTTCAACTTGGCTATGACCTAAAGCAGGTGTGTGATAATAAAGCTTATTTCTTCATGATTTTTCTACCTGTTTTAGTGCTTGTTGATCCCTCCACTACAGAGAGTGACATTAAGCTTTTTCATGCGCCTGTTTTCATGCAGGCTGGTGACCATTTTACCTGCCTGAAGAAGTTTTTCATTTCCTACCAGAAAACATTTATTCTTCTTACTTTAGGTGCAAAATGTCCTTGAAGGGCACGCGCCCATGAGCAATGTTGAAGTTTTTTGCCGAAGCGCGTGATGCACGGGTTTGTTTGTAACACTGGCATCCCATCAACCCCTGCGCACGTGGAACTCCGATATGGTCTATTATTATCACTTTACCGGGGCGTTGCTAGGCCGGTATCGTAGATTTATGTCGACCCTATCTGGCTATACCCGCCCGCTGTGCGTAAACAAATGAGGTCATAGCACGCAGCACAAGAACTGTCCACGGAGGGGGGGAAAAAAAACTGTCCGCAGAGGAAAAGATGAAAAGGCGAGAAGTGTGTTTTGGTCCCAATATGGATATTCCGGATGATTTTCTCATGGATAGTACAACAATGAGCAGCAGCTAAAGCAGCCAGCTTGATGAGGACGCACTGGCTAAATTGGAGAGCAGCGCGCGTGCCAGCCGACATGATAAAAGTTAAGTGAGCCAACTTTTTATGTACGCGTTACATGTTGTATGGCTTTGCCTTGCAATATGAAACGCCTTGGGGCAACTGTTTGTTGTGATTTGGCGCTATATAAATGAAATTGATTTGATTTGATTTCATTTGTTGTGTATCTCAGTAAAAAGTGGTAATAATGCAAATAACATGCTGTTGTCATGCGGTATGCATTTTCAGAGGCCCGATTTTCATGCCCAGTCGCCCAAAATGACAGATATTCGCCCGAATTAGACAAGGTAACCATAGCTTTCATATGCTAGCCATATGAAAGGGAAAAGAAGTGCGTGTTTTGTCTGGTCTTGAAAGTCTCCACAGAATCTGATTGTTTTATTGATGCACGGAGATCATTCCACAGAATAAGAGACAGCTCTGTGACCCGCAGACTTCTTATTCACCCTAGGGACACAAAGTAGTCCTGCACCCTGAGAACGTAAAACCCGGGCCAGTACGTAAGGTTTAATTAGGTCAGCTAGGTAGGGAGGTGCCAGTCCATGAATAATTTTATAGGTTAGTAGCAGAACCTTAAAATCTGATCTCACTGGGACAGGAAGCCAGTGAAGAGACGCCAAAATGGGTGTAATGTGGTCGAACTTTCTGCTTTGTGTCAAAAACGAAGGATCAAAAATTACCCCAAGATTCCTCACTTTGTCAGTGTGATGTATGACACACAAGCCTAGGCTGAGTGTTAACTGGTCAAATTGATGCTGATGTCTCACTGGACCAAGAACCATCATTTCAGTCTTATCAGAGTTTAAAAGTAGGTGTTGGGAAAGTGTAAGTACACGGACCCACAACAGGGGGCGCAAATGAACGGACAATGGAATAGGTCAAATAACAACACTTTACTGTTGCAAACGTGCACAACAAACACAACAGATTACACAATAGATCAGAGGTCAAATTACAAGGTGTCGTGTGGGCAGGCTCGAAGATAGGAGACGCCTGTCCAAAGCAGAACCGGAACCACACGATTTCCTCCGCCACCAGACCCCGGGAATACTGGAGCCGCCAAGTCCCGAACTCCCAGGTGGCCACTGCCTCCGCGTGTCGGACCTGGTACTGCTGGCGAGGAACAAAAACACAATTAAACGTGGGTGCGTCTGCACCCAGCAATCTGCACGGCAGGGAAGCTACCTCCACCTCTCGTTGGAGGAAAAAGTCTGTTATCACTCACAAAAATCACAAAAAGGGCTTTCTATCAAGCAGTCAGGCTGAGGATATTACCTTTCAGGTAGAACGATATCTCGGCAAAGAGGTGGAGATGACGTCTTGCTGATATACCGATGCAGATCAGATGAGTGGCGACAGCTGTCACAGGTGATGAGTGTCAGCTGTCACCCCGGCTGCTCCTGTGAGGCGGCAGCGCCCTCTGGTGCCTGGAGCCCGCACTCCAGGCAGGGTGCCCTCTGGTGGTGGTGGGCCAGCAGTACCTCCTCTTCAGCGGCCCACACAACAGTAGGAAGTTTCTAGACATCCAACTTCTCACTGCTGCAAGGCAATCTTCTAAGGATTTTATGTGAACGAGATTACGAGCAGTTATCGGCATATATAACTGAGTATCATCTGCATAGCAGTGAAAGGTAATCCCAAAACACCGCAATATGTGCCCAAGGGGTGCTATATAAAGGGAGAAAAGCAGGGGGCCTAAGACAGACCTCTGTGGAACCCCAAATTTCATGTCACTGAGAATGACTGGTCAAGTATGACGTCAACCATGCAAGGGCACTCCCTGTAATCCCAAAAAGATTTTCCAGCCTATCAAGTAGAATATGATAATCCACTGTATCAAGTGCAGCAATGAGATCTAACTGCAACAGAACCGTAGTGCTGTGCGAATCCATTGAAAGCAGAAGATCGTTCACCACTTTAGTGAGAGCCGTCTCTGTGGAATGATATTTTCTAAAAGCAGACTGCAGTGGCTCAAAGAGATTATTCTCAGTAAGATAGTCTACGAGCTGCCGTGACACCACTTTTTCCAGAATTTTAGAGCAAAATGATAGATTTGATATCGGCCGATAGTTTTTCAATACACTAGGGTCAAGATTAGGTTTCTTAAGTAATGGTTTAATTACTGCAGATTTGAAACATTTAGGAACAGATCCAGAAGTTAAAGAATGATTAATAATTTCCAGCACAATCGGCCCAAGAGTGGGCCACTGGACCTTAAACAGTTTTGTTGGTATAGGATCAAATAAACAGGTTGTGCTTTTTGTTGACGTTACGAGTTCCGTCAGCATGCCTAAAGAGATACTATTAAATTCTGTAAATCTTGGTAATACCTCAGTAGTGGCGCCCACCTCAATAGCAGGGTGTAGTGGCTGGATTATTACAGAGATTAGAGCATGCCATAGGTATTAAAGGCACTGCGCTGCGGTGGTTTGAATC
The DNA here is from genome assembly GCF_902500255.1 of Thalassophryne amazonica. Taxonomy (NCBI): domain Eukaryota; kingdom Metazoa; phylum Chordata; class Actinopteri; order Batrachoidiformes; family Batrachoididae; genus Thalassophryne; species Thalassophryne amazonica. Next base: position 90,084,826 of record NC_047114.1, on the reverse strand, counting down.
ATATTTATCTAATAGATTACAATTTGTTCATGTAAATGGGGAGTCTTCTTCACAGACTAAGGTTAATTATGGAGTTCCACAAGGTTCTGTGCTAGGACCAATTTTATTCACTTTATACATGCTTCCCTTAGGCAGTATTATTAGACGGTACTGCTTAAATTTTCATTGTTACGCAGATGATACCCAGCTTTATCTATCCATGAAGCCAGAGGACACACACCAATTAGTTAAACTGCAGGAATGTCTTACAGACATAAAGACATGGATGACCTCTAATTTCCTGCTTTTAAATTCAAATAAAACTGAAGTTATTGTACTTGGGCCCCACAAATCATGGTGTCTAACCAGATCCTTACTCTGGATGGCATTACCCTGACCTCTAGTAATACTGTGAGAAATCTTGGAGTCATTTTTGATCAGGATATGTCCTTCAATGCTTATATTAAGCAAATATGTAGGACTGCTTTTTTACATTTGCGCAATATCTCTAAAATTAGAAAGGTCTTGTCTCAGAGTGATGCTGAAAAACTAATTCATGCATTTATTTCCTCTAGGCTGGACTATTGTAATTCATTATTATCAGGTTGTCCTAAAAGTTCCCTGAAAAGCCTTCAGTTAATTCAAAATGCTGCAGCTAGAGTACTGACGGGGACTAGAAGAAGAGAGCATATTTCATCAGTATTGGCCTCTCTTCATTGGCTTCCTGTTAATTCTAGAATAGAATTTAAAATTCTTCTTCTTATAAGGTTTTGAATAATCAGGTCCCATCTTATCTTAGGGACCTCTTAGTACCATATCACCTCAATAGAGCGCTTCGCTCTCAGACTGCAGGCTTACTTGTAGTTCCTATGGTTTTTAAGAGTAGAATGGGAGGCAGAGCCTTCAGCTTTCAGGCTCCTCTCTTGTGGAACCAGCTCCCAATTCGGATCAGGGAGACAGACACCCTCTCCAGGCTCGGACTGATAATCTGTGATTTTGGGCATTTGCCCGGTGGGCCGCTGCACGTTTAGACGTGCGTGGGCCGGCCCTCCCATATTTATAGAAATTATGGAAATATACAGTGTTCTTGAACCGCGCGCTGCTGTCAACATGAGGAAAGTCCGTGATCGGTGAAGCTACAGTATTTAATCGGCGCAGCTGCAGAACCACTTCCTGAATTTGTGTCAAAATAAAAGTTCTGTAGTGTTTCATACATGGCGCAGTCTTATTCTAGGTTTCAGTTTTGTTTCCGTTTGATCACACAACGGAGACTTACATCAAGCACAATGATTGACATGACCAACAGCCAATGACAATTGGAGAAGCATACAGGGTGGCCGATCAGATTGCAAGAAGAGCAGGCGGCCACTCCCGCCCCTGTGAATGGACTGACTCCTCGGCGCCTGGACTTCTCTCTGCTCTCCTACTGATTACAAGGTTGGAATCATTTCTTTTATCCTAATTAACTGTGCTTTACTTTTGTTAATCTTTAAATGCAACAGCTACGGACTTCAGCTCCTTAATTTGCTGCTGTGTGAATCCTAGCAGTGGTTACACATTACCTCTCTCTCTCTCACTCACTCACTCACTCACTCACTCACTCACTCACTCACTCACTCACACACACACACACACACACACACACACACACACACACACACACACACACACACACACACACACTTTGGAGACACAAAAACTTTTTTCCCGCTTGTGTGCTGCTTGTGCTTCCGTTTTGTCAGACCCGGCGCCAGAAAAAAAAATATTAAGGGGGCGATGAGTTTAGCATCACCCCCCCCCCCCCCCAAAAAAAAAAGTGCGCGCAGGAGATGTGCGCTCCTGTAAAGCTCGTGTATTTACGCTGCACCGTTGTAAGAGACTGACTAAGAGTGAAGAGTGATGACAGTATTTTTTTAATTATTATTTGAACGTATAGACGCTCGGTCAAGTGATCTCCTGCATACCACACAGAGCCGGTGTTCTGTCGAGATGAGGTGCGCCAACTTTCGACACTCTGAGCTGTGATGTACCTTGGCATTGTCCAATAGGAACGACGCGTCGGGCCAAAACACGGAAGACCAATCTGATTGGTGCAGAAACCACTGATCTGTACAAAACATTAACGTGTGACAGGACTGCTCATTTATAGAGCAGTTTTCTGAAGAAAAATCATTGGAAATGTTTTTTTGTTGTTGTTACCTCAAAATTTCTGATTACTGTTAAAAAAAAGTTTAGAACACTTGTAATTAAAATAGGTAAATAAATCAATAAATGGTTCTTTAGAAACCTTTCATCTGTATTAAAACCACCTGTTATTTCAGATTAGATAATTTCTTGTTTAACATAAGGAACCTCAGACATTTATTTTTAGACAAATAAAATAACATGGAAACTTTTTTTGAAGTCTAGTAGATTATTTATATCTTATTTCAACCAGAAAAACAAACACTAAATAAATACAAATGTTTATTATAAATGCAAAAGGAAATAATTTAACAATGACTGCAGTGTGATTGTAAAGTAGGATTTCTGTGACATAAACCTCATGATGTTTTATATATATATATATATAGAGAGAGAGAGAGAGAGAGAGAGAGAGAGAGAGAGAGAGAGAGAGAGAGAGAGAGAGAGAGAGAGAGAGAGAGTAATTTAAACTTGTAATTTTGTCAAAATATCTAATTGCCTTTAATGTTATCAGGATGCCCCCTCGTGGCGCCGGGAACGCGTTTTGTACTATGATCAAGGTGAAATGACAGTGAAAGTGTGTGTTTAGGTGTGTGTTCATGGTGTTTAGGTGTATAGTATTTGTTCATTGGGGGTTCGGTATGGACGGGTGGGTGTGCGTGTTTGGGGGTGGATTCGTCGGGCCAATAGTGGGCTGGTCCAGAGGAAAAATGCCAGGGCTGAAATTTGTTCCCAGTCCGACCCTGACCCTCTCTACTTTTAAGATTAGGCTTAAAACTTTCCTTTTTGTTAAAGCTTATGGTTAGGGCTGGATCAGGTGACCCTGAACCATCCCTTAGTTATGCTGCTATAGACTTAGACTGTTGGGGGATTTCCCATGATGCACTGAGTATTTCTATCTCTTTTTGCTCTGTATGCACCACTCTGCATTTAATCATTAGTGATTGATCTCTGCTCTCTTCCACAGCATGTCTTTTTCCTGATTCTCTCCCCTCAGCCCCAACCAGTCCCAGCAGAAGACTGCCCCTCCCTGAGCCTGGTTCTGCTGGAGGTTTCTTCCTGTTAAAAGGGAGTTTTTCCTTCCCACTGTCGCCAAGTGCTTGCCCATAGGGGGTCGTTTTGACCGTTGGGGTTTTTCTGTGATTATTGTATGACTTTTGCCTTGCAATATATAGCGCCTTGCGGCAACTGTTGTTGTGATTTGGCGCTATATAAATAAAATTGATTTGATTTGATTTAAGGCATGCTGGGATACGTTCAACCTAATGTCATCTATTTTCTTCTTAAAGTAATCCAGGAAATCTTGTGCTGTAAAAGGAGAGCAAGCTACAGGTGGTTGTCCATGCATACGTGTTGCCACCGTGTCGAACAAGAACTGTGAGTTATGCTTGTTTTTGTTGATCAAGTCAGAATAGTAGGTCCGCTTTGTAGCCAATAATCCATGCTTATAGTCTAATGCTGCGTTCACACGGGGCACGACGCGAGCGACAGGAGTGACAGGTTGCCATGTAATCCCTATGGAACAACGCATTTTGGCGCCAAGTCACGCAGCGCGACGTGATGGACGTGAATGAAGCGACACAAGTGAAACGATTTTGAGCAATTGCCGCGTTTTTGGCGCAATATTGCGTCGCATCACGTCGCGTTGCCCTCCTACCCAAGTTGAAAAATCTGAACTTTTTCATCTTGTCGCACCGCAATGACCAGTCAGGGACTGAATATGTAGTGACGTGGACATGTCTGGAGTTTGACTGAAGATGTGAACATGTCCTGTATCTGGTAGCCAGACTGTCAACAGGACTTGTGTCTCTTTTATCCTTTATTTCACAATTATGACAGAGTTTTTTGGAGTGAGCAACAGCCCCGCAGCAGTGGGAGCGGAGTTTCTTTCTCTTTTTGTTTTACTTGCGCACGAGAGCGAATTGTCCGTGGAGATTATTTTACTTATTAACTACACAGATGTATAATAAAACAAATGGTGACTGGTTTCTCGTGCATGTAGAGTGTAGATTTGAGCACTGAGTTTAAACTATCCACAAGTCTGTCTACTGACTGGGTATTTGTCACATGTGAAGCTAAGACATCAGGCAGTCTAGCATCGAGTTCAGTCTTAGTTGAGGAGTTGATGCATTGCCGTAATGATATATGAGGTTGTTGTTCCACTAAACACGGCAGCTAAACTGTAAACTTAATAAGTGAGTGATCAGGCACCACTGATGTAAGAGGCATGATGTCACTATTCGTGACAGCAATACCGCGTGCGAGAACCAGATCCAGGGTATTTCCACTAATGTGTGTCAAATCCCGAATGTATTGCCGAAATCACCGTGATTGCTTTGCCTCCGATGCGCTTACCGTGTCTGCGGGCTCGGTAAACGCAGTGGGCCACTCACACCGCCCCCCTCTCTGCTGTGTGGAGCTGCGCCAACTGTGGCAACAGCTCCAGAGACTACGCTCACTGTTTTGTTGTGGAGGCAGCCCGCAAGGATAGATTTCTTGCGGAAAAAAATCCACAGCGCCGTAGGGTCTCAGTATACCGCAGCCGCAGAGCTCTGTGGCCATGACTTGGATTCTTTGCAGGTCCCGCATCTGTACCCCCAGAGGCAGTGAGCAAAGGGACATTGTGTTCTGCATTTGTCTATTTATAATCTTCTCGCCCAGAAGAAAAAATAAATTGTTTACACAGGAGAGAAAAGTGAGAAAATGTTAATGCCTGTTTGAGAAAAGTGTATAAAGTGTGTAGTGAGGGGTTTTACACAAAGCAGGATTATGCAAAGCAGGATTTGCATGAACGCCAGACCAAATCAAGCACTGGTGGAAGGCGTGTGTCGCTGTTTAGATGGGGATATTCCAAATGATATCCACTGACTGCGTTTACATGCCATTAATATTCGGGTTAAGGTCAATATTCCGGTTTCTGAATCATTAGGAATAACCCATTTACATGCTTAAGTAGACAGAGTTACTCCTGTATACATGGTCATTGATATCATTTGGAATATCCCCATCTAAACAGCAATGCACATCTTCCACCGGTGCTTGATTTGGTCTGGCTTTCATGCAAATCCTGCTTCGTGTAATCCTGCTTTGTGTAAAACCCCTCACGACACACTTTTCTCAAACAGGCATTAACATTTTTCTCACTTTTCTCTCGTGCGGGCTGCCTCCGCATCAAAACAGCGAGCGTAGTCTCTGGACCTGTTGCCAGATTTGGCACAGCTCAGCACAGCAGAGAGGGGAGCGGTGTGAGTGGCCCGCTGCGGCGTTTACCGAGCCCGCAGACTCAGTAAGCGCATCGGAGGCAGTGAGAGCAATTGCGGTGATATGCCGACCGGTGCCGTGACTGGCCCACCTGATAAGGACGCAGAACACAATGCGCTGTTTATCTCTGCTTCTGTGGTATCCGGTGGGTTGTGCGCGCCGCATACAAGTAGTTGCCGTACTCAAAAAACCAAGATTCCTTGCGGATAGGACATACGCAGAACACAAAATAATGTTCCTTTCTATGGGGATATCTCGATGTGCGTTTATATGACCTGATGTTCAGGTTAGAAAAGGAGTAACCCAGGGGTCTTATTCGGGTTTTTAAAAACCAGAATATGAGCATATTCGGGTTTTTGCGGGTGTTTACATGGCCATGCACAACCAGGTTATTGCTAATATTCCGGTTATGAAAGGGTTATTGGCTGCATATAAACGTAGTCAATGACCATGTATACAGGAGTAACTCTGTCTGCTTAAGCATGTAAACGGGTTATTCCTAATGATTCAGAAACCAAAATATTGACCTTAACCCGAATATTAACGACATGTAAACGTAGTCAATGATAAAAGAGCAAAAGAAAATCATGGAAAAGAAATAGTACATCAAGAGACAAGCAGATTTTTTGGGGGGGGGGGGGGGGGGGTTCAAAAAATATCAATAATATTGAATCTCATGTCAGACAATGTTGGAGATTAACGGTTATTCCAAACATAATCAGTGGCGGTTTTGGATACGGACCATGCGGGCAGTTGCCCTGGGTGCATTTATGGAGGGGCGGCACCGTGGTGACGAGCACTTCAAAAAAAAAAAAAAAATCATGTCCACTGCAAAATGGTTTGCTTGTCACTGTGTGTAGAATTGGCAAATTGGTGCCCCTGTGGGCAGCTCCAGGGGTGAAAGAAGGGGTTAGAGCGCGCCGCGCGTGGAGGACAGTTCACCTCTGGGTTTCTCTAATGGGAGGAGCCAGTTGGGCGTTGGGGGGGGTGTCCGTGGGCTAAAGTCATTTACACCTCACTTTCTTCCAAATAATGCACATCTCATTCATAACATTATAAATACAGGCCTATAATTCCTGTACGTTTTTCTGAATTGTGTGACATGTCCTGCCGCACACGGAGAGGATCCAGCTTTATCCTGAGCTGGGCGCAGCTTAATTTTCTCCATGTGCGGCAGGAAACCGTGGACACGCGCACTCCTGCTGTGCACTCTGCTCCACTTTGGCTCCGTCCACTTACGACGCAGCACAGAAGCAGAACTCTGAGCCACATTTCTCTGTGAATCACACAGCAAATGAGGCAGGCAGCCAGTTTATGAAATAAAAGGCATTTGAAAGCAGACAGAGAGGATGTAAGAATGGGTTTGAATCTGATCACTTGTGGAAAAAAGTTTGCAAAAAGGAGAGCCTGCCTATTTGTAAAGACAGTTTAGAACATATATGCTATGTTCATATTAGAAGCTGAAGTGACTGAATCTGAGCCTTTTTGTGTGCCTGCAAGAGTGTGTTTTTACATTAATTTTCCAGCAGCAGGCATCTCTTTCTGTTGTCAAGTACACTGACAAAATAATAACATGAGCGAAGCGTCACACAGCGGCACGAAGCTCACTCATGGTACAGAGCGTCCTAAACAGGAAGTGCCAATTTTCAAATCCACAGTAAAACAGGAAATGGTCAAATGTCAAACACTTCCTGGATTGACAGATGAGATCCCATGGAATTTCACGGGAACTCAAATACTTCCTGGCATGGGTGGAGCTAGAGCAGAGGCCGGGGTTTCACTGGACTCTCCTGAAATCTGATTGGACACAGATGATTGACATGTCACAGCACCACACATCTGGTTGAAAGAGCTGCATTTTCAATTCAGTGAGTCACAATGACTGCTAGGTTCCTCCTGTCCAGTAGTTGGTGCTGTGTACCACAAAAAGTTCTAATCCACCTTAGAAGAAGAAAAATGTTTGCTTCAGATTTGCACTGAACACGTCCTTTGAACTATGGACTTCTAATCAAACCAAACTTATATTGGTGAGTAAACGACTGTATTTTATGCCAGAAATGAGGTCCAGGTTGTTAAAAGCAGCATTTATCCTTTAATTCAGGTTGGCTTATGTACACGTTTAAACTAAGAGAGTGGCTATACTCCCAATGGTTGTGTCAATAAAGTAAATTCGCTAGCATATACGCCCAACCACAACCAACCAATGAGGACGCTTATAAGCTCACTTCCAATTTCAACGCGGGAGGGTTCGCAGCCCGCGGAGGAGCTGTGATCTAAAGTGGTTCTTTTTATCTCATCACACCCAGGGAACAGTGTCAAACTAACGCCATCTTACAGCCAACGAGCAGCATTTTATTCTAAAACTATTATGTCATTGTTAACAGGCTTCCGTTCAAAATGCTTATGAAGTTTGTCTGTTTTCATCCATTGTGGTGTTTTTGCAGTAATTAAAGACGGCGCCATTAAATGTCAAACATACGCCACAATAGAGCCTTAAAAAGTGGTGTAAAAAACGTAGTTTAGATGCACAAAACATGTCAAATACACAATCACAGTTGGGTGAATAAGATAAGACATATTTATCTGCCCAACGGTTGTGCATGTAATGTTCAATGTATGACTTATCTGCCCAAATGGTTGGACGAATAAGGTAAGACATTATATTTATTTGCCCAACGGTTGGGCGTATAGCCTTTGCCTTAAACTAACATGCTCTGTTAGCTTATTAGTGCAGCATATAACTGAAACAATCCTTCAAATGGTGATACTGTTGTGTGTGGGCCGCCAGAAGAGGAGGTACTGCTGGCCCACCACCAGTGGGCGCCCTGCCTGAAGTGCGGGCTTCAGGCACGAGAGGGCGCTGCCGCCATGGACACAGCCGGGGGTGACAGCTGTCGCTCATTACCTCTTGACAGCTGTCATCCATCTACTCAACATCATCTCACTCCATAAAGACCAGACGTCATCTCCACCTCGTTGCCGAGATATCATACTTCATTGGAGGTAATACTCTCAGCCTTTTTGAGATCGATAAATCTATTATTGTGAGTGTTTGCAGGAGAACCGGTCGTTTGTGAGGAGGCTGTGCAAGACGGCGCTCCTTTTCAGCTGAGACCGCTGCAACATATTGAATGAGAGGTGGAGGTGGCATTCCCACCGTTGTTGTTACTGGGTGTACACACACCCACACTTGACTGTCTTTGTTCTTCGCCAGCAGTACCAGATCTGACAGTCGGGGACGGTGATCACCTGGGAATTAGGGACTTGGCGGCTCCAGTATTCACCAGGTTCTGGGGCGGCGGAAATCGTGTGGTTCCGGCTCTTCTCAGGACAGACGTCTTCTATCCTCGAGCCTGCCCACACGTCACCTTTGTGTATTGACTGTTATGATATTCTGAGATTGTCTGTATGTTCGTTGTGCACATTCACAACATTAAATTGTTATATTTTGGCTCATCTATTGACCGTTCATTTGCGCCCCCTGTTGTGGGTCCGTGTCACTACACTTTCCCAACAGGATATCTCGGCCAGCGTCATGGACTCCGAGGGGCGTCACCCGGCTGTTGAACGACCAATGGGAGAGCAGGGAGCGCAGGCGTCTGCAGGAGACGTGATTGGTGAGCTGCAGCTCATTCTCACCGCCTTTACGGCTCGGTTGGATGAAATGACTGAGCAAAACATCCTCCTGAACCGCAGGGTGGAGGCTCTCTCCGCACAGATGGCGGCGAGCGCTCAGGGCGCTGCTGCAGCTCGTCCTCCTGCCGACCCTATGCAGGATATAAACGTTCCAGTGGTGGTTCAACAACCCCTCCCACCATCCCCTGAAGCATACATAAGCCCTCCTGAGCCGTACGGAGGTTGTGTGGAGACGTGCGCAGACTTTCTTATGCAGTGTTCGCTCGTCTTCGCACAACGTCCCGTCATGTACGCGTCAGATGCTAGTAAAATAGCTTATGTGATTGCTCTGCTTCAGGGTAAAGCACGCGCCTGGGCTACGGCGCTCTGGGAACAGAACTCACGGTTGTTATCAGCATACACTGGGTTTGTGGGGGAGTTCAGAACAGTGTTTGATCACCCTAACAGAGGAGAGACCGCTTCAACTGTGCTGCTGTCAATGAGACAGGGACGCGAGAGCGCAGCCGCTTATGCAGTCAACTTCCGCATCGCGGCTGCGAGGTCCGGCTGGAATAACGTTGCGCTCCGCGCCGCCTTCGTAAACGGACTGTCGTTGGTTCTGAAGGAGCAGCTGGTAGCTAAGGAGGAACCGCGGGATTTAGATGGGCTTATCGATCTCGTTATACGGTTAGACAATCGGTTGGAGGAACGCCGTCGGGAGCGAGGCGAAGGACGTGACCGGATACGCGCCGCCCCTCTCCCTTCCGGGTTCGAAAAAGTGCCGCCCTCCCCACGCTCCACAGCCGCAGTGCTTTGTGGGGCAACAGCTCCCCCTGCTGACGTTGTTAGGGAAACGCACAGGGCCAAAATGGGGAGGCTGATCCGTGGAGAGTGTTTTCTCTGCAGCTCAACTGAGCACACACAGAGAAACTGCCCCAAACGGCCAAAACGACAACACTCGCCCTTAGAGACTGGGCTAAGGAGGGGTCAAACCATTCAAGTGAGACACACACAAATTGCCACACGACTCCCAGTCACAATCCTGAGCGGGGATTTAACCCTTCAAGCCCGAGCACTGGTGGACACGGGGTCAGAAGGGAATCTTCTAGACAGCAGATGGGCAAGGGAGGTAGGGCTCCCTCTGGTGGTGCTTCCTTCGCCATTGCAGGTGCGGGCACTAGATGGCACCCTCCTCCCTTTACTCACACACAAGACACAACCAGTAACTCTGGTGGTGTCTGGAAACCATCGGGAGGAGATTGAGTTTTTTGTAACTCCTTCTACCTCCCGCGTGATTTTGGGCATCCCATGGATGTTGAAGCACAATCCCCGGATTGATTGGCCATCTGGGGTGGTGGTTCAGTGGAGCGAAACCTGCCATCGGGGGTGTTTAGGATCCTCGGTTCCTCCCGGTTCACAGGCTAAGGAGGAGGTCAAAGTCCCTCCCAATCTGACGGCAGTGCCGGTTGAGTACCACGATCTTGCTGACGTCTTCAGCAAGGATCTGGCACTCACCCTTCCCCCACACCGTCCGTACAATTGTGCCATTGATTTGGTTCCAGGCGCTGAGTTCCCGTCCAGCAGGCTGTACAACCTCTCACGACCTGAGCGCGAATCAATGGAGACCTACATCCGGGACTCATTAGCTGCCGGGCTGATCCGGAACTCCACCTCCCCGATGGGGGCAGGTTTCTTTTTTGTGGGCAAGAAAGATGGCGGACTTCGTCCATGTATTGATTACAGGGGGCTGAATGAGATTACGGTTCGCAACCGATACCCGTTGCCATTGTTAGATTCTGTGTTCACCCCCCTGCATGGAGCCAAAATCTTTACTAAGCTGGATCTTAGGAATGCGTATCACCTGGTTCGGATCCAGAAGGGAGACGAATGGAAGACGGCATTTAACACCCCATTAGGTCACTTTGAGTACCTGGTCATGCCGTTCGGCCTCACCAACGCCCCTGCGACGTTCCAAGCCTTGGTTAACGACGTCTTGCGGGACTTCCTGCACCGATTCGTCTTCGTATATCTGGACGATATTCTCATCTTTTCTCCGGATCCTGAGACCCATGTCCAGCATGTACGTCAGGTCCTGCAGCGGTTGTTAGAGAACCGACTGTTTGTGAAGGGCAAGAAGTGCGAGTTTCACCGCGCGTCTTTGTCCTTCCTGGGGTTTATAATCTCCTCCAACTCCGTCGCCCCAAGGTTGCGGCGGTGAGAGATTGGCCCCAACCAACAAGCCGTAGGAAGCTGCAACAGTTCCTCGGCTTTGCTCATTTCTATAGGAGGTTCATTAAGGGCTACAGTCAGGTAGTTAGCCCCCTGACAGCCCTGACCTCTCCAAAAGTCCCCTTCACCTGGTCGGATCGGTGCGAAGCCGCGTTCAAGGAGTTGAAACGACGGTTCTCTACTGCGCCAGTTTTGGTGCAGCCCGACCCTAGCCGCCAGTTCATGGTTGAAGTAGACGCCTCTGACTCAGGGATAGGAGCCGTGCTGTCCCAGAGCGGAGAGACCGATAAGGTTCTTCACCCGTGTGCCTACTTTTCACGCAGGTTGACCCCGGCTGAACGGAACTATGATGTCGGCAATCGAGAACTCCTTGCGGTGAAAGAGGCTCTTGAGGAGTGGAGACACCTGTTGGAGGGAGCGTCTGTGCCATTCACGGTTTTCACTGACCATCGGAACCTGGAGTATATCAGGACCGCCAAGCGGCTGAACCCCAGGCAAGCCCGCTGGTCACTGTTCTTCGGGCGTTTTGACTTCCGGATCACCTATCGCCCCGGGACCAAGAACCAGAGGTCGGATGCCTTGTCCCGGGTACACGAAGAGGAGGTCAAAACTGCACTGTCGGATCCACCGGAGCCCATCCTGCCTGAGTCCACTATCGTGGCCACCCTCACCTGGGACGTGGAGAAGACCGTCCGGGAGGCCCTGGCACGGAGCCCGGACCCAGGAACAGGTCCGAAGAACCGTCTGTACGTCCCACCAGAGGCCAGAGCTGCAGTCTTGGACTTCTGTCATGGTTCCAAGCTCTCCTGTCATCCAGGGGTGCGAAGGACCGTGGCAGTTGTCGGGCAGCGCTTCTGGTGGGCGTCTATGGAGGCAGACGTCCGGGAATATATCCAGGCCTGCACCACCTGTGCCAGGGGCAAGGCAGTACACACAAAGGCCCAAGGACTCCTCCAGCCGCTGCCGGTGCCTCATCGCCCCTGGTCCCACATCGGCCTGGATTTCGTCACGGGCCTCCCGCCGTCCCAGGGCAACACCACCATCTTCACGATAGTCAACCGTTTCTCCAAGGCGGCCCACTTCGTGGCCCTCCCGAAGCTCCCAACAGCCCAGGAGACAGCAGACCTCCTGGTCCACCACGTTGTCCGTCTGCATGGGATACCCTCTGACATCATCTCAGATCGTGGTCCCCAGTTCTCCTCACACGTCTGGAGGAGCTTCTGCAGGGAACTGGGGGCCACCGTGAGCCTCTCGTCCGGGTACCATCCACAGACGAACGGACAGGCAGAGCGGGTCAACCAGGAACTGGAACAGACCCTCCGCTGCGTCACATCCGCGCACCCGACGGCCTGGAGTAACCATCTGGCCTGGATCGAGTATGCGCATAACAGCCAGGTGTCTTCGGCCACCGGCCTCTCCCCATTTGAGGTGTGTTTGGGGTATCAGCCCCCGTTGTATCCCGTGGTGGAGGGAGAGGTCGGTGTGCCCTCGGTCCAGGCCCACCTGTGGAAGTGCCGTCGGGTGTGGCGCTCCGCCCGCTCTGCCTTGTTGAAGGCCCGGACGAGGGCGAAGACCCATGCAGACCGCCGGCGATCCCCGGGCCCTGCTTACCAGCCCGGGCAGGAGGTGTGGCTTTCCACGAAGGACATCCCCCTCCAGGTGGACTCCCCGAAACTTCAGGACAGGTACATTGGCACCTTCAAGATCATCAAAGTCCTCAGTCCTGCCGCAGTGAAGCTTCAACTCCAGGCTTCACTGCGGATCCATCCGGTTTTTCACGTGTCACGTATCAAACCTCATCACACCTCACCCCTCTGTGCTCCCGGACCGGCGCCCCCTCCTGCTCGGATCATCGACGGGGGGCCGGCTTGGACGGTGCGCCGGCTCCTGGACGTCCGTCGGATGGGTCGGGGGTTCCAGTACTTGGTGGACTGGGAGGGGTATGGACCCGAAGAATGCTCCTGGGTGAAGAGGAGCTTCATCCTGGATCCGGCCCTCCTGGCCGACTTCTACCGTCGACACCCCAACAAGCCGGGTCGGGCGCCAGGAGGCGCCCGTTGAGGGGGGGGGGGGGGGTCCTGTTGTGTGTGGGCCGCCAGAAGAGGAGGTACTGCTGGCCCACCACCAGTGGGCGCCCTGCCTGAAGTGCGGGCTTCAGGCACGAGAGGGCGCTGCCGCCTTGGACACAGCCGGGGGTGACAGCTGTCGCTCATTACCTCTTGACAGCTGTCATCCATCTACTCAACATCATCTCACTCCATAAAGACCAGACATCATCTCCACCTCGTTGCCGAGATATCATACTTCATTGGAGGTAATACTGTCAGCCTTTTTGAGATCGATAAATCTATTATTGTGAGTGTTTGCAGGAGAACCGGTCGTTTGTGAGGAGGCTGTGCAAGACGGCGCTCCTTTTCAGCTGAGACCGCTGCAACATATTGAATGAGAGGTGGAGGTGGCATTCCCACCGTTGTTGTTACTGGGTGTACACACACCCACACTTGACTGTCTTTGTTCTTCGCCAGCAGTACCAGATCCGACAGTCGGGGACGGTGATCACCTGGGAATTCGGGACTTGGCGGCTCCAGTATTCACCAGGTTCTGGGGCGGCGGAAATCGTGTGGTTCCGGGTCTTCTCAGGACAGACGTCTTCTATCCTCGAGCCTGCCCACACGTCACCTTGTGTATTGACTGTTATGATATTCTGAGATTGTCTGTATGTTCGTTGTGCACATTCACAACATTAAATTGTTATATTTTGGCTCATCTATTGACTGTTCATTTGCGCCCCCTGTTGTGGGTCCGTGTCACTACACTTTCCCAACAGATACAAGCATCAAATTCAGCACAAATACAACTGGAGCTAAATTAATGGAGCAGTTTTAACTTTTGACCCCTGTACAAAGTGAAACTGACCTTTGTCACCATTCTTCCTGCTTTTAGCTCATAACTCCATAACATTCAGTCACAGATTGTCCAAACTAGACTTTTTTGGAATCTTTATGATCAGGCAAATAACGTGGTGTAGTTTTCTATATGATTGGAGCATCTTTTGATTTAGACCAGAGGTGGGCAACTTGTTCCAGAAAGGGCCAAGAGGGTGCAAGTTTTCTTTGCAGCCACTGACTCCACAAGGTGATTTCACTGATTAACTGATTCCATCTGCTCAAAGTGATATTAATCAGTGAAATGACGGTCCAATACAACAACCACATCACTGCAGACACTGCAACGATCCGTCTGTCAATCTCGCACTCCATCCGTCCCTCGCTCGTGAACAAGACCCCGAGATACTTAAACTCCTCCACTTGAGGCAAGCACACTCCACTGACCTGAAGAGGGTAAGGCACCTTTTTCTGGTCAAGAACCATGGCCTCGGATTTGGAGGTGCTGGTTTTCATCCCGGACGCTTCACACTCGGCTGCAAACTGCCCCAGTGCACGCTGAAGGTCCTGATTTGATGAAGCCAACAGAACCACATCGAGATTCTGTGGTTCCCAAACCAGACCCCGTCTACACCCTGGCTGCACCTAGAAATTCTGTCCATAAAGATAATGAACAGAGCCAGTGACAAAGGGCAGCCCTGGCGGAGGCCAACATGCACTGGAAACAGGTTTGACTTACTACCGGCAATGTGAACCAAGCTCCTGCTGCAGTTGTAAAGGGACCGGATAGCTCTTAGCAAAGGACCCCGTAGCCCATACTCCGGGAGCACCCCACACAGGGTGCCCCGAGGGACACGGTCAAATGCCTTCTCCAGATCCACAAAGCACATGTGTCCTGGTTGGGCGAACTCCCATGAACCCTCGAGCACCCGATGGAGTGTGTAGAGCTGGTCCAGTGTGCCGCGACCAGGACAAAAACCACTTACCAACAAAGACAAGTAGGACTCCTTCTTCAGCTTGACGGCATCCCTTACTTCTGGCGTCCACCACCGGGTTCAGTGATTGCCGCCGTGACAGGCACCAAAGACCCTGTGACCACAGCTGTGAGTGGCCGCATCAACAGTGGAGGTAGAGAACATGGTCCAGTCGGACTCCATGTCTCCAATCTCCCCCAGGATCTGGGAGAAGCTCTCCCGGAGGTGGGAGTTGAAGACCTCGCTGACACAGGGTTCCGCCAGTCGTTCCCAGCAGACCCTCACAATACAATTGGGGCTGCCAGGTCTGACCGGCTTCCTCACCTACCAGTGGATTCATCTCACCACCAGATGGTGATCGGTGGACAGCTCAGCCCCCTCTTCACCTGCACGTCTGAGACACGTGGCCAAAGGTCAGATGATACGACTACAAAGTCGACCATCGACCTCCGGCTCAGGGTGTCCTGGTGCCACATGCACTTATGGAGACCCTTGTGCTCGAACATGGTGTTTGTGATGGACAAACTGTGACTAGCACAGAAATCCAACAACTGAACACCACTCGGGTTAAGATCAGGGAGACCATGCTTCCCGATCACCCCCTTCCAGGTCTCAATGTTGCCACCCACATGGGCACTGAAATCCCCCAGGAGAACAATGGAGTCCCCAGTCGGAGCACTATCTAGTACCCCTCCCAGGGACTCCAAGAAGGTTGGGTACTCTGCACTGCCACTTGGCCCGTAGGCCAAGACAACAGTGAGAGACCTGTCCCCGACCCGAAGGTGTAGGGTCGCATTCACTTGTTCACTGGAGTGAACTCCAACACATGGCAACTGAGCTGGGGAGCAATAAGCAATGCTACCCCAGCTGTCCGCCTCTCCCCGTGGAAAGTGGAGCGCCCAGCCCCTCTCCAGGAGTTGGGTACCAGAGCCCAAGCTGTGCGTGGAGGTGAGCCCGACTATCTCTAGTCGGTATCTCTCAACCTCCCGCACAAGCTCAGGCTCCTTCCCCCCCAGCAATGTGACATTCCACATCCCAACAGCCAGGAGCTGTGAGCGTGGACCGGGCCGCCGGGCCACCCACCCTCGACTGCCACCCAATCCTCTCTGCACCCAACCCCCATGGCCCCCTCTGCAGGTGGTGAAACCACAGGAGGGCAGGCCCACGTCACTCTTTTGGGCTGAGTCTGGCAAGGCCCATGGGCTAAGGCCCAACCACCAGGCGCTTGCGCGCGAGCCCCAACCCCAGGCCTGGCTCCAGGGTGGGGCCCCAGCTCCGCCATACCAGGTGACGTCTCGGTCCTTGATTTTGTACTGGTCATGGGAGGTTCTGAACTGCCCTTAGTCTGACCCATCACCTAGGACCTGTTTGCCTTGGGAGACCCTACCAGGGTCACAAAGCCCCCAACAGCATAGCTCCTAGGATCATCCAGGTACGCAAACTCCCCCACCATGATAAGGTGGCAGTTCGAGGGGGAGGCTCTGCTGAAGCATTTACTCAAAATAAAGTCGGAAGGACCTAAATGACATAGTGAGATGCTGACGAGCTTCGCTAATTCATGTCCGCGACATATGCATATTAAAAATGACAATGATAACGAAAATTAGGCTTATCATCATAATTAACTGGTTTATTTAATGGAGAAAAACATTCGATTTAATTGGCATGGGAACGCTAGTCACATTTCAGTTTAGATTTTGTTTGATCCACAGATGAAGATCAAAAATTTGGAGAAGAAAGGCAAAACACGACATGATCAAATTTCTAAACATTTGCAGATTAGTTAATGTTAAGTATTTACACGTTTAGCTTAATATGTACAAACATCAAGCTAAATATTTAGCTAAATGTTGAGACAAATATGCACCTTAATATAGGTGCGCTTACATATAACCAAGACACGTTACGAATGTTACAAATGTGACTTAACGCGTCTGAATAGGTTTCTTAATAGTGCGTGTTGGTGTGTGATATTCTTGATATTCGTGGAGCATGTTTTTGCCTGTCAAAAAATCTTCCACGAATGTCACACACCACCCTCATTTCGTCTCACGCAGTGGAGGTCGCAACTGAGCGTATTGATCCGTCTTGATGAGTAGTGATCCTTAATAGAACGTGACAACGTTCATAGTTGTTCCTGTGATGGTTCTTGGAGCCCAAACTGTCACGCATTATTACGAAGTGACACGGAAACTGTCAAGTTTTGACACGACTTGTAACGCGGCGTCACATTTCACTGCGCGCCACGGCGAATCAGTTTTCTGTCACGTGTGCACAATTAAACTTGGCTCCAAATGTCATTCCACAGTTCCTGCTGAAGCTCCTCAGGACGCTCCTGCAGGTGTTCCACCTGCTGTTGTAACCGATGAGCGGGAGAACGAGTCTGAGCAACTAGAGGAGCGAGAGGAGACTCACGTGCAGCCAGACATCTCTGCACCTTCTCCAGTCCGGCGGCGGAAGAAGCGTGCGCACCATTAAACCCTGCTGCATCGCATTCAGTTTGATTGCTTACACCACGTCGGCTAAAAGTCTAATTTCAGTGCTCTTCAGTGCGCTCCTGCAGGTGTTCCACCTGCTGCATGTGCCTGATGTTTGGGAAAATGCGCGAGACGAGAGCTGCATGAAGCCACACATCTGGCTCTGTCAGTCTCCTCCTCCTCCTCTCTGCGCCACTCCATGGCACAGAGCCCAACTACGCATGCAGTCACAAAGTTCTTCTGAAAAACCGGAGCGATCTGAGTTCGGTTGGATGAATATGGGTGTGTGTGTGGAGACAATTCACCTCGTTCACAACGTGACAGAACTTAACGATGCGCTGTTACGTGCAATAGCGCGCAACAACGCGGAACATTATTCTTGACCGTGCGTAATGGTTCCCGATAATTCTCCAGCAACACGTGCCATTAATCGTAACGTGTGGTAACAGGTTGCAGCAGTTCCCGAGGACACCTGACGCCTCTGCCCCGAATCATCACATTCGTGATCAGCAGCCAAGAATGTGTACTTCGTGGCATTCGTGACTTGTCGTCGTTATGTGTAAATGCAGCATAAAAGAGCTAATTGTTCCTTCCTGAAAGACAGATTAATAAAGTGTCTAATATAAGGGCAGGTTTATTCAAACTTGCAGTTCATGGATGTTTTGTTTTGGAGTAATATTGTAGCCTGCAGGCTTTTGATTTCAATTTCAATTGCAATTTCTGGGGCACTTCTAATATTCTAATATTATTTATAAATTAATAAAAAATGGCCGTTTCTGCAAAATTTTGTGGGGTTTTTTTTTTTGGGGGGGGGGGGGGGGGGGGGCGCTCAGACGGACTGTCGCCCGGGAAGTAATTCAGTATAGAACCGCCGCTGAACATAATACAGTAATGCATGAAACAAGAAAAAAAAAGTGCATAAAGTTAATGAAGTGAGACTTATAGAAATAAATTGGCAGTGCTTTAACATAAGGAGAAAAAAATCTGGAAAAGAGACAAATGAGACAAGAGTTTTACTGAGCTCTCTCTCTCTCTCTGTCTCTCTGTCTTTAAAAGGAGTGACAAAAGAGACATGACGAGATAATGACAGGGCTAGATTGGTTGGCGTGTTTAAAAAGCACCTTAAAATGTCAAATATGCTTTGCAGCACAAGAAGTTGGTTTAATGATATACGGCATTACTGAAATGTCAGTGAATTTACCGCTGTTTGGCGGAGTCTGTGCTGAGCCACGGCATTTCGCTGTGGTTCTCCAGCTGCACTATAGCAGAGAGGAAGCAGCTACAGTTATAAGCAAAATGTCACATGCTTTTTACAGTCCAGGATATTGATCATTTAATGGCAATTTAATAAATGTTACATTTTTTCAAATGAACACTTGCTAGGGGGAAAATTACATTAATTTTGCTATTTCTTGGTTTGGAAAAGATTGTATTTCGAGGATAAACTCAAAATCAAAAATAATTCCAAGGTTTGTAGAAGGCCATTTTGTCAAAACAACGTGGAAGGTTGCTCACACCACGGGGCCAGAAAATGACATCTTTGTTGGTTGGAAACTGTTGGTCATGTGCTATGTGCCGCTTTGCACTGGGTGGAAGACAGGCTGGATATGTTTTTTTATTTATTTAACCTTTATTTAACCAGGAGGTCCCATTGAGATTAAAAACCTCTTTTTCAAGGGAGACCTGGCCAAGACACGTAGCAACATAAAATAAGCACGATTGCAGACGTAACATAAAAAGAATAAAAACACAAGAATATATACAATAAATGTGTATCAGTAACAATTTTAACAATTCATTGCACAGAATTACAGCCCCAATTCCAATGAAGTTGGGACGTTGTGTAAACTGTAAATAAAAACAGAATACAATGATTTGCAAATCCTCTTCAACCTATATTCAACTGAATACACCACAAAGACACGATATTTAATGTTTAAACTGATAAACTTAATCACTTTTGTGCAAATATTTGCTCATTTTGACTGCAGGCAGGACAGTCTAGTACCTGCACTCTTTTACTACAAAGCCACGCTGTAGTCCAGTACTGATTAAAAAAAAAGTGGCAGCAACAAGCCGCTGTTTTACATTAAAAGAAAAACACAACTTATTACAAAAATAAAAACCCAATTTCAATCTCAGTTTTTTCACTAGTTGAAGAACATGCACTCTGAAAGTTAGGGAGTCATCATTTAAAATACCCAGATATTTACGTACATTCATTCATTCACTGTGATTTTTCCTAAAGCCTGACTGATGCGTAGAAAGAATGCTATTGTCAGACAGAAACTGTTTTAATTGGTTACTAACCAGACTTTCAAGGATTTTGGCCAGCACTGATAGGTTTGATATCAGCCTATAGTTGTTTAAGCAAGCTGGGTCACCTCCCTTCAGTAAAGGGAGGACAAAAGCTGATTTCCACAGCCTTGGAACAACCTTAGTTTACACTGAAAGATTAAAAATATATGTCAAAGGCCTTGCTATAAAATCAGATGCCACTTTCAGGAAGTAAGGAAGTAAGGTTCAGTGAGATCAGGCCCTGGTGGTTTTGTAGGATCTATATTTGTAAGGCTTTGTAAATGTCCTGCACAGAAAAAAGGTGCAAGGTTACAAACTGATGTTTCCAGCCTCCTCCATGAAGCTGGAAACATCAGGTCCCCCCGCTGCTGTGGTGCAGCTTGTGAAGTTCGATCACACAGTACAGGTCATGTGTGAGACACTGTTCACTGTTCATTTTGATGGCACAGTGTCCTGCTGACTGGTCAGTACACACGGGTGGAGGAAGAGAGCGAGACAGCTGTGCTTCCCTGAGGCATAACCTCCGCCCTGCCAATAAGTCCTCTTAAAGGTGCATCACCGGGTCTAAAGAGGAGCCACTTCATCCTGACACACAGACTCTGATAAATAATAATCACAAACAAGAACTTTGGAATTCTTGTTCAATTATATAGAGAAAAGCATGTAGAATTATTTTTCCCCCACAGACCAAGATGATAATGTTTTGTGAATAATTTGCTGGCTACTGTACTTATTAAACACAAGTCAGGGAAGCAGTTGCTTTGGCAGTTGCACTCACGCTGGATTGAGAAAAGCAGCGCCATGACAAATCTGAATATGGAGAGCACTCGTAGGCAAAGCAGTGTCACAGACGGTACATCGCCTGGAGTGGAGCAGATTACAGGGTGTCCTGCTGCGGCTCTCCTTAATGCACATACTTAAGTGTTTGTGTTTGGATGATGGAGAAGAAATGCTGTCGGACTTGCTGTGTGTGCCTCCACAGTGATCACAGCGAAAGCGAGACGCAAACTCAGAGAGTCCTCTGATATTTTCCTCTTGTGCCTTTGATTTATCATTTTTCATGAGAGCGCTATTAAATCCTGATCACTAAAAGACTCTCAAAGCGACTGTTTTATTCTAAGTGTTCTTCTGTGTGACTTCTCGGTTTCACACTGAAGCTTTGGGTGTCTGTCAGAAATCATGTTCAGGACCTGCTGAGGACCTTCCCGGCTTTCCATGATTCGTCAGCTCACACAAAAGCGCAGATAGACCAACCCTCACTGATCTTTGACAGGGATCACATCTGCATGGAGACTTCATGACTCAGGCCAATGATGATGGTGCGTGAGGGCACGTAATATTTCTCCCTCCGAATGTGTGGGAATTACCAGTGCTCTCAAGTAAGTCTGCATATACCCTGTGCAAGACTCGAAGTTTTCAAGCACATTACTCAGAAGATCCATGTTATTGTCCAGGGGTGTCGGACTGGGGGGGGTAAAGGGTACTATGTACCCAGGGCCCAGAGCATGGGGGGGGCCCCACAAAAAACTGGCATTAAAAACATTTTTGTGATGCATGTTATTAATGTCCATACAATTCATGTTGTAAAAGAATATAATTAGAATGAATGTATAAATGTTGCAAAACATAATTCTGCTCTAACAATAATATTGAAAGATCTCTGAGGGCCCTTCCACCCCCTGCACAGTTGTACACACACACACACACACACACACACACACACACATCCCAAACGGGATCTGACAGAAAGAGGAGGTGTTTAGTAGCACTGAAACAACTAGTCAATTATTAAAATAGCTGTCAACTAATTTAGTCATCAATTAGTTGTTAAATAACTTTGTTTACCGCAAATGTTTTGTTTATTCCATATAAATCAACCATTTCTGCATCG
Organism: Thalassophryne amazonica; assembly: GCF_902500255.1. NCBI lineage: Eukaryota > Metazoa > Chordata > Actinopteri > Batrachoidiformes > Batrachoididae > Thalassophryne > Thalassophryne amazonica. The sequence goes on along the minus strand of NC_047114.1, from coordinate 90,063,033 downwards.
CGGGTTTGCTGTTTGCGGGTTTGTGTTTTATTTAGCTTAATCTTAATTTTTCCCCACTAAAACCTCAGTGAGCATATGTCTGTGAGTAACATTTACCTTTTTATGTTAATCTGACCTGTTATGGTCTTCTGAAACAGTTGATAGATGTATTTCATAACTTAAAAACGGGACAGATGCTAACGTGTTAGCATGTCTATGGTATTTTCAATGTTGAAGTTAGCATTAAGCTGTTGCAGCTGTCAGCACATTTGTTTTCTGTATAATAATTCATGGCTCAGCGTTTGTTGTCGTAAAAGAGTCAAATGTACTACAAATTGTAATATTTTATTCATTTATTTGTATTTATATATCAATAATAATAGAAAGAACAACAATAACATTAATAATAACTAATAATGCTACAATACAGTTTTAGAGAAATGGACAAAAAGAATCTGATAAAACAAAACAGAAAATTTAAACCAACTAACAATGAACATAAATAAATATAGAAATAACTGTTTCCTGTGAACACCTAGTGACTCTTAAACCTCCACTTCATCCCTGTTTTATTAAGTTTAATGACAATTTGTTTCGGTCAAACCACATCTAAGCTGTGTTTTTACACAAGAAAAAAATAAAATGCAGTAAACTGCACATTTGTGTCTTTTTTCATGAACATATCTTATTAAATATAACATATTACACTTTCGTCAGGCCTTTAAAATACTTTAGTGGACTCTTGCTGTAATATGTTGTCAGTGGTTGAGATAGTTGCTGTAGGCATCTAAACCTGATGGAAATCTCTTTGTGGCGTGTCGGTGATGTATGTATGTGCAAAATAAAACTACTGCAGGTATGTTTTTGACAAGAATATAACATAACTTTGTTACAAGGTCAAACGTTGATGTTGTGTGACAAAGGCCTTTTAATAATAACTCACTTAAAGAAATAATTTCAACAAAACGATTAATCAAAAAAATAATCGACCGATGAACTGATTAGTAAAATAATCGTTAGTTGTAGCCCCAATGTTTAGGCTGAAATAAAATATGTCTTTCCTAAAAAAATCAGAGTCCGGATTTCAAAAAAGAAGAGAAAAAAGAACAGGGAAAGAAAACTAAATGAAGTAAAGCAGCTGCTAACCAAATTCTTTGAAAAGAGAGACGAGCTTGAAAGCTAGCTATATTGAGTTGGGGGGTCTGGGGGATCAAATTGCACCATTTTTCTAGAAAATGGTGCAATGTGGTGCATTCCTGTGCATTTTAACAGACGGGAATGCACCACATTGCAGCATTTTTCTAGAAAATGGTGCAATTTGGTCCCCCAGACCCCCCAACTCAATATTGCTCCCCCAACTTTAAAAAGGGTGCTGACTCACAGGTAAGGTATACATGATTTAGACCTGGTTTGACTACGCATTAGTAATTTGGTGCTTGCATTAATAAAAAAGAACATAACAGTGGGGGGGGGGTCTTCAATATGGCTAGTACCTAGGGCCCAGAATTTGGTGCTACGCCCCTGATTATGTCATCCTCAGCATCCAGCTGAGGTGGACGAGACTTCACCTGGTCAGGTGTAGGTGGATGTCTGACCTGTGATGTGCTGCTTGCAAACCATTACCAGTGGCGGTTCTTCACTGAATTACTCCCCGGGCGACACTCCATCCAAGCACCCCCACCCCCACTTAAAAAAACAGACAAAAGTTTCTACAAACAGCCATTTTTTAATTATTATATTAATAATATTTTAGAAGTGGCCCTGAAATTGCAATTGAAACTGACATCAAAACCCGCAGGCTACAATATTACTCCAAAACAAAGCATCCATGAATTGCAAGTTTGAATAAACCTGCCCTTACATTAGACACTTTATTAATGTGTCTTTCAAGAAGGAACAATTAGCTCATTTATTAAGGTACATATTTGTCTCCGCTTTTAGCTAAATATTTAGCTTGATGTTTGTACATATTAGGCTAAATGTGTAAATACTTAGCATTAACTAATCTGCAAAAGTTTTAGGTTTGACAGTAATTTGATCATGTAGTGTTTTGCCTTTTATTCCTCCCACTTTTTGGTCTTCATCTGTGGATCAAACAAAATCTAAACTGAAATGTTACTAGTGTTCCCATGCCAGTGAAATCAAATGTGATTCTTTTTCTCCATTAAATAAACTAGTTAATTATGATGATGAGCCTAATTTTAAATTTCATTATCACTGTTATAATAATAATAATTATTATTATTTTGTCAGTGTACATAACAACAAAAGAGCTGCCAGCTGCTGAAAAATTATTGTAAGAACACACTTTTGCAGGCACAAAAAATGGTCAGATTCAGTCACTTCGGCTTGTAATGTGAACACAGCACAAGTTCGAAGCCATCTGTACAAATAGGCAGACTGTCCTTTATGCAAACTTTTGCTCTTAACCACAACAACAGGCACGTTGTGCTGTTATAAAGACATCAATGGTAGGTGAAAGATTTTCTCTCTGCTGACTGTTGGCATCTTTTCCATGAAGCTATGGGCTACTTGTGGAGGTCTGTGAATATTTGTATTGAACAGTAGCCTAGGGTTGTGTGTGTGATTTTGTTCATTCTGTATGTCATTAGTGACTGTCACAGATGAGAATGTGGCTATGTGTACGCATGTCCGCTAATGTGGCAGAGATTTAGCAGAGAAAAAAAAAAAATCCCATATTGGTGATGCTTTGTTTTAATTAAACAGTCGGATTCCACTGGTCTGCACCAGTTCTAAGTCAGCTGCTTGGCTGACACACACTCACAAAAATGCCAAGTTCCCCCACAGCACCTGCAGAGAAAAATCTCTGGAGCCGCCACTGTATTCGGCTATGGAAGACTCCATTAAATTTTGGAGGTAATGCTGATCTGGATTTTTGATCAAATTTAACTTATACGCTTTGAAGGATTATGTCAAAACGACTTCACAGATTCTCACCACATTTGCACCACAGATAGGTATTAGGGTACAGAAGACTCCATTGAGTTTTGGAGGTGATCTGGATTTGAATTGGCAGACATCAGAAATCTCTGATTGCTCTTGTTTGTGCTTGTCAAGAGAAATTCCTTTCTTCCATCTGTCTGTAAGGCAAAACCTGCTATAACCTAAAAGTCAAGAACCACAAAACTCACTCTCAAAAAAAAAAAATCATTAATAGTGTAAAAGTATGTGCTGCTCACATGCTACTTTTACCTTAAATAACAGCATATTTATTAACAGACTGGAGGAGGAGACATTACACGGAATGAACAGGAACAACGCAGCAGCAGACAGACACACATACGCACACGGTGGAGGTTACTGTGGCGGCCTGACAGTCCTGCTTCATGCCAGGTGTCTTTACAGTCCTTTTGCATATAACTCCTTATGTGACAAATACTGGGAGAGAGAGAAAATACAGCCGCCTTCTGTCAAAATTTGATGAATAGATATAATAGGATTTGATGGATGAGTACCGGCCCCACCACCCTCCGGTCTTGTCTTCGCTGCTGCCGCTGCCGCTGCTGCCGCCGCTGCTGCCGCCGCTGCTGCCGCCCCGCCCTCCCCCGTTATCAATGGCACAATGTCTGCAGCTGGCACTGTGTGATAAGCGTACTTCCACCTCCTTTACCCTCCCCTCGTGACCCTGCCACAATTTCCTGAATCGTATCCCATTGAATCATAACTCAGCTTGACAATTTCTTGGAGTCATGGTACGATGTTAGTTTTATAAACCCTTTTTTTAACTCTCTGATGCAAAATATTATTATTGATGAAATAAAGATTATTAAAAAACAAATGCAATTATTTAAAAAAATATTTTAGCTCATGGAATATTCCTTTATATACAGCCTTTGAGCTCCACTAAGGAGAGGCAGTCACACCAGTGGGGAGACGTATGTGTGTGTGTTTGTGTACTGCGACTGAAGAGGCCTCAAACCGTCTCAACACCCACCACCCAAAAAAAGCAGATGACCGTGAAGTCCATGTTTTAGAAAGGAGATCATGATTTTATAAACTAACCGACAGGTACCCAGTGACGGTTTATCTCGAGTCCGCATTGGTTTAAAACCTCGAGCAATGTACATCAGTGTCATGTGATGACCATCATCAGAGTGGACCATTTTGTAATGGTATTTGTTTTTTTTGTTTTTTTGTTTTTTTGGTTAAGTTATACCTTCTGGAGGAGTTTATTGATGAATTAAATAAATAGGTTTTGGATACTTAAAGATTGTAAATGACCTTGAGGTCTGTACGCGAATATCAGACCGATGAGTATCAGTATGAACTGAGCGTCAGTGAGTCCGGGCGAAACATAGGTGTGATATCCCCGTACAGAATGAGCAAGTGAGGTTAATAATTTGTTTATTATATGGCTATTTTTATATATATATATATATATATATATATATATATATATATATATATATATATATACACACACACAGTAGTGTTCAGAATAATAGTAGTGCTATATGACTAAAAAGATTAATCCAGGTTTTGAGTATACGAGATCTGTTAGAAAAGTATCAGACCTTTTTATTTTTTGCAAAAACCTGACGGATTTGAATCACATGTGCTTGCATGAGCAAACCTTGAACCTTTGTGCGCATGTGTGAATTTTTTCACACCTGTCGATTTCGTCATTTTCTAGTAAGCAGCCTTTGTGTGAGGACGTGTGTAGTGCTCTCGGCGGATTTTCATTGCAAGGAAAAAGACGGAACGACTGGAGCAGCACTGCATCAAATTTTGCCAGAAACTGGGCAACAGCCAGGTGGAAACCATTCGGATGATTCAGACGGCTTTCGGTGACTTTTCAGTCGTGTGACTATCCGAGAAATTGTGGAAGAGGTGGGCATGTCACAGCATGTCCTGTGAGACTTAAACACAGAGGCGCTTTTGCGCCGCCGTCAGCAGCTTCGGCACAAATTTCACAGCCACTCTTTTCATGGCCAAATTTTCTGTCACAGTGGAATGTGCCGAAAAAGTGCTGATGTACACCTTTTACGCAATTTCTCGGATAGTCACATGATGGTCCCGCATCACCACAGCGTTCACTTTGGAATGATCTGGTCATTTCAGCATGTTGATGGCCGACCGGAGCGTGGCTGGCTCTCCACCGTTGTGCGGACATCTTTAAACCGGTTGTACCACTCCTTAATCTGTGTGATGCCTGTAGGATCGTCACCGAAAGCCATCTGAATCTTCCGAATGGTTTCCACCTGGCTGTCGCTCAATTTCTGGCAAAATTTGATGCGGCGCTGCTCCAGTCATTCCATCATTTTCCTTGCAATGAAAATCCGTCGAGAGCACTACACATGTCCTCACACAAAAGCTGCTTGCCAGGAAATAATGCAATTGACAGGCGTGAAAAAATTCACGCATGTGCACAAAGGTTCAAGGTTTGCTCATGCAAGCACACGTGATTCAGATCCATCAGGTTTTTGCAAAAAAATAAAAAGGTCCGATACTTTTCTAACAGACCTCGTATTTCTTATTGTTACGTACATGGGAAACAAGGTACCGGTAGATTCAGTAGATTCTCACAAATCCAACAAGACCAAGCATTCATGATATGCACAGTCTTAAGGCTATGAAATTGGGCTATTAATAAAAAAAAAAGGAGAAAAGGGGGTGTTCACAATAATAGTAGCATCTGCTGTTGACGCTACAAACTCAAAACTATTATGTTCAAACTGCTTTTTTAGCAATCCCATGAATCAGTAAACTACTATTTAGTTTTAGTTGTAGTTCACAGTTTTTCATGATTTCTTCACATCTGCGAGGCATTAATTTTGGTTGGTTTGGGAACCAAGATTTTGCTGGTTTACTAGTGTGCTTGGGGCCATTGTCTTGTTGAAACACCCATTTTAAGGCATGTCCTCTTCAGCATAAGGCAACATGACCTCTTCAAGTATTTTGACATATCCAAACTGATCCATGATACCTGGTATGCGATATATAGGCCCAACACCATAGTAGGAGAAAACATGCCCATATCATGATGCTTGCACCACCATGCTCACTGTCTTCATTGTGAACTGTGGCTTGAATTCAGAGTTTGAGGGTCATCTCACAAACTGTCTGCGGCCCCTTGGACCCAAAAAGAACTATTTTACTCTCATCAGTCCCACAAATATTCCTCCATTTCTCTTTAGGCCAGTTGATGTGTTCTTTGACAAATTGTAACCTCTTCTGCACGTCTTTTATTTAACAGAGGGACTTTGTGGGGGATTCTTGCAATAAATTAGCTTCACACAGGTGTCTTTAACTGTCACAGGACTTACAGGTAACTCCAGACTGTCTTTGATCATCCTGGAGCTGATCAATGGGTGAGCCTTTGCCATTCTGGTTATTCTTCTATCCATTTTGATGGTTGTTTTCTTCCACACGTGTCTGTTTTTTTTGTCCATTTTAAAGCACTGGAGATCATTGTAGATGAACAGCCTATAATTTTTTGCACCTGCGTATAAGTTTTCCCCTCTCCAATCAACGTTTTAATCAAACTACACTGTTTGTCTGAACAATGCTTTGAATGTCCCATTTTCCTCAGGCTTTCAAAGAGAAAAGCATGTTCAACAGGTGCTGGCTTCATCCTTAAATAGGGGACACCTGATTCACACCTGTTTGTTCCACAAAATTATTGTGAACACCCCCTTTTCTACTTTTCTACTTTTCTACTTTTTACTAATAGCCCAATTTCATAGCCTTAAGAGTGTGCATATCATGAATGCTTGGTCTTGTTGGATTTGTGAGAATCTACTGAATCTACTGGTACCTTGTTTCCCATGTAACAATAAGAAATATACTCAAAACCTGGATTAATCTTTTTAGTCACATAGCACTACTATTATTCTGAACACTACTGTATATGGGTGATTCTTAGACTACGGGCACTTATTATGTCCTTTGATCATATTGTATGAAAACAGAAAAAAGGAGAACTTTCACACTTTATAGTTATCTTACAATGAAAGTGTGTAAGAATTTGTTCTAGTAGTCTATGTGACTTTTTCACCTTTTTTCAGCATCATTATATGCAAATATGCCGTTCTTGTGCTTGTTCCCACACCCACATTTGATCTTCAATGATAAAAATGAATGGTAAAGAAACGTTTTTTCCTAATGTTTTAAAATATCTCTGAATAAATATCAGTAAACTAATCAAAACATAATTGGGGTATTCAATGTCATACAACTGTTGTGATTTTTTTTAAACAAAATGTAGTTGTCCCACACTATTGCCGTAATTTCCACCACAACACTGTAATGTCCCTAAACAGTTTGTATGAAAGATTGTTTGGGTAGTTTCTATGGAGATAAACAGTGACATGAGAGCACATGTATATAGCGCCAAATCACAACAAACAGTTGCCCCAAGGCGCTTTATATTGTAAGGCAATGGTGTGGTGGAAATTACATTTACAAGGCCAATAGTGCCCGTAGTTAAAGAATCACCCATATATAAACACACAAACCTACAGTATCGCCCCAGTACGAAAGCAGCTGATGGCTCATAGTCAGACCTGTTTTCTTCACCTCTGTGAAGAACTTGCTAACACATGGTACAGTTGTTAGCTGGTAAGCTTTCAATCTGTGTTTTTTTTTAGTTGCTGTTTAGATATTTATGGAATATGTTTCTGTCTAACTTGGTTTCTTTAATTGTGCTTTTTGCTTCCCGGTTTGTAACGAAAATGCGTATTGTGGACCAATTGCCATGGTAACCGTCCAATATGGGAAAATATCCGACCGAGAATCAGCCAGTCAGAGCATTCGTAGCGTCGCAGCCATATAATAATAAAGGATTACTAACCAAGCACAAGGTCTGTACGTGAAAATGTCAGATCAAAGTGTTAACAAAAAACATCTCCATGAAGAACTTGCTTAAGGGCCCCTTCACACACAACGTGAACTTGGATGAAAGCAGCAGAAACCGGACGAAAAAGGCAAAAAAAAAAAAAATTAATTGGAGAACCATGAAAAATTCTACTTGCTGTCGGGAAGGACACGCAGTCGGACAGGCGTGAACGATCCTGTTGTGATGGTTTTGTGCAGGCTTGTGTGCGGGCAATCGAACACAGCGCAAGCACATGGGAGATATGATACCATATCACGCTCACACAGCAGTGGAGCAATTAGATGCTGGACATATGCACAAAATGTTTGTTTAAAGACAAAATAATGAGAGCGCACAGAACGTTATCAGAACAATGAATATACCATTTAAATGTACAACCCCAATTCCAATGAAGTTGGGATATTGTGTAAATTAGAAATACAGAATACGATTTGCAAATCCTCTTCAACCTATATTCAGTTGAATACACCATAAAGACAAGATATTTAATGTTCAAACTGAAAAAAATTTAATGTTTTTGAGCAAATATTTGCTCATTTTGAAATGGATGCCTGCAACACATTTCAAAAAAGCTGGGACAGTGGTATGTTTACTACTGTGTTACATCACCTTTCCTTCTAACAACACTCAATAAGCATTTGGGAACTGAGGACACTCATTGTTGAAGCTTTGCAGGTGGAATTCTTTCCCATTCTTGCTTGATGTACAACTTCAGTTGTTCAAGAGTCCGGGGTCTCCGCTGTTGTATTTTGCGCTTGATAATGCACCACATATTTTCAATGGGTGACAGGTCTGGACTGCAGGCAGGCCAGTCTAATCCCTGCACTCTTTTACTATGAAGCCACGCTGTTGTAACACGTGCAGAATGTGGCTTGGTGTTGTCTTGATGAAATAAGCAGGAACGTCCCTGAAAAAGTCTTGCTTGGATGGCAGCATGTGTTGCTCCAAAACCTGGATGTACCTTTCAGCATTGATGGTGCCATCACAGATGTGTCAGTTGCCCATGCCTTGGGCACTAACACACCCCATACATCACAGATGCTGGGTTTTGAACTTTGCACTGGAAACAATCTGGATGGTCTTTTTACTCTTTTGTCCCGAGGACACAACGTCCATGATTTCCAAAATCAATTTGAAATGTGGACTCATCAGACCACAGCACACTCGGGCCCAGAGAAGGCGGTGGCGTTTCTGGATGTTGTTGATGTTTGGTTTTCACTTTGCATGGTAGAGTTTTAACTTGCACTTGTAGATGTAGCGATGAACTGTGTTAACTGACAATGGTTTTCTGAAGTGTTCTTGAGCCCACGCGGTAAGATCCTTTACACAATATGTCGGTTTTTAATACAGTGCCACCTGAGGGATCGCAGGTCACGGGCATTCAGTGATGGTTTTCGGCCTTGCTGCTAAGATTTTTTAAACAATGATGTTGGTTTTGCAGTGCCGCCTTAGGGATTGAAGGAACCAGCACACTTCATCTCCACTCCTCAGGCATTCTCTCACTTTACAAGATTTTATTAAACAATCTGGTTAGAAACTCTACTGCCATCTCTCCTAGACATTTCCATGCCTCCACTGGAATGTCATCTGGATCAACTGCTTTTCCACTCTTCATCCTCTTCATAGCAGCCCTCGCTTCTTCCTTACTAATCTCTTGTACTTCCTGATTTACTCTCACCACATCATCCAGCCTTTTCTCTCGCTCATTTTCTTCATTCATCGGCTCTTCAAATATTCCCTCCAACCTTCTCAGCACACACTCCTCACTTGTCAGCACATTCCATGTGCATCTTTTACCACCCTAACCTGCTGCACATCCTTTCCAGCTCTGTCCCTTTGTCTGGCCAAATCGGCACAAGTCCTTTTCTCCTTCCTTACTATTCAACTTCTTGTACAGCTCACAATATGCCTTTTCCTTCGCTTTTGCCACTTCTCTTTTCACCTTACGCCACATCTCCTTGTACTCCTGTCTACTTTCTTCATCTCTCTGACTATCCCAAAATTTTTTCGCCAACCTCTTTCTCCTTATGCTTTCCTGGACCTCTACATTCCACCACCAAGTTCCTTGTCTTCCTTCCACTGTCCAGATGTCATACCCCAGTACTGTCCTAGCTGTCTCCCTCACCACATCTGCAATACTTTTTCCAGTTGTCCAAAACTGCTTACCCTCCAACCAGTTGCTTCTCCACCTGCTCGCTAAATTTTACACACAGTCTTCCTCCTTCAGCTTCCACCATCTGATCCTTTGTTGAGCTCTCACTCTCTTCTTTTTCTTACCTCTAAAGTCATCCTACAAACAACCATCCTATACTGTCTAACGACACTCTATCCTGCCACCACCTTACAGGCTCTGATTTCTTTTAGCTTGCATCTCCTTTAAAGAATGTAGTCCACCTGTGTGCACCTTTACCCTGTGCTCCTCCCTTTACTTAAAGTAGGTATTCACCACAGCCATTTCCATCCTTTTTGCAAAATCAACTACCATCTGTCCTTCCCCATTCCTATCCTTGATACCATATCTACCCATTACTTCCTCATCACCTCTGATCCCTTCACCAACATGCCCATTTGAAGTCCGCACACTATCACCACTCTTTCATGCTTGGTCACACTCTTCCACCACCTCATCTAACACACTCGAGAAATCTTCTTTCTCCTTCATCTCACAACCTACCTGTGGGGCATATACAATGGTGATATTCATCATCACCCCTTCAATTTCCAGCTTCACACCCATCACCCTGTCAGACACTCGCTTGACCTCCAACACACTTTTAACATACTCTTCCATTAAAATGACCCCAACACCATTTCTCTTCCTGTCCTCACCATGGTACAACAACTTGTATCCACCGCCAATGCTCCTGCTTTTACATTCCTTCCACTTGGTCTCTTGCACACAATTGTCTACCTTTCTCCTCTCCATCATATCAGCCAACCTCTCTCCCTTTACCAGTCATACTACCAACATTCAAAGTCCCCACTCTCATTCTACCCTTCTAGTTTTCTTTCTTCTCCTGCTGTTTGTGGAAACGTTCTCCTCCTCTTCTTCATCATCTTCATCCAGCAGTAGCCCAATTTCCACCGGTACCCTATTGCAACAGCACCGTTGGCGGATGTTGTTAACCTGGGCCTTGATCCAGTATGGAAATTCAATTCTTAGTCTGCATAGTTGGGTTGGCTTGTTTTATGCAGGATGCCCTTCCTGACGCAACCCTCCTCATTTATCCGGGCTTGGGACCAGCACTCAGAATGTACTGGCTGCACACCCCATGTGGCTGAGTTGTTTTCCTATTTGTTATATTAAAAAAATAAAATAAAATCCCTGAGCCACAATTATAGCATTAAAACAGGTCATTTCTGAGGTAACAGCAGAAATGTTTTTCTTTTATCAAGTTAGCGTTAGATGAAGCACAAAAAAGTTCACTGCTTGGATTTACTGTGCAGGGACTGTGCATGTTTTTACTGGATTTCCACTGGAGAATCTCACTCAAAAAAGAGCCAGAAAACATTTTCAGTGCAGTTTGTCAATTCCTAGAACTTGATGTAATGAATTCAAAACTAGTGTATTAGCGCAGTTATTTTAAATGTTCTGCCATATGAACAAAACTGCCATAATATTTGTGCAAACACCTGTAACATCACCTTTTTTTATACAGTAACAGTTAAATAAAATATTTTGTGTAAATCTCAACTTAAGCAATGTTAGCGCCAATTTACACAACACGATTGAGACCAAATGACACATGAAGGAAGATTCAAATATTTCAGAGCCACCTCAAATGCCTCGTACAGCACTCACCACAACCATTCAGCCACAGCACATGCACTCTACATTTGCGTGTCGCTCGTGCCAGAAACCCATTTGAACCACAATCAACATTGTCAAGGTGCAGCTGGGGTGGAAAATGCTCGAAAAGCATGTGATGCATGTGACAGGCTTGTCGCACACAGCTGACCTGCATGTCAGAGCTGTGGACCACCCATCATGACATATTCAGCATGTCCCTCTGGTGGTGGGATCACCAGGCAGCACTACACACATGCCAGCAGAACAGAGTTTAAAATAAACCCGCTCACAAAAGCATCATCCCATATGACACACATACATCCCATATAAAACCCATATGACATGGCAGTCCGCAGCCAGCACAGCAATTGAGCGGACAGCCACATGACACATGATCGCAACATCCGTCTGTCATGTGGAGCTTTGAGTGACAGCCAGATATGAGCCCTAGGGGGCGTGTTGCGCAGATCATGTCAGTGCAGGAGCACCAAAGCTGTCAGATGATGACATACACGTTGTCAGGTGAGAGTGAAAGTGACAGCAAGGTGTTTGATTAAAAGAAACAGTGGTAAAATAAAATATACATACAATAAGAACGGCTCATTTGTGTGTGATGCTTTGCTTCACGCTTTAGACATGGGGGTGTGTCCAGCTCAGATCACTATCTCAGCTGACAGTGACAGAGTGAACACAATGTGTTAAATTAAAACAAGGAACAATAAATAATAGTAAAAAAATGATCAGTATGTCATGAGAGGCTGGCTCTACATGTGCATTGCTCATAGCAGATATGTGTTCTCCAGCTGTGAGTTGCACCGAACGGGTGGGCATGTCACCACCGAGCATGTCGCTGCTTTGCTACTCACAGCTGGAGAACACACATCGTGCCATGTAGAACATCACCTCTCAACACGCCACTGCGATGCACATGTGTCAGCATGTTCTCCTGGCATGGTAAAAAATAAAAACACATATCAGCTTTGCAATGCCTTCAGCAGCGCCTCACTGCACACTGCAGACACCATTAGCCAGCCTGCCCCATATGAATATATCAGTCTGATCATATGAACGCACAGCTGAAGATCCAAATGTCATGTCAACCGCATGAGTTATAGTCCACATGACACGATGTCTTTTGGCGTTGGACAGCTGGCCACGTGGAGCCGCTGATGTGTTCATGATATGAGTATTCATTCACGTCTGTTCATTAATTCTTTGTTTACCTCCATGATCATGGTTCATGTACATGAGGGAACAGAGAGACTTTAATTCTTGTATTGTCTGCTCTTTATAACAGGAATTAAATATTTTAACAGACAAAACGAAATCCATTTGTTTTGTCATTTCCAACACAGACTGTTATCATGTTACTAGTAATCATCATTACCAGTAACATGATTGGCTTAGACGCCGTTAGTTCCCCCCTGGCAGATCCCGAGCAGCCGGGAAAGCAGGCCGACTGGGTGACTGTGAGGAGGAAGCGTAGTTCTAAACAGAAGCCCCGTGTACACCGCCAACCCGTTCACATCTCTAACTGTTTTTCCCCACTCGGCGACACACCCGCCGAGGATCAAACTCTGGTTATTGGCGACTCTGTTTTGCGAAATGTGAAGTTAGCGACACCAGCAACCATAGTCAGTTGTCTTCCGGGGGCCAGAGCAGGCGACATTGAAGGAAATTTGAAACTGCTGGCTAAGGCTACGCGTAAATTTGGTAAGATTGTAATTCACGTCGGCAGTAATGACACCCGGTTACGCCAATCGGAGGTCACTAAAATTAACATTAAATCGGTGTGTAACTTTGCAAAAACAATGTCGGACTCTGTAGTTTTCTCTGGGCCCCTCCCCAATCAGACCGGGAGTGACATGTTTAGCCGCATGTTCTCCTTGAATTGCTGGCTGTCTGAGTGGTGTCCAAAAAATGAGGTGGGCTTCATAGATAATTGGCAAAGCTTCTGGGGAAAACCTGGTCTTGTTAGGAGAGACGGCATCCATCCCACTTTGGATGGAGCAGCTCTCATTTCTAGAAATCTGGCCAATTTTCTTAAACCCTCCAAACCGTGACTATCCAGGGTTGGGACCAGGAAGCAGAGTTGTAGTCTTACACACCTCTCTGCAGCTTCTCTCCCCCTGCCATCCCCTCATTACCCCCATCCCCGTAGAGACGGTGCCTGCTCCCAGACTACCAATAACCAGCAAAAATCTATTTAAGTATAAAAATTCAAAAAGAAAAAATAATATAGCACCTTCAACTGCACCACAGACTAAAACAGTTAAATGTGGTCTATTAAACATTAGGTCTCTCTCTTCTAAGTCCCTGTTGGTAAATGATATAATAATTGATCAACATATTGATTTATTCTGCCTTACAGAAACCTGGTTACAGCAGGATGAATATGTTAGTTTAAATGAGTCAACACCCCCGAGTCACACTAACTGTCAGAATGCTCGTGGCAGGGGCCGGGGCGGAGGATTAGCAGCAATCTTCCATTCCAGCTTATTAATTAATCAAAAACCCAGACAGAGCTTTAATTCATTTGAAAGCTTGACTCTTAGTCTTGTCCATCCAAATTGGAAGTCCCAAAAACCAGTTTTATTTGTTATTATCTATCGTCCACCTGGTCGTTACTGTGAGTTTCTCTGTGAATTTTCAGACCTTTTGTCTGACTTAGTGCTTAGCTCAGATAAGATAATTATAGTGGGCGATTTTAACATCCACACAGATGCTGAGAATGACAGCCTCAACACTGCATTTAATCTATTATTAGACTCTATTGGCTTTGCTCAAAAAGTAAATGAGTCCACCCACCACTTTAATCATATCTTAGATCTTGTTCTGACTTATGGTATGGAAATAGAAGACTTAACAGTATTCTCTGAAAACTCCCTTCTGTCTGATCATTTCTTAATAACATTTACATTTACTCTGATGGACTACCCAGCAGTGGGGAACAAGTTTCATTACACTAGAAGTCTTTCAGAAAGCGCTGTAACTAGGTTTAAGGATATGATTCCTTCTTTATGTTCTCTAATGCCATATACCAACACAGTGCAGAGTAGCTACCTAAACTCTGTAAGTGAGATAGAGTATCTCATCAATAGTTTTACATCCTCATTGAAGACAACTTTGGATGCTGTAGCTCCTCTAAAAAAGAGAGCTTTAAATCAGAAGTGCCTGACTCCGTGGTATAACTCACAAACTCGTAGCTTAAAGCAGATAACCCGTAAGTTGGAGAGGAAATGGCGTCTCACTAATTTAGAAGATCTTCACTTAGCCTGGAAAAAGAGTCTGTTGCTCTATAAAAAGCCCTCCGTAAAGCTAGGACATCTTTCTACTCATCACTAATTGAAGAAAATAAGAACAACCCCAGGTTTCTTTTCAGCACTGTAGCCAGGCTGACAAAGAGTCAGAGCTCTATTGAGCTTAGTATTCCATTAACTTTAACTAGTAATGACTTCATGACTTTCTTTGCTAGCAAAATTTTAACTATTAGAGAAAAAATTACTCATAACCATCCCAAAGACGTATCGTTATCTTTGGCTGCTTTCAGTGATGCCGGTATTTGGTTAGACTCTTTCTCTCCGATTGTTCTGTCTGAGTTATTTTCATTAGTTACTTCATCCAAACCATCAACATGTTTATTAGACCCTATTCCTACCAGGCTGCTCAAGGAAGCCCTACCATTATTTAATGCTTCGATCTTAAATATGATCAATCTATCTTTGTTAGTTGGCTATGTACCACAGGCTTTTAAGGTGGCAGTAATTAAACCATTACTTAAAAAGCCATCACTTGACCCAGCTATCTTAGCTAATTATAGGCCAATCTCCAACCTTCCTTTTCTCTCAAAAATTCTTGAAAGGGTAGTTGTAAAACAGCTAACTGATCATCTGCAGACGAATGGTCTATTTGAAGAGTTTCAGTCAGGTTTTAGAATTCATCATAGTACAGAAACAGCATTAGTGAAGGTTACAAATGATCTTCTTATGGCCTCGGACAGTGGACTCATCTCTGTGCTTGTTCTGTTAGACCTCAATGCTGCTTTTGATACTGTTGACCATAAAATTTTATTACAGAGATTAGAGCATGCCATAGGTATTAAAGGCACTGCGCTGCGGTGGTTTGAATCATATTTGTCTAATAGATTACAATTTGTTCATGTAAATGGGGAATCTTCTTCACAGACTAAAGTTAATTATGGAGTTCCACAAGGTTCTGTGCTAGGACCAATTTTATTCACTTTATACATGCTTCCCTTAGGCAGTATTATTAGACGGTATTGCTTAAATTTTCATTGTTACGCAGATGATACCCAGCTTTATCTATCCATGAAGCCAGAGGACACACACCAATTAGTTAAACTGCAGGATTGTCTTACAGACATAAAGACATGGATGACCTCTAATTTCCTGCTTTTAAACTCAGATAAAACTGAAGTTATTGTACTTGGCCCCACAAATCTTAGAAACATGGTGTCTAACCAGATCCTTACTCTGGATGGCATTACCCTGACCTCTAGTAATACTGTGAGAAATCTTGGAGTCATTTTTGATCAGGATATGTCATTCAATGTGCATATTAAACAAATATGTAGGACTGCTTTTTTGCATTTACGCAATATCTCTAAAATCAGAAAGGTCTTGTCTCAGAGTGATGCTGAAAAACTAATTCATGCATTTATTTCCTCTAGGCTGGACTATTGTAATTCATTATTATCAGGTTGTCCTAAAAGTTCCCTAAAAAGCCTTCAGTTAATTCAAAATGCTGCAGCTAGAGTACTGACGGGGACTAGAAGGAGAGAGCATATCTCACCCATATTGGCCTCTCTTCATTGGCTTCCTGTTAATTCTAGAATAGAATTTAAAATTCTTCTTCTTGCTTATAAGGTTTTGAATAATCAGGTCCCATCTTATCTTAGGGACCTCGTAGTACCATATCACCCCAATAGAGCGCTTCGCTCTCAGACTGCAGGCTTACTTGTAGTTCCTAGGGTTTGTAAGAGTAGAATGGGAGGCAGAGCCTTCAGCTTTCAGGCTCCTCTCCTGTGGAACCAGCTCCCAATTCAGATCAGGGAGACAGACACCCTCTCTACTTTTAAGATTAGGCTTAAAACTTTCCTTTTTGCTAAAGCTTATAGTTAGGGCTGGATCAGGTGACCCTGAACCATCCCTTAGTTATGCTGCTATAGACGTAGACTGCTGGGGGGTTCCCATGATGCACTGTTTCTTTCTCTTCCTTCCCACTGTAGCCAAGTGCTTGCTCACAGGGGGTCGTTTTGACCGTTGGGGTTTTACATAATTATTGTATGGCCTTGCCTTACAATATAAAGTGCCTTGGGGCAACTGTTTGTTGTGATTTGGCGCTATATAAAAAAATTGATTGATTGATTGATTATATTTAAACTTATATTGTGCTCTCTCATTATTTTGTCTTTACACATTTTTGTCGATATATGTACATTTGTACAACATGTGATTGCTTCCGCTGCTGTGTGAGCATGTTGTAGTATCACACCTCTCACATAGTCGCACTGTGTTCATGGGCATGCACACAAGACTGAACAAAACCTTTGCAGCGGGATCGTACACGGCTGTCCTATCGTCTGTCCCTCCCGACAGCATCTAGAATTTTTTGCTGTTCACCAAATAGGTTTTTTGTTTTTCTGGCTTTTTTTGGACAGTTTCTGCGTTATTCGCCCAACTTCGTGTTATGTGTGAAGGGGCCATTATCAAAGCAAATACAAAACTACAACTTATTACCAATGCCAGGGCATTAATTTTATCTGGTGTGTTATTAAAAAAAAAGCTGCCACAAAATCCTGAGCCACAATCATAAGTTGGTGACTGAGGCCCACACCTCATTCCGTTCAGGTCTGGGTATGCACGTCAACTCCTTGAATTTAGGGTCTAATGCAGTGGCAGTCTTCAGATATGCAATGTTGGCATTTTCCTTGTGTGTCTCCAGGTCTTTTCTGAATGTAGAATTGAACTTGGCCACGTAAGCAGGGTCATCATCTGACCTCTCCATCACCTGAGAGAAATGTCAAAAAACAGGCAGAGCCACAAAGCATGAGCCATCTTTTTCATACAATCCGTGTATTCTTCTTATGATGGTGCATCTTGAAGGAATCTCATACATGCCATGATTTGTTGCAATTCTCAGATTGCCTCTCAGAATGACGTCTTCCACACCTGCAGTCTGTCGCTATCCACTTCACTATCTCATTTGCTAGCTTCTCTTGCCTTTGTTTATCTATACTTCTCCTACACGCTACATATGTTGTCTGCCGAAGCAGATTTGCTGGTAAATGTGTGTGTTGCATTTAGGTGATATTTAAGGCTGTTGCGCACTCTGCTGATAAGAGCAGTGGTTACAAATAACTTTGCTTCTGTTACGGTTGGAGGTCCGGACGAGACCAGACTGGTACTTGGCGATGGACTTAAGCGCAAGGAACAGAATGAAAAGAGATTTATTTACAATAGACATGGACAAAACCGTGCTGGTTAGAAGGCCTGCAGAATGGAGAGTCAGCCCGCTCACAGCGGTGGAAATTGGGTGCTGCAGGTTTCAGTTCTGGAGCCGGGACCAGGAACTAGGAGAAGCGGAGGAGAAAGATGGTGAGTAAATGCAATCGTAACACAGGAAGCCTTTAACAGTTCACAGTTGACAGGAGGCTTAAAACAGAAATGTTCACAGTTCTGGAAATAATCTTCTCCATTTAGGAAATAAGGTTTACTGTTCAGGAATTGTTTACTGTTCATGAATTATCTTCAGAGGTCAAGTGCCGTGCATCTGTGACGCAGTTCCAATTAGCCAGACTTGACAGCTTGGGGATCTTAATCATTCAAGGTCAGAGTTCATACAGTTCTTATGAAGGGTTCTTGGAACAGTTCTTTAACATGCATGGTCACAGGTAGGAATAAGTGAGAACGGAATCCCTCTGAGACATGAAGGGACTTAACTGGAACTGGAGCGGAGCAGAGCCGCGCGCTCTGAGGGGAGAGATGGAGAGTTCAAAAGTAACATTGCTGTGTACGTAGCCAGGAGCCAGGGAGCAGGGCAGCATGGGAGCCATGCAGGATAGCGTTTGGAACATCAGTAAGGACAGGTCGCTCTAATATGGGAATTAGAGAGCTGGCCAGGTTAACTTGGGTTTATCTGCAGGAAGCTCTGTTGTCCTACTGCATGGGAGCAGCAGGAAGATGAAGACAAGGTCAGGAATCTCAGTGAAGCTCCTGGAAAAATCTGGCTTGGCTCTTGGATCATGGATCAGCGATCACAGAGAATCTGGCCTCAGGACAGGAAAACCAAGCAACTGGTCTCATGGCATGGAAAACCCAACATGAATCTGGCAACAATGAACTCAAAGTCTGGGTTTATATATCCCGCTCCTCATCAGCCACTCATGCACGGCACATGAGTGGCTGATGAGGAGGAGCGGTGATGCGTGGCAGGTGTAATTCAGCTCTGAGTGCGGCATCTTGGGGAAAAATTCAGAAACTACAAACAGGGTTAAAAACAGGACAGGGAGGCAGGCCATGACAGGTTCTGTCGACTATGTCGTCTGGAAGGACTTTGAAATGAAAATGGCCATGTAAAAATTCCGTACCCTTCTCCATGTTGGTTGGTTTGTTTATCCGCTTTTCTTTTCTGGTTCATGTGAGCACATCAAAAGTCAGCAACAGACTTTTGCAAAATAAAAGCCTGTGAGCAACAGACTTTTACAATAAAAAAATAAAAACTGCATTAATGTGTGATAAAATAATGGCTGGCATTAATTCATTAGCATTAACGCAATAACAATGCGTTGCCCAACCTTTATACGAGGTCTGTCAATAAAGTATAGGTCCTTTTATTTTTTCAAAAACTATATGGATTTCATTCATATGTTTTTATGTCAGACATGCTTGAACCCTCGTGCGCATGCGTGAGTTTTTCCACGCCTGTCGGTGACGTCATTCGCCTTTGAGCACTCCTTGTGGGAGGAGTCGTCCAGCCCCTCGTCGGAATTCCTTTGTCTGAGAAGTTGCTGAGAGACTGGCGCTTTGTTTGATCAAAATTTTTTCTAAACCTGTGAGACACATCGAAGTGGACACGGTTCGAAAAATTAAGCTGGTTTTCGGTGAAAATTTTAACGGCTGATGAGAGATTTTGAGGTGATACTGTCGCTTTAAGGACTTCCCACGGTGCGAGACGTCGTTCAGCGCTCTCAGGCGCCGTCGTCAGCCTGTTTCAAGCTGAAAACCTCCACATTTCAGGCTCTATTGATCCAGGACGTCGTGAGAGAACAGAGAAGTTTCAGAAGAAGTCGGTTTCAGCATTTTATCCAGATATTCCACTGTTAAAGGAGATTTTTTAATGAAAGACGTGCGGACGGATTGCAGCGTCTGCTCGCAGCCGCTGCGACGCTCCGCCACAGGAAAAACACCTCCGTTGGAAGCCTTACGGACAAGTTGGAACATGTCCAGCTGTTAAACAATTTCTCATATACTCACTCCACTGAAAGCCACCAAAAGCCGCCTGGATTTTACAAATGGTTATCAACACGGAGGTGTTTATTCTGTGCCACCGCACCACGCCGGCTGCGTCCCGACGCACAGACCCGTCTGCACGTCTTTCATTAAAAAAATCTCCTTTAACAGTGGAATATCTGGATAAAATGCTGAAACCGACTTCTTCTGAAACTTCTCTGTTCTCTCACGACGTCCTGGATCAATCATCAGCCGTTAAAATTTTCACAGAAAACCAGCTTAATTTTTCGAACCGTGTCCACTTCGATGTGTCTCACAGGTTTAGAAAAAATTTTGATCAAACAAAGCGCCAGTCTCTCAGCAACTTCTCAGACAAAGGAATTCCGACGAGGGACTGGACGACTCCTCCCACAAGGAGTGCTCACAGGCGAATGACGTTTTGTTTTTGAAAAAAATAAAAAAGGACCTATACTTTATTGACAGCCCTCGTATATATATATAAGTAAACAACTTCATATGATGATATCAACAGAACATGGATCTTGTGCCCATCATCTCGTGTTCCAAGGGAATTAGAAACATGCCATGTTGCTCACAAGCTTTGCTCGGGTGATGAACCTCTGGGGCAGGAAGAAACGACATTATTAAAAGAATCAGATTTAACAATGTAGAAATGAGGCAGTTATTAAATTTTCCTGCAGGTCGAGAAGTCCCTGACAATGCAGAGTTTTACAATGGAGTCAATAACACCTTTCAAACCTCTGTTGAAAGAGCTTTATCACAGCCTAGGCAAGGCAATGCCGTACAGGCGGAAATCAGATGCAACAATATACATCAATTGTCAGTTAATGCTCCACATGATGGATGGACTGCGTGGATGTTAGGACTGCATGATACGTGCCATCACGCTGTTCAGTGGGATGCGTGCTGGCAGTGGAATGCCATGTCATATGGGATGTACATTTTGTGGTGGGCGATTCTTAAGTGAGCTGATGCTGTGAGCTGACAGTGGAATTGGAGGGTCCCCAGCACAGGTTCCTGCATGGTTGATGTTCACCCAGTGCTGTGACAAGCACCAACAGGTGTTCCAAAGCTGAGTTTTTATTTTTATTATTGTTGTGGCACCCTGGTCATGCTGTATATGTCATGATAGGTGTATTCCAGCTGTTACATCCTGTTCAGCTGTGTTGTGTGGCAGGTGTGCAACATTTGGGGTAGCCACGCGAATGGGCCCGGCTGTTGTGAGTACACTGTGACTGCTGTTGAAGGTCTTTGGATTGCACCTCAGCTTTAGCCGAGTGTGGGTCGAATGGCCATTTGGCTGTCATTTGACCTCATTTAGCCTATAGTGTGAAGGTTGGCTCGGTCAGGATTAGGGATGGATATTGATAATATTTTATAAATATTGATACCATTATCGATTCTGCTTATCGATCTGATTCCTTATCGATTCCCTTATCGATACCTGAATTTTCTGTGTAATACAGGTTTTCTTTGTCAACAGCATTTTGAGTCTTAAAGTAAGTCAATATGAAAATGGTCAATGGATCCTTAAACTCTGGGCATGAATAAACTCTACATGGTGGAGCCTTGATCTCGGGACATAAAAAAAATCTGTAGTTTTTGTTAAAAGCATTTCCTTTCAGAGATTATTGGCATGAATGCCTTTCCATACATCTGAGCTGAGCTCTTGCTGTGCTGCACATCAGCATCAGTGCAATTTATGAAGAGTGCAGGATGTCTCATTTTGAGAAGAAAAAACATTTTAGTCAGTTGTTGCTTATTGACTGTATTGCAACGTTTGGAAAGAGGTGTCATTTTATTTAAAGCGCCGATTGGCTTTGAAGTTATTAATTCCAACCGGGCTCTAATTTCACTTAGCAGGGAGCAGCACAGCGTTTGAAGCTGTACGAATGGAACAGAGGACGATTTTCATTTCTTGACTGTAACAAAACAAGAGTCCCAGTACTTTCATCCGCGCAAAAGTGACTCACCATTGGCATATTTTAATGGCTTTGAGAGGGGTTAAGAAGCGGACTTGCCCCTTCTGAAGAGCAGCGAAGCAATGAACCAACGAAGCAGCGGTTCAAAGCACTGCTTCATTGGTTCAGCCTTCAAAGTGGAGCAGCGCTGCAGAAGCGGTTGATTACAGAGCCGCTGTAGGGTCTGTAATCAACGTAGAAAAAAATGATCATTTCCAGACAAACACTGTCAAAAACAATACAATAAGGGTATCGTTAAGCAAAAAGGCTATCGATGTCGGTGGATCGAGCTCTCTTCAGGTCATTGACCAGGTCCTCCTGCGTAGTTCTGAGCTTTCTCAGAATCATCGTTACCCCACGAGGTGAGATCTTGCATGGAGCCCCAGACCGAGGAAGATTGACAGTCATCTTGTGTTTCTTTCATTTTCTAACAATTCTGCCAACAATTGTTGTCTTCTACCCAGCTATTTGCCTGTTGTCCTGTAGTCCATCCCAGCCTTGTGCAGGTCTACAGTTTTGTCCCTGGTATCCTTAGACAGCTCTTTGGTCTTGGCTATGGTGGACAAGTTGGAGTGTGACTGATTGAGTGTGTGGACAGGTGTCTTTTATACAGGTAATGAATTCAAACAGGTGCAATTAATACAGGTAAATAGTGCAGAATAGGAGGACTTCTTAAAGAAAAATTAAGAGGTCTGTGAGAGACAGAATTCTTGCTGGTTGGTAGGTGATCAAATACTTATTTCATTCAATAACATGCAAATTAATTGTTTAAAAATCATACAATGTGATATTCTGAATTTTTTTCTTTTTACATTCTGTCTCTCACAGTTGAAGTGAACCTACAATAAAAATTACAGACCTCTCCATTCTTTGTAGGTGGAAAACTTGCAAAATCGACAGTGGATCAAATACTTATTTGCCTCACTGTATGCATTTGGTGTTACCCATGCCTTTGGCCAGCTGCGGACAAATGAGACGGTTTCTTACTTCTTCTGGGAAACCTGTTCAACATCATACTTTGGGAGCTGAACTACTGAAAGCCATTATGTTACCATCGTTTTCAGCAATTATTAACCGTGCTGCTCATTCTTCAGGTTCTGATCCTGGTTCGAAAGGAAATGTGCTGGCAGACGCAGCTGCCAAACAAACTGAACTTTCCCCCTATGAGGCCTCAACGACTTTCCACACTACATGCGGATACAAAAGATGTTCTTTCTTTTCATAATGTTGTGGAAATGCAAGACCGTGGTGAAAATCACGATAGAGCCATTTGGGTGTGTGTAGAGTGTGCACGTGGCTCGAGTTCTGGCTGGTGGTTTCACCATACTGGTGGTCCTGTCTGCCCATGTTCTGTCCTCCATGTGTTGGCCATGTGGCACACAGGCCTTCACATGTAGGACAAGGGTGGTGGTGAATGAGATAATTCATTCGCAATGAATTTGTTCTTCATGACTTGTGCCAGGTATCACAAAAGCTTCACAGACCCTTGCAGATAGATGCATGAAATGCCATCAAAGCAGAAAAAAGTATGATCATTTGGAATCACCATCGGGTCCAAATGATCATATGATATACCGTGATGCCAGTGTCACAGACCGAATGGTTCCCCCTAAAAATTGGTCTGCCCTGCCTCCACTGCGCATGCGTCATTTCAGAGCTCAGCCGCTTGTCTGAGTCTCTTCACCCAAAGCGATCAAATGGATTAATGGGATTATTAATCATCAGATGACAAGGTAAAACCTCTTAAGTCATTCTAAAGTCAGTTTTAAGCAGAAACAAGGCCGTTTTAAGCAGAAATCCGGTGATGCTTTAAAATGACCGATGTGCAGTGAATGCATCAGCTAGCAGTTTGTGTAGCCGCTGTTGTCCGAGTCACTGTGTGTTACTGTTATTTTTGTATTGTGGGTCGATCACAGCTTTAAAACAGGTGTCCAGATGAGATGCAGGGGAAGGTTGCGTTCAGCTTAACTGTCCACTTCGCTCACTTTCAGTGAGCTGCTGCACAGAGCCGTATCCAGTTTGCAGCAACTGCGAGTTGAAAAACGGTTGTCTCTCAAAAGCATGGTGACGCTTGGAGCTATGGTTTTACAAAGACATTTTTACACTTTTTTTTTCTTTAAAACTCTGTGCCGCTGTGTGCCTCCCTGTTAAAAACAGCTGATCTGCTTTTTTCCACTCAAATGCACCTAAAGTCTTTTTCTAAGGCCAACATGATATACTTACCTGTCAGTCTGGTCGTGTTTTCTGCATAAATAAATGTTATTCATTCTTCTTGCTCAAACAGCAAGTAAGGGGGCGAATCCACGTGGGAAGGGGGCATAGGCGGGGAGACGCGGCTCCCCACAACACCCCTAGATTAAAGGTCCACTTTTGAAGACATTTTTCATATTATTACGACTGCTAATATTACTTAATAATAATAATTTCAACAACTAAAATTTTAGAAAGAATTTAACAGCGTACTGAATAAACTGTCCCTGCGTGTCTCCACGTATTTTCCAGTCATCTATAGTATAATTTCTTTTCTGTGTTCATGTTGTCTGATGTGACGTCGTGGGGAATCCCTGCTCAAAGGGCCTATTTACATGAAATTGCATATTTAAATGGGGCGTGGCCAGGGAGGAGTTTGATTCCACACTCAATTCCACATTCACTGGGATGTACAATCGTAATGTGCGTGAATTCATGCCTACGCATACTTTCATACATCTGAATATATTTGTGCTTACGACAGATTCAGGGTTTTAGCGTACGCCAACCGCCAACAATTAGTAGAAAGTCCATGCCAGTCTTTGTACAGGAGGCTCCAGGGGCCTCCTGTACAAAGCATGCTCACGCACAAAAGCCTGATGCACGCCTGTCTCCACGTCCACGTGCAGATGTATCAAAAGTGACTTGAGCGTGGAAATGCGCAGTGCATCACGTAAAAATCCAGGCTGGCGTATGCACATTTCTACAGGTATTGTGCCATCTCCGACATGTACAGGTGACACAGGGAACTGTTAATAGTGTGAATACAAGAAGTCATCAGAGTGACGTGCACATCAGAGACACACTGATGAACATTTAACACACTCACGTGTTTGCAATGATAAAGATGAACAGAACTGTGGTCGGCCAAGTGCGCAATACGGTGAGAACCCAGGCGTTGTCTGTGCCCACACAGGTGCTGACCACACTGGTCGTCCTGGCATCTGGGACATTCCAGCGTGAGCTGTCTGATCGGTCAGGCGTGTGCCAGTCAACCTTACGCCAAGCTGCAATCATCCAAATATCATCAGGTACATTCCAACATCACAGCGCATTTTGCATCAAGAGCCGGTTTCCCAAATGTAATCGGAGCTATTAACTGCACACATTTTGCTGTAAAGGCACCACCACATGATGAACGTTCAAATCATATGTGGAGGCTGCGGGGGCGGGTGTGTGTGTGTGTGTGTGTGTGTGTGTGTGTGTGTGTGTGTGTGTGTGTGTGTGTGTGTGTGTGTGTGTGTGTGTGTGTGTGTGTGTGTGTGTGTGTGTGTGTGTGATTGTGTTTAAATAGTTTAATTTGTGTAACTGTTCTGAACGAAAACCAGTGTGGACACATTTGGGGATGTCTGCATGCAAATATGTTTTTATTATTATTAATGTGTTTTTTATTTTCAGAACTCAGAAGAAGTTTATTGCCATTGCCAATGAACAGGATTCACAGACTAGGAATTTGCTTTGGTAAATGGTGCAACATTAAACAGAGAGCAATATAGAATGCTAAGATAAAATATGTGCTAAAATAAGATAAAATATGAAATATGAAGGCTATGTGCAACGACGCAAACAGAACAACAGTGCAGTGGGAGGAGTGCAATTAAAAACCAAAGTACTGTCTAAAGCAGTGATTTTCAACCTTTTTTGAGCCGCGGCACCCTTTTTATATTTACAAAATCCTGCGGCACACCACCAACCAAAATAATATTATAATGCTATTACCTCTGGTTTTGCGCAAAACCCAATTATCGCAATAGAAAATCAATACAGAAAACACCGCATTTCGAAAATCCTCAAGCATTTCGCGCTCTGATCTCAAGTAGGGCTGTCACGATTAGGAATTTCTGGAGACGATTAATTGTCAGACAAATAATTGCGATTGATGAATATATTGTCACCTGCTTTTTGTGATCTCTGCGTCTGAACACTGTTTTTTTTTTTGTTTTTTTTTTGTGGCGCAGTTCATTCATATATTCTCATTTTTTAAATATGTTTTTAAAGATATTTGACCGTTTATTTCATCTCATGATCTCATAAATTCAGCATACGACGCGCACATGGTGTGAACAGACGGTAACGGCAGAATCACACCTTTAGAGAAAGTTCAGAGAGAAGTAAAGGCAGCTCTGGTGTCGCGCCTGCATTCAGGAATCTCCCTCACCCCCCCCCCCCCCCCTCCCTCGCAGTCTGCAGCCTGTTAACTCCGCGCGCACACACACACACACACACACACACACACCGACAGCTCCGCATTTTAGAAGGCTTTTGAAGAAGACGGCACTCTTTTAATCGGCCGTCAGCCTCCTTGTTATTGTCCCACCTTAAGACGAGAGCGAGGCTGCAGCACGTTTGACATCAGATTCTGAGTCGTTTTATGCTTTATGGATAAAATAAATAATTCACGGTAATCGCGAATATGAAAAATAATCGCGAATATGAAAAACACCCACGGCACCCCTGACGATCGCGGCACCCCGGTTGAGAATCACTGGTCTAAAGTGACCCATGATAAAATGATAAAGTGACAGAGTTAAGGTTAAGGTGACTGAGTTATGAGGTGTTCATGAGTCTAACAGCAGAGGGGAAGAAACTGTTCTTATGGTGGAAGATTCTGGTCCGGATGGACCGTAGCCTCCTGACTGAGGGGAGTGGTTCGAATAAACCATGTGCAGGGTGAGAAGGGTCAGCTGTGATTCGAACTGCTCAGCCCAGAGTCCTGGAGATGTGCAGGTCATGGAGAGATGGAAGGCTACAGCCGATCACCTTCTCAGCAGAGGTCACAATGCGCTGCAGTCTGTGTCTGTCCCTGGCTGTGGCCCCGGCGTACCACACCATGATGGAGGAGCAGAGGATGGACTCAATGATGGCCGTGTAGAACTGCACCATCAGCTGGACAGGCAGCTTGGTGGATTTTTGCTGGATGGTGAGCTGCAGTGCTTCTTAACGGGCTTCCTGTGCTCCATATTTGTTAATAAATGCATGTGTAAATTGTGAATGGTCAGCGAAAGCGCGCCTCACCTTTATCGTCAGTGTGCACACTGTTCTGTGTGTGTGTGTGGGCAGCCTCACACACACACACACACACACACACACACACACACACACGCTTTGTAGCTCCCAAGAACATTTTTCCAGTTTCATGATTAATCCGTTTAACAGCGTCCCTGACCCTGCATGTCTCCACGTTATTTTATCTATAGTATAATTTCTTGGCATGCGAGTGTGCGGCATGCTCCCCCCTCCCGCAACACAGATTGCGTGAGTGTGTCGTCTCTCCCCCCACCACCACGAGTCTATAGTCGAGGTGCAGCTGAGGTTGCAAACGGTGGCTGCAGTGCAGTGTGATAGCAGTCAGCAAAGCGCACACAGCTGGATGGCTGCCATGTCCAAAATGGCACAGCTGACAGCCCCAACCACATCTCAGCACCTTTTATGGCCATCGGCCAGCAGTCTGTGTCGTCTACCTGTCTACATACACTTTGGATGCCATTGTGCAGGTGTGGACAAGGTAGTCTGGCTCTGTACTGACACGGCTGACCATGCCTCTTTCCCTCCAGACTGTGTCCGATTATGGCAATATTTGCCGTTTTGGCCTCGTTCCTGCACATTCTTCCGATGTGTGACAGGAGCTTTAGGAATATTTACACCCAAATATAAAAAATAAAGAAACAAATAAACAAAATAAACTCCGCACCCCACTTCAAACTATACTTTCTCTTTATATTTACTGCAGCGTTGTATTTAAAGCTGAGGATTTGTGTTTTTGAAACATTCAGCCTGTATCCAGAGATGGATCCATATTGTTCCAAGAGTGAAAATAACTGCACCAAGGATTGGTCTGGGTTGGATAGATGCACCATCGTGTCATCAGCGAGCAAAGAAATTTTCTTTTCTCTCTCCTTCATTACTATTCCTTTAATCTTGTCCTTCTGACCAATCCATTGGCTCAAGTAAAGATTGCAAACAAAGTGGCGCTATTTGGACAGCCCTGTCTTGTTCCTCGTTCTAATGGAAAGGATTTCAAAAGAGATCCATTAATTTAAATTGCTGCCCTTGGGGTATCATAAAGGGCTTGTATCAGTTTAATAAATGTACTATGAAATCCAACTGCTTCTAAAGCTTTCTACAAAAAAGACTTGTTTACATAATCAAATGCTTTTTTTCCATCTAGCCCTACCAAAACAGTTTTAAATCAAATTCTGTTGTACGTATGTTTAATTATGTGCAATGTCCTTCTGATATTATCATGAGTTTGTCTTTCTCAAATAAAACCTGTCTGGTGAACGCTAATAATTTGTCTCAGCAATCCCTCTTTGCGTTTGGCTATTATATAGGTAAAGATTTTTCAAAACTACTTTGTATTTCTTTTAGTTTGTAGTGCATCAAATTACCAATAGGATGTTTTATTTTATGAACTGAGTTCTCCACTCGTTTTTTCAGCCTATATGCAAATAATTTACTGGTTTTTCCTCCCCTTCATAATATTTCTGTTTTGTAAAAATGAACTTTTTTGTATATCCTTTGTGTAGATCTCATGTATT
The DNA here is from genome assembly GCF_902500255.1 of Thalassophryne amazonica. NCBI lineage: Eukaryota > Metazoa > Chordata > Actinopteri > Batrachoidiformes > Batrachoididae > Thalassophryne > Thalassophryne amazonica. The sequence goes on along the minus strand of NC_047114.1, from coordinate 90,034,165 downwards.
TCATTCTTTTTCTTCCTTAGAATATCTCTGATTTTCTTATCATCTGTCTTTTGTTCCAGTTTTTTTTTAATTCTGCTTCCAGTCATTCCAGTTCTTTTTACATCGCTCTCTTTAGATGTGCACTGCATCCAATTATTTTTCCAAGCAGCACAGCTTTACATGTGTCCCATAGTATTCGAGGGGGAACCCCTCACTACACACTTTATACACTTTTCTCAAACAAGCATTAACATTTTCTCACTTTTCTCTCCTGTGTAAAACTCTCTATTTTCTTCTGGCCAAGAAGATTATAAACAGACACACGCAGAACACAATGCGCATGCTCTCCCTTTGCTCACTGCCTCCGGGGGTATGGATGTGGGACCTGCAAAGAATCCAAGTCATGGCCACGGAGCTCTGCGGCTGCAGTTACCGAGACCATGCAGCGGGCGCTGCTGATTTTTCTGCACGAAGTCTATCCTTGCGGGGTGGCGGAGCGCTCTGCATCAAAACAGCGAGCATAGTCTCTGGACCTGTTGCCAGAGTTGTCCGCAACTCCGCACAGCAGACAGGAGGGCGGTGTGAATGGCCCGCTGCAACGCTTACCGAGCCCGCAGACTCAGTAAGCGCATCGCAGGCAGTGAGAGCAATCGCAGTGATGTCGACCAGTGCCGCGACCGGCCCGCCTGATAAGGACGCAGAACACAATGCACCATAAAAAAAAAGAAGCATGCAAAATTGCACAAAAAAAAATCTGCGAAACTGCGAGGCCGCGAAAGGGGAACAGTGTTATAGCGAGGGACCATTGTATGTACAGTGGTAGGCACAGTTCAGATAATCCAATAACCGCTAATTATCAAAGATAATGTTTTCATTCTCGGATTATCTTTTCAGATAACTTTGAAAACCATTATCGGAATAATTATCTTCCGATAAGTTTTTGTTCGATAATTTTTAGATTGTTAACGTGGTAAACAAAGCTGAACAGCTACAAACACAAATTTTAAAATCAGTTGACCACCTTCCTGTTACAAAACTTCAGAATTAGTGCATTATTCAACATTAAAAGATATATGTTATATCTTAACTTTGTACAAATGAGAGAATTGACATTAATAGAGTTATTCTATCAGCATTAATTTTATTTATACACCAAACCATAAGTCAGCACTGCTTTATTTTCCAAGACGTCTGCCTGACGGCAACCCTGTTATTGAGTAAAGAGTTGAGCTTCGCTGCTCCTCTTAACTGCTTCTGTGCTGGAAGCCATGTAGTAAACAGGAGTTTCCAGCAGGGGGCAGGGCGCACAAGACAGAAGTGCTGACTCGTTGTTTGGGTCTGTCATCGCCTTTGATGCTTCCAGAAGTGATTGTGGTGTTAAAACTTTATCAGTTTAGCTTTAAAAGATAAATTTCAGTTATCTGATTATCTGTTATCGAAGTTCATTTTTTGGTTATCTGTGCCCACCACTGTATATGTAAGGATTAAACAATGAGAAGCCGTGCATTATACGGTTTGAATGGACGACGCGAAGCGGAGTGGTGTTACTCCGTGAAGTGCATTCAAACCATATAATGCACGGCTTCGAGTTGTTTAATCCACTTATACCATGGTCCCACACAGTGAGCTAACACACAAATATTTATTTAAGTTAACAGAACTTGATAAAAATGCATAAGTATTTGGGACTATTTTATGCCAGTCTCAAGACATTTTGCCTCCAATGCGCTTACCGTATCTGCAGCCTCACGCCGCAGTGGGCCACTCACACCCCCCACCCCCTCTGCTGTATGGAGGTGTGACCAACTGGCAACAGGTCCAGAAACTGCGCTCGCTGTTTTGATGCAGAGCGCTCCGACAGCCTGCAAGGATAGAACCGTTCTCTTCTTCTTTCCCGTCTTCAATCTTGTCCACTTCGTCCGATGTTAAATCTTTATGCCATTGCTTTTGCTGTTCTTCTCGTCTGCTCTCCTCCTCTTTCCATTCCTCAAACATTTTATTTTGGCCAAAAATATTAAAATTCACTTGGAAATCCATGTTTTATCGCGTTTCTGTCATTCACCTGTCAAAACACAGCTGATCTGCGCGTTGCTATGGTGACGACCAGAGCGGAGTGATTATAACAGTGACTTAACTCGCCGAACTGCGTGTGCGTACAGTAGTGTTCAGAATAATAGTAGTGCTATGTGACCAAGTCATGACCTTTTGTCTGACTTGGTGCTTAGCTCAGATAAGATAATTATAGTGGGCGATTTTAACATCCACACAGATGCTGAGAATGACAGCCTCAACACTGCATTTAATCTATTATTAGACTCTATTGGCTTTGCTCAAAATGTAAATGAGTCCACCCACCACTTTAATCATATCTTAGATCTTGTTCTGACTTATGGTATGGAAATAGAAGACTTAACAGTATTCCCTGAAAACTCCCTTCTGTCTGATCATTTCTTAATAACATTTACATTTACTCTGATGGACTACCCAGCAGTGGGGAATAAGTTTCATTACACTAGAAGTCTTTCAGAAAGCGCTGTAACTAGGTTTAAGGATATGATTCCTTCTTTATGTTCTCTAATGCCATATACCAACACAGTGCAGAGTAGCTACCTAAACTCTGTAAGTGAGATAGAGTATCTCGTCAGTAGTTTTACATCCTCATTGAAGACAACTTTGGATGCTGTAGCTCCTCTGAAAAAGAGAGCTTTAAATCAGAAGTGCCTGACTCCGTGGTATAACTCACAAACTCGTAGCTTAAAGCAGATAACCCATAAGTTGGAGAGGAAATGGCGTCTCACTAATTTAGAAGATCTTCACTTAGCCTGGAAAAAGAGTCTGTTGCTCTATAAAAAAGCCCTCCGTAAAGCTAGGACATCTTTCTACTCATCACTAATTGAAGAAAATAAGAACAACCCCAGGTTTCTTTTCAGCACTGTAGCCAGGCTGACAAAGAGTCAGAGCTCTATTGAGCTGAGTATTCCATTAACTTTAACTAGTAATGACTTCATGACTTTCTTTGCTAACACAATTTATTAGAGAAAAAATTACTCATAACCATCCCAAAGATGTATCGTTATCTTTGGCTGCTTTCAGTGATGCCGGTATTTGGTTAGACTCTTTCTCTCCGATTGTCCTGTCTGAGTTATTTTCATTAGTTACTTCATCCAAACCATCAACATGTTTATTAGACCCCATTCCTACCAGGCTGCTCAAGGAAGCCCTACCATTATTTAATGCTTCGATCTTAAATATGATCAATCTATCTTTGTTAGTCGGCTATGTACCACAGGCTTTAAGGTGGCAATAATTAAACCATTACTTAAAAAGCCATCACTTGACCCAGCTATCTTAGCTAATTATAGGCCAATCTCCAACCTTCCTTTTCTCTCAAAAATTATTGAAAGGGTAGTTGTAAAACAGCTAACTGATCATCTGCAGAGGAATGGTCTATTTGAAGAGTTTCAGTCAGGTTTTAGAATTCATCATAGTACAGAAACAGCATTAGTGAAGGTTGCAAATGATCTTCTTATGGCCTCGGACAGTGGACTCATCTCTGTGCTTGTTCTGTTAGACCTCAGTGCTGCTTTTGATACTGTTGACCATAAAATTTTATTACAGAGATTAGAGCATGCCATAGGTATTAAAGGCACTGCGCTGCGGTGGTTTGAATCATATTTGTCTAATAGACTACAATTTGTTCATGTAAATGGGGAATCTTCTTCACAGACTAAAGTTAATTATGGAGTTCCACAAGGTTCTGTGCTAGGACCAATTTTATTCACTTTATACATGCTTCCCTTAGGCAGTATTATTAGACGGTATTGCTTAAATTTTCATTGTAACACAGATGATACCCAGCTTTATCTATCCATGAAGCCAGAGGACACACACCAATTAGCTAAACTGCAGGATTGTCTTACAGACATAAAGACATGGATGACCTCTAATTTCCTGCTTTTAAACTCAGATAAAACTGAAGTTATTGTACTTGGCCCCACAAATCTTAGAAACATGGTGTCTAACCAGATCCTTACTCTGGATGGCATTACCCTGACCTCTAGTAATACTGTGAGAAATCTTGGAGTCATTTTTGATCAGGATATGTCATTCAAAGCGCATATTAAACAAATATGTAGGACTGCTTTTGTTATGTGTCGGACGCAGGCGGAGGACTGACCAGCGTTTGAAGTAAGACCCAGTATAAAATAAGCAGAGCACGGTACAAAGGATAACAGAATTTAATAACATAACAGTGATGTGCAGAATTACAAACAAATAAGTGCGTGGTCTGGCGTGGTGGAATAGCGTTGCACTCCCAGCAGCACAAACGGTCCGGAGCCAGAACAGTTCGGACCCAAGGACCCCGCCAACACCCCCCAGGTGGCCGCGACCAACCGAGTCTGTGAAAGAAGACACCATCATGTGAGTCCACACTCCACACACAGAGAGACCACTCAAAGGTGTACATAAACAGCAAACACTTCCTGGCTTAATCACTAATCAGCTTCCCACCCTGCAGGCATGGAACACCCAGTTCAATTCTCCACTGCAGTGGAAGCTGATTAAACGACTAACATAACAGCTCAATATAATAAGGTGTGAGGGACACCACATTTACTGACTGTACTAATGTTAGTCACAAAACCTAAAGTACCTCAGGAAGTGTGCTGACGAGCGTGAGACCTCACCCCCTCCTCTTTCACAGACCATGGCATCAAACCTGGTGGTCTCTGCATCCATGATGATGAGATGGCTCCCTAGACGACGATCTCACCCGTCTGGTCACAAGGTCGAGTCTCTGGCAAATACACACTGTGTACTCCAGACTTAAATGCAACCATGCCCCAATCCATATAGATGCACCACAGCTGTGAGTCCTGACGAGCTGCACATGACCAGCCTCAGGTGATCAGGGTGAGGTCCTAATAACTCAGCCACACAGCCACTCAGTCCTGAACGCAAGCCACCTGGAAGGAAAAACAAAAGACAGAACAGAAGACAGAAACAAAAGGCAGCCAGGCACCCCCAGCCATACAACAGCTTTTTTGCATTTACGCAATATCTCTAAAATTAGAAAGGTCTTGTCTTAGAGTGATGCTGAAAAACTAATTCATGCATTTATTTCCTCTAGGCTGGACTATTGTAATTCATTATTATCAGGTTGTCCTAAAAGTTCCCTAAAAAGCCTTCAGTTAATTCAAAATGCTGCAGCTAGAGTACTAACGGGGACTAGAAGGAGAGAGCATATCTCACCCATATTGGCCTCTCTTCATTGGCTTCCTGTTAATTCTAGAATAGAATTTAAAATTCTTCTTCTTACTTATAAGGTTTTGAATAATCAGGTCCCATCTTATCGTAGGGACCTCGTAGTACCATATCACCCCAATAGAGCGCTTCGCTCTCAGACTGCAGGCTTACTTGTAGTTCCTAGGGTTTGTAAGAGTAGAATGGGAGGCAGAGCCTTCAGCTTTCAGGCTCCTCTCCTGTGGAACCAGCTCCCAATTCAGATCAGGGAGACAGACACCCTCTCTACTTTTAAGATTAGGCTTAAAACTTTCCTTTTTGCTAAAGCTTATAGTTAGGGCTGGATCAGGTGACCCTGAACCATCCCTTAGTTATGCTGCTATAGACGTAGACTGCTGGGGGGTTCCCATGATGCACTGTTTCTTTTTCTTTTTGCTCTGTATGCACCACTCTGCATTTAATCATTAGTGATCGATCTCTGCTCCCCTCCACAGCATGTCTTTTTCCTGGTTCTCTCCCTCAGCCCCAACCAGTCCCAGCAGAAGACTGCCCCTCCCTGAGCCTGGTTCTGCTGGAGGTTTCTTCCTGTTAAAAGGGAGTTTTTCCTTCCCACTGTAGCCAAGTGCTTGCTCACAGGGGGTCGTTTTGACCGTTGGGGTTTTACATAATTATTGTATGGCCTTGCCTTACAATATAAAGCACCTTGGGGCAACTGTTTGTTGTGATTTGGCGCTATATAAAAAAATTGATTGATTGATTGATTGATTGACTAAAAAGATTAATCAGGTTTTGAGTATATTTGTTATTATTACATTGGAAACAAGGTACCAGTAGTGTTCAGAATAATAGTAGTGTTATTACCCCCTTTTCTACTTTTTTTACTAATAGCCCAATTTCATAGCCTTAAGAGTGTGCATATCATGAATGCTTGGTCTTGTTGGATTTGTGAGAATCTACTGAATCTACTGGTACCTTGTTTCCCATGTAACAATAAGAAATATACTCAAAACCTGGATTAAGGACAGAAACCTCCGCTGGAGACACCGGTAAAGTTAGAAAGATACTCACAGATTTTAAGTTCACAACTTAATAATCTTAAGAGAAACATTTCAGAAAAAACAAACAATCTCAGGAAGGTAGACAGCGAGCTACAACCTTATTTTTATCCATATGAGCCGTCCTTTGAGCTGAAAAAATAACACTGATCTGAACGAGCAGGTGGCAGAGAAACAGAAGCTTAGGGACCGTCGACAAAGTGCAAAAACAAGACACAGGAAAAATATTCAATAAATTAGGTGTGGTGTCACCAAATTCACTGACACATCAATGGTCTCCTGCTACAGCACTCAGTTTGGAAAAATTGCTTTTTAAAAGTTTAAGGGATTTTTTCATTGTTTAAATTTTCAATAGCATCACTGTTATAACGTGCAGTTAACATCGCTTTGAGTTCATCAGTGAAATCACTGGAGTCGAAAACCTGCACCCTCTTGGCCCTTTCTGGAATACTTTGGATACCACTGGTCTATGGTTTTCAGCCACAGACAGGGTGGGACAAATCTTCACTATGTTTCACAGGTGGAGGAACGTCGTCCTTGTAAAAGGTCAAAGGACAACGTGGGATCCAAAATCACCCCAAGGTTCCTCGCTTTGTCAGTGTGATGTATGACTCACAAGCTTAGGTTAAAGTGGAGGTCACATGATATGTAATGTGTTTTTTTGAGTATTTAAGACAAAAATTAAACAACACTTTGAAATGAATGCTTTCCTGGTGTGTGGTTACTGAAGAGAAAATATTCAGATTTTGAACTGTGCGTCAATAAAAAAAAAAAAAATCTCGGTGAGTCACTACACTGGAGAAGAAGGAGGAAGTGATTTGGAGACTTTTGCCACTCGGGAAAGAGTGAAAGCTGAGGTACAGCTGTGTTTGTTCATTGGAATTGCAGAACAGCACGAAGCAGTGACACTGTGAAGCTGCTTCTGCCGTTGTTGACACCTGACCAGACGTTTGGATGCACAGTTGACTTTTACTTCTGCATTAGAAACCCGGAAAGGTGAAAATCCCCTTTTTTCCCCAGCAGTCTTGCAGGCGCTGTGAGGACAGCTAAGTTTTAGGAGTGTTCCTGTTCACAAGGAGTTAAAGTACAGTAATAACACAAAACATAGTTACAAATTTTGAATGATAAAGGTCATGCATGGTACCTGTTGCTAAGCACATTTATGTTCACGTTATTGTTTGTGTTCATGCTCAGTCACTAATTTCAAATTAAACATGCATGGCAGCAGTTTTCCACAGAAATTGTTGGATGGTTCCCTTGTTTTTAGAGGTTTGCTGTGGAAAGGAGGTTATGAGAAGCTGCTCTACTGATGTGAATGTGTTTTACAGAAGTACTTGAGCTCCTTTTTTCCCACACCTCCTCCTTTTTTATGTTACCATTATGTCATATATTTTCAAAAGAATTTCAAAAATAGAAAATTATGGCTGGCAGTGAAAAATGTCTCTGAAATTGTCTGTTATTCCGGATGAATGAACACTCACAACTAATGGATTTGAAGATTGAGCGGCAGGCACATTATTAATGACAGCAAGCAAGTGATCGCGGCGAGAAATCTTGTGCTCGCAGTGATAATGGAACAGAGAAGTATGGAAGTATAAAAAAGCAAGTGTAAAAAACAAGTTAATGAATAGGTACATGCTAAACTTTATCCTGTTCTTTGTCCATGCTGAGAGCAGTGTACAGAGGATGAGAGGTACGTCCGCCTGGGTCCTCAGTCCAACTCTCCAACCTACAACCCTCCTCTCTAGCCCCACATTTCTCCTCAATCGCCCCGTCACACCTGCCACTCCATGCGGTAAGAACTATTCTTTATATCCTTTATATTTTTAATGATGAATAACATCATTTCCAAAAACATATACCAGTTAAAACCACTTTTTGTAGTGTTGATGATCCACATCACACTTGCACCTTGTGGCAGATCCTCGTCCCAATTATGAGGCAGACCTGTTGATGATGATACAAATGATTTTTGTAGTGATCAATGTGTTCCAAAGCTGGACATTTGGACAAGAAACTGCGGGGGGGGGCAGGTGACAGTGAGCACAGACCGGATTGGGACCATCCTCCAGCATTACTCCATACTAGAAGAGTCATGCACATGCGCCACACGAACATACATAAACATAGAAAGTGCTATTTAGCCTATTGAATTGTTTAAAGATATATTTACTCATGTTAATCACATATGAATTGGGTTTTGAATGAATAAAGAGTGATGATGTTGATTTAGCTGCGCCTACGTCTTTGGGGTAATTACAGCTCATTAAAACATAATAGTTCCTCATCATTTTAATAATTATTTTCAATCCTGAGCAAGTATTAAAATCATTTTGTGCAAGGCAGAGGTCTGAAACTACTATTAAATAATGTTACTTTTAATTGAACAGAATTTCATACTGTGGTCAAACTAACAAAGTTGGTCAAATGCTAAGGCATCAGTTAAATTGAGATTTGCCGATCAAATTCTACATCTGGACTAAAGCTCATGTGTCAGTGGTGTTAATTTATATTAACTCCACACACTCACAAACGTACAGAACAATCATGCCTTTAAATGTTTTTATGACAGCATTTTAGTAACTGGACCCGTTTTCCGTGCTGACTGGATGTTGTGATTTTTATTATATTTATTGAAATGTGAAATGTGTGTATGTATTTGTGCATACAAAATTTACATTTTGTATATTTGTTGTGTAGGTTATGTTTCTGTTCATGTTGTTGTGCTGCCTTCTTGAGCAGGTCACTCTTGGGAAATTGATTTTTAATTTCAGCAAGACTTTTACCTGGTTAAATAAAAGATATAATAAATATATACAGGTGCTGGTCATATAATTAGAAAATCATGAAAAAGTTGATTTAATTAATTCCATTCAAAAAGTGAAACCTGTATATTATATTCATTCAGACTGATATATTTCAAATGTTTATTTTAATTTTGATGATTATAACTGACAATTAATGAAAATCCCAAATTCAGTATCTCAGAAAATTAGAATATTACTTAAGACCAATACAAAAAAAAAAAAAAAAGATTTTTAGAAATGTTGACCAATTGAAAAGTATGAACATTAAAAGTATATGAGCATGTACAGCACTCAATATGTAGTTGGGGCTCCTTTTGCCTGAATTACTGCAGCAATGCGGCGTGGCATGGAGTCGATCAGTCTGTGGCACTGCTCAGGTGGTATGAGAGCCCAGATAGTGGCCTTCAGCTCTTCTGCATTGTTGGGTCTGGCATGTTGCATCTTCCTCTTCACAATAACCCACAGATTTTCAGTGGGGTTAAGGTCAGGTGAGTTTGCTGGCCAATCAAGAACAGAGATACCATGGTCCTTAAACCAGGTACTGGTGCTTTGGCACTGTGTGCAGGTGCCAAGTCCTATTGGAAAATGAAATCTGCATCTCCATAAAGTCGGTCAGCAGCAGGAAGCATGAAGTGCTCTACAACTTCCTGGTGGACGGCTGTGTTGACCTTGGACCTCAGAAAACACAGTGGACCAACACCAGCAGATGACATGACACCCCAAACCATCACTGACTGTGGAAACTTTACACTGGACACTTCACCGTAACCTTGAACATGTGTCTAGCTGTGTGCTCAGATGCTGAAGCGCCCTGCAGCTTATGCTCAGCTAATACCAGCTTGGCTCCTATTCCTACATTTACACAGACTGTCTTCTCCTTGTGTCCAGAACCACTCCGGCACTGCCCCTGTGCAGACCCAAACCCTGGTACTCGCTCTCTGCTCCACACGTCTCTGTGGGGACACGTCGGCTCCTGGCTGGAGCGCGCCTGGATCTACAACGCCAGTTAAGTCTGCCTCTATCTCTGTGAAATCCCGCTCTGTGATTCCTTTAAGACAGTGACTGTGTTTGAGAAGAACAATACAAGAACTCTGATAAAGAACTGCATAAACCTTGATACCAAACAGATGTGAACGATACTCAGCTGTATCCTGTTGCTGCTTAATTGAAGCCGCGCTCCCCCTGCAGTGCTTGACCTCTGACCTCGGAACACTCTGATAAACTATGAACCATTTCTAAATTACTACAGACATTATTTTCCCACATTCTAAGACATTCTGTATGAGCTCCTGTGTGAACTGTGACTGTTTACTCCAGCGTTTTTTTGTGCGCTTTACTCACCCCTTTTGTGTTCTCCTTAATTCCGGGAACCTGAAGTGTCCCACCTGGCCCCAGGACTCTTTCATTTGGAGTGCCATTATTTCCCTTAAGCCTGGTTTTGCGCTTCATTTTCTTTGGTGGGATTCCATCCCCTTCAGAAGGTTGTCTCCTCCTCCTCTTCAAAGAATTTTGGCTCTCTGTTGGGACTGTTTACACAGAGACTGCTACCTGCTGCTTTGGACTTTGAACTAATAGTCTTTTTCAAGACTTTTTTACTTTTTTACCTTTTTATTTATTTTTTTTTTTTTTTACTTTTTTACTTGACTCTACTGGTGGTCGGCTCTCACTGCGGTATTGTATCACTTCTTGTTCCGGAGCACAGCGGTGTTTTTCTGTATCTGTTAGCTGTTTGATCTGCGCAGTTAGATTGATCTAGTTATCTAGATTACGATTTGTTTCCCAGTGTAATCTTTACGTGCCTTAACTAAAGCACTCCTTCTGCTGAATCACCTCTAAATTATTTACACATTATTCGCTTTGCGTGTTTTTAGGAATCCGCTAGCTTAGCGTAGCTACTAGCTCTTAGCCGATTTAGCATGGCGGCTTCTCCTGTCTCTCCCGCACTTTTCTGCTCTGGGTGTGAAATGTTTAGTTATTCCTCGGCCTCCTTTAGCAGTGATGGTACTTGTAATAAGTGTAGCTTATTCGTAGCTTTGGAGGCCAGGCTGGGCGAATTGGAGACTCGGCTCCGCACCGTGGAAAATTCTACAGCTAGCAAGGCCCCTGTAGTCGGTGCGGACCAAGGTAGCTTAGCCGCCGTTAGTTCCCCCCTGGCAGATCCCGAGCAGCCGGGAAAGCAGGCCGACTGGGTGACTGTGAGGAGGAAGCGTAGCCCTAAACAGAAGCCCCGTGTACACCGCCAACCCGTTCACATCTTTAACCGTTTTTCCCCACTCGACGATACACCCGCCGAGGATCAAACTCTGGTTATTGGCGACTCTGTTTTGAGAAATGTGAAGTTAGCGACACCAGCAACCATAGTCAATTGTCTTCCGGGGGCCAGAGCAGGCGACATTGAAGGAAATTTGAAACTGCTGGCTAAGGCTAAGCGTAAATTTGGTAAGATTGTAATTCACGTCGGCAGTAATGACACCCGGTTACGCCAATCGGAGGTCACTAAAATTAACATTGAATCGGTGTGTAACTTTGCAAAAACAATGTCGGACTCTGTAGTTTTCTCTGGGCCCCTCCCCAATCAGACCGGGAGTAACATGTTTAGCCGCATGTTCTCCTTGAATTGCTGGCTGTCTGAGTGGTGTCCAAAAAATGAGGTGGGCTTCATAGATAATTGGCAAAGCTTCTGGGGAAAACCTGGTCTTGTTAGGAGAGACGGCAGCCATCCCACTTTGGATGGAGCAGCTCTCATTTCTAGAAATCTGGCCAATTTTCTTAAATCCTCCAAACCGTGACTATCCAGGGTTGGGACCAGGAAGCAGAGTTGTAGTCTTACACACCTCTCTGCAGCTTCTCTCCCCCTGCCATCCCCTCATTACCCCATCCCCGTAGAGACGGTGCCTGCTCCCAGACTACCAATAACCAGCAAAAATCTATTTAAGCATAAAAATTCAAAAAGAAAAAATAATATAGCACCTTCAACTGCACCACAGACTAAAACAGTTAAATGTGGTCTATTAAACATTAGGTCTCTCTCTTCTAAGTCCCTGTTGGTAAATGATATAATAATTGATCAACATATTGATTTATTCTGCCTAACAGAAACCTGGTTACAGCAGGATGAATATGTTAGTTTAAATGAGTCAACACCCCCGAGTCACACTAACTGTCAGAATGCTCGTAGCACGGGCCGGGGTGGAGGATTAGCAGCAATCTTCCATTCCAGCTTATTAATTAATCCAAAACCCAGACAGAGCTTTAATTCATTTGAAAGCTTGTCTCTTAGTCTTGTCCATCCAAATTGGAAGTCCCAAAAACCAGTTTTATTTGTTATTATCTATCGTCCACCTGGTCGTTACTGTGAGTTTCTCTGTGAATTTTCAGACCTTTTGTCTGACTTAGTGCTTAGCTCAGATAAGATAATTATAGTGGGCGATTTTAACATCCACACAGATGCTGAGAATGACAGCCTCAACACTGCATTTAATCTATTATTAGACTCTATTGGCTTTGCTCAAAAGTAAATGAGTCCACCCACCACTTTAATCATATCTTAGATCTTGTTCTGACTTATGGTATGGAAATAGAAGACTTAACAGTATTCCCTGATAACTCCCTTCTGTCTGATCATTTCTTAATAACATTTACATTTACTCTGATGGACTACCCAGCAGTGGGGAATAAGTTTCATTACACTAGAAGTCTTTCAGAAAGCGCTGTAACTAGGTTTAAGGATATGATTCCTTCTTTATGTTCTCTAATGCCATATACCAACACAGTGCAGAGTAGCTACCTAAACTCTGTAAGGGAGATAGAGTATCTCGTCAATAGTTTTACATCCTCATTGAAGACAACTTTGGATGCTGTAGCTCCTCTGAAAAAGAGAGCTTTAAATCAGAAGTGTCTGACTCCGTGGTATAACTCACAAACTCGTAGCTTAAAGCAGATAACCCGTAAGTTGGAGAGGAAATGGCGTCTCACTAATTTAGAAGATCTTCACTTAGCCTGGAAAAAGAGTCTGTTGCTCTATAAAAAAGCCCTTCGTAAAGCTAGGACATCTTTCTACTCATCACTAATTGAAGAAAATAAGAACAACCCCAGGTTTCTTTTCAGCACTGTAGCCAGGCTGACAAAGAGTCAGAGCTCTATTGAGCTGAGTATTCCATTAACTTTAACTAGTAATGACTTCATGACTTTCTTTGCTAACAAAATTTTAACTATTAGAGAAAAAATTACTCATAACCATCCCAAAGACGTATCGTTATCTTTGGCTGCTTTCAGTGATGCCGGTATTTGGTTAGACTCTTTCTCTCCGATTGTTCTGTCTGAGTTATTCTCATTAGTTACTTCATCCAAACCATCAACATGTTTATTAGACCCCATTCACACGGTTCACACGGCAGGATAATTAGGGCGATATTGGACCCGATCTTCCCCTTCCAACAATCTTAAGGACGCCCCGACAATCGTGATGACGCTAAAGATAATCTTATCATATACTCCTGTTGTGTGTGGTGTGTTAAGAGCGCTCTGATTTGCTCGTAAGGACGTCAGGAGCGCTCCGATCGCAAATTGGGGATATTCAACATGTTGGATTGTCTTGGCCCAGTATCGCAATGTGTGTTGTGTCCCCCGACCACAAGCGAGCACACAGCCTGCCGAATGTGATGTGCAGCCAATCAAAAAGTGAGGTGATGGACGTATGGAGCGGAATCTAAAATCATAAGAACTGTTCTGACTTAACAGAAAGTTCGGTGGTCGTGCTGTCTTCACTCATTTAAAGAACGCTTTTTCGTTTTCTTTTTGTATTGTTATTCCCCCTGTTTTAAACAGTCCAAAAACTATCTCCATCTGTTTACACTGAAGTCACGTTTAATCTCGAGAGATTTGAGAATGTTTGTGTGTGAAATCTGTTCGTGTGTGGTGTTGTTGTCCTTACCGTGTGGCTGCACACCGCACACTGTACCACCAAAGCTGTGAGATCTATGATTTTTTTGTCTCCACATGTGTGGTCTCTCAGGTTCTGGAAACCTACAGATAATTTTAAAATCCTGCCATGTGAACCAGTCATTAAAGACTGGCTCAAGAACCTGCAGCTCCTTCTTTTCACCGCTAGAGGGCGGGCCACTCTCCACACTGCAGGAAACCCCCAGCGCAGCATCTGTTTTTTTTATATTTATACCATCCATCCATCCATTTTCTTCTGCTTTATCCGGAGTCGGGTTGCGGGGGCAGCAGCTCAAGCAAAGCCGCCCAGACCTCCTGATTTACACACACCTTCCCCAGCTCCTCCGGGGGAACCCCAAGGCGTTCCCAAGCCAGCTGAGAGACGTAGTCCCTCCAGCGTGTCCTGGGTCTTTCCTGGGGCCTCCTCCCGATGGGACGTGCCCGGAACACCTCTCCAGCGAGGCGTCCAGGGGGCATCCGGAAAAGATGCCCGAGCCACCTCAGCTGGCTCCTTTCGACGTGGAGGAGCAGCGGTTCGTCTCCGAGCTCCTCCCCCTCGAGCTGCCACCTTATCGTGGTGGGGGAGTTTGCGTACCCGGATGATCCTAGGAGCTATGTTGTCGGGGGCTTTGTGCCCCTTGTAGGGTCTCCCAAGGCAAACAGGTCCCAGGTGACGGGTCAGACTAAGGGCAGTTCAGAAGCTCCCATGAGCAGTAAAAAATCAAGGACCGAGACGTCGCCCGGTATGGCGGAGCTGGGGCCCCACCCTGGAGCCAGACCTGGGGTTGGGGCTCACGCGCGAGCGCCTGGTGGTCGGGCCTTAGCCCAAACAGCAATGTGGACCCGCCCTCCTGCGGGTTCACCACCTGCAGAGGGGGCCATGGGGGTCGGGTGCAGAGAGGAGAGGATATATTTATTATTATATTATTTCCTTTGTACTCCAATGTCCAGCTCCTGCATTTGGATCCATAGTTTGGTTTGGTTCCACCCGAACCTCTAACCATGACAGTTGATGATGCAAATGATTTTGGTACTGATCGAAGTCCAAGGTCAACACAGCCGTCCACCAGGAAGTTGTAGAGCACTTCATGCTTCCTGCTGCTGACCGACTTTATGGAGATGCAGATTTCATTTTCCAATAGGACTTGGCACCTGCACACAGTGCCAAAGCACCAGTACTTGGTTTAAGGACCATGGTATCTCTGTTGTTAATTGGCCAGCAAACTCACCTGACCTTAACCCCACTGAAAATCTGTGGGTTATTGTGAAGCGGAAGATGCGACATGCCAGAACCAACAATGCAGGAGAGCTGAAGGCCACTATCAGAGCAACCTGGGCTCTCATACCACCTGAGCAGTGCCACAGACTGATCGACTCCATGCCACGCTGCATTGCTGCAGTAATTCAGGCAAAAGGAGCCCCAACTACATATTGAGTGCTGTACATGCTCATATACTTTTAATGTTCATACTTTTCAATTGGTCAACATTTCTAAATTTTTTTTTTTTTTTTGTATTGGTCTTAAGTAATATTCTAATTTTCTGAGATACTGAATTTTGGGTTTTTCATTAATTGTCAGTTATAATCATCAAAATTAAAATAAATAAACATTTGAAATATATCAGTCTGAATGAATATAATATACAGGTTTCACTTTTTGAATGGAATTAATTAAATCAACTTTTTCATGATTTTCTAATTATATGACCAGCACCTGTATATATTTATTATATCTTTTATTTAACCAGGTAAAAGTCACTGTGATTAAAAATCTATTTTCCAAGAGTGACCTGCTCAAGAAGGCAGCACAACAACAGAAACATAACCTACACAACAAATATACAAAATGTAAATTTTGTATGCACAAATACATACACATATTTCACATTTCAATAAATAAAATAAAAATCACAACATCCAGCCAGCACGGAAAACTGTAGAAAGCTTTCTTTTTTCTTTTTTCTTTTTTTTTCTCTCATCTCATACAGGTGCACTGGATGCTGCAAACAGCAGCTGGAGGCTGAATTAAAGGAGCTGGATATAAAGGTTTTACCACCCTTCAAGATGACAGGTGGGCAGGACACAAAATCAACATTTCAAATGAAAATTTTGACTGATAGTATTAAGGTTTTTAAAATGAGCAGACAAATAATACAACCCCAATTCACTGTAAAAAAAATAAAAAATAGTTGAGAATACTTCAAATTTACAGGCAACAGTCTGCACTAAGACTTTTATGTTGTGCCGATAATGAACTGTATACTATAACATATATTACTATAACATATATTTCATCGTCGGCACAACATAAAAGTCTTAGTGCAGACTGTTGCCTGCAAATTTGAAGTATTCTCAACTTTTTTTTTTACAGTGTTCCAATGAAGTTGGGACATTGTGTAAAATGTACAGTGTTGTGAAAAAGTGTTTGCCCCCTTGACCCTTTACATGTTAGATTTTTATTAGGACATCAAAAAAAAGTTCAGGATTTTCCAAAATCATGCTCTTTAAACTCACAGTGAAAGTAAATCTCTATAGTTTGATATAAATTAATTAAAAATCTAAAAGCCAAAATGATGTTGTGAATAAGTAAGTGCCCCCTTTAGTAAAGCACATGTAAACCATCACTTTTATATACATTTTTCTTCGGACAAGTCAGGGGATGGATACGTGAACATTCCCAAGACACTGACTATGTCTTGGACATTATCATATACCTATAAATGATACGCCAATATGATTGGATAAAACACTAAAGAATAAATAGCAATACACCCTTGTGATATTTTTTGCCGACCGGTAATATTTTTCATACCACCCGAGTAAAACCCACAAAATAAATGTCGCCTTGGTAATCAGCCAATCCATACATATGTTGTGACGTCACGGCACGTGCGATTGTTGTTGTTTACTCAAATGGCACGACGGCCACCATGGTCAATGTGTAATTTAATACACCTGTTTCTGTTCTATTCAATGAAATTATCAATTGAATGTGTTTGTCGTAGATATTTTCAATGTCTTATTACAACTGTTTAGAAATGTTCTATTTAATAAAATTCTGATTACAATTGACACAGCATTTATTACTATTGCCTTTAGTGTACATGTATATGATAAAATCGTTATCAAGTTGTTCACCAACAAATATGGCTTTATACACCCTTCAGAAAACCATACAACATTTGTCATTTATAGGTATATGATAAAATCGTTATCAAGTTGTTCACCAGTGAATATGGCTTTTTACACCCTTCAGAAAACCATACATCATTTATAGGTATATGATAAAATCATTAAAAAGTTGTTCACCAGTGAATATGGCTTTTTACACCCTTCAGAAAACCATACATCATTTCTAGGTATATGATAAAATCGTAAAAAAGTTGTTCACCAGTGAATATGGCTTTATACACCCTTAGGAAACCATACAACATTTGTCATTTATAGGTATATGATAAAATTGTTATCAAGTTGTTCACCAGTGAATATGGCTTTATACACCCTTAGGAAACCATACATCATTTATAGGTATATGATAAAATCGTTATCAAGTTGTTCACCAGTGAATATGGCTTTATACACCCTTCAGGAAACCATACATCATTTATAGGTATATGATAAAATCGTTATCAAGTTGTTCACCAGTGAATATGGCTTTATACACCCTTCAGGAAACCATACATCATTTATCATTTATAGGTATATGATAAAATCGTTATCAAGTTGTTCACCAGTGAATATGGCTTTATACACCCTTCAGAAAACCATACAACATTTATCATTTATAGGTATATGATAAAATCATTATCAACTTGTTCACCAACGAATATGGCTTTTTACACCCTTCAGAAAACCATACAACATTTGTCATTTATAGGTATATGATAAAATCGTTATCAAGTTGTTCATCAGTGAATATGGCTTTATACACCCTTCAGGAAACCATACATCATTTATAGGTATACGATAAAATCGTTATCAAGTTGTTCACCAGTGAATATGGCTTTATACACCCTTAGGAAACCATACATCATTTATAGGTATATGATAAAATCGTTATCAAGTTGTTCACCAGTGAATATGGCTTTATACACCCTTCAGGAAACCATACATCATTTATCATTTATAGGTATATGATAAAATAGTTATCAAGTTGTTCACCAGTGAATATGGCTTTATACACCCTTCAGAAAACCATACAACATTTATCATTTATAGGTATATGATAAAATCATTATCAACTTGTTCACCAACGAATATGCCTTTTTACACCCTTCAGAAAACCATACAACATTTGTCATTTATAGGTATATGATAAAATCGTTATCAAGTTGTTCACCAGTGAATATGGCTTTATACACCCTTCAGGAAACCATACATCATTTATAGGTATACGATAAAATCGTTATCAAGTTGTTCACCAGTGAATATGGCTTTATACACCCTTCAGAAAACCATACAACATTTATCATTTATAGGTATATGATAAAATCATTATCAACTTGTTCACCAACGAATATGGCTTTTTACACCCTTCAGAAAACCATACAACATTTGTCATTTATAGGTATATGATAAAATTGTTATCAAGTTGTTCACCAGTGAATATGGCTTTATACACCCTTCAGGAAACCATACATCATTTATAGGTATACGATAAAATCGTTATCAAGTTGTTCACCAGTGAATATGGCTTTATACACCCTTAGGAAACCATACATCATTTATAGGTATATGATAAAATCGTTATCAAGTTGTTCACCAGTGAATATGGCTTTATACACCCTTCAGGAAACCATACATCATTTATCATTTATAGGTATATGATAAAATAGTTATCAAGTTGTTCACCAGTGAATATGGCTTTATACACCCTTCAGAAAACCATACAACATTTATCATTTATAGGTATATGATAAAATCATTATCAACTTGTTCACCAACGAATATGCCTTTTTACACCCTTCAGAAAACCATACAACATTTGTCATTTATAGGTATATGATAAAATCGTTATCAAGTTGTTCACCAGTGAATATGGCTTTATACACCCTTCAGGAAACCATACATCATTTATAGGTATACGATAAAATCGTTATCAAGTTGTTCACCAGTGAATATGACTTTATACACCCTTCAGAAAACCATACAACATTTATCATTTATAGGTATATGATAAAATCATTATCAACTTGTTCACCAGTGAATATGGCTTTATACACCCTTCAGGAAACCATACATCATTTATAGGTATACGATAAAATCGTTATCAAGTTGTTCACCAGTGAATATGGCTTTATACACCCTTAGGAAACCATACATCATTTATAGGTATATGATAAAATCGTTATCAACTTGTTCACCAACAAATATGGCTTTTTACACCCTTCAGAAAACCGTACAACATTTGTCATTTATAGGTATATGATAAAATCGTTATCAAGTTGTTCACCAGTGAATATGGCTTTATACACCCTTCAGGAAACCATACATCATTTATCATTTATAGGTATATGATAAAATCGTTATCAAGTTGTTCACCAGTGAATATGGCTTTATACACCCTTCAGGAAACCATACAACATTTATAGGTATATGATAAAATCGTTATCAAGTTGTTCACCAGTGAATATGGCTTTATACACCCTTCAGGAAACCATACAACATTTATAGGTATATGATAAAATCGTTATCAAGTTGTTCACCAGTGAATATGGCTTTATACACCCTTCAGAAAACCATACAACATTTATCATTTATAGGTATATGATAAAATCGTTATCAAGTTGTTCACCAGTGAATATGGCTTTATACACCCTTCAGGAAACCATACAACATTTATAGGTATATGATAAAATCGTTATCAAGTTGTTCACCAGTGAATATGGCTTTATACACCCTTCAGGAAACCATATACCCTTTGGCCTTTGGCGTCAAGGTGTATGGTTTTCTTCTTATTCTTCTTCTTCTTCTTTCTGGTGGAATCAGTGGCTGCAAAGAAAACCTGCACCCTCTTGGCCCGTTCTGGAACAAGTTGCCCACCCCTGGTCTAAATTAAAAGATGCTCCAATCATATACAAAACTACACCACATTATTTGCTTGATCATAAAGATTTCAAAAAAGGTCTAGTTTGGACAATCTGTGACTGAATATTATGGAGTTATGAGGTAAAAGCAGCAAGAATGGTGACAAAAGTCAGTTTCAGTTTGTACAGGGGTCAAAAGTTAAAGTTGCTCCATTAATTTAGCTCCAGCTGTATTTGCGCTGAATTTGATGCTTGTATCACCATTTGAAGGATTGTTTCAGTTATCTGCTGCACTAATAAGCCAACAACAATAAACCACCTGAATTAAAGGAGAAATGCTGCTTTTAACAACCTGGACTTCATTTATGGCATAAAATACAGTCGTTTACGCACCAATATAAGTTTGGTGAGATTAGAAGTCCATCCACAGAGCTTTCTCTTATCGTGCCCCTGTTCTGTGGAATGATCTCCTTGCGTCAATAAAACAGTCAGATTGTGTGGCGATTTTCAAGTCCAGACTTAAGATGCACTTCTTTTCCCTTTCATATGGCTAGCATACTGGTACAGGTTTTGAGCCGGTGTCGCCGACTGAACGTCCCACCCACTAAATATTGGTCCCCCCTACACCTTCACTACACATACGTCATTTCAGAGCATCAGGTTTCTGCTTAAAACTGACTTTAGAATGACTTAAGAGGTTTTACTTTATCTGACGGTTAATTATCACATTATTCCCTTTGATGCTTTGGGTGAAGAGAGTCAGACTCAGAGAGTCAGGCTCAGATGTGTTGCTGTTTCGCTCTAGTCACTCCCCTGTCTTTCATTGATTTTTTTTTTTTTTTTTTGAGGTTGTAGCACCTAAATTGTGGAATGCACTGCCTTTGGACCTGCACTCTGTGGACTCTGTTGAAACTTTTAAAGTGAAGCTCAAAACCCATTACATTGTATATAGGCTGGTTTTTACTTTGATCTAGTTTTACGTGTCTGCTGTTTTTAATTTCTGTGTTCTTGTGTCTTATGTGAAGTACTTTGTAATTTTTATCTGGAAAAGTATGACATAAATAAACTTTACTTACTTACAACACATCCCAAAAAACGTTGGGAGAGGGGCAATTTATTCTAAATTTAAGGATTACATCATCACTTTTACAGGCAGTTTTCTTGAAACAAGTCTGGGGTAACTGTGCACAGTGCAACTTTTGTCTATTGCAGCACTGGTTTTGTGGATTTTCTTAAAAATACAAAAAAAAAAAGTAAAAATTTCAGCTGCAGTTTGTCAGAAGGCACATGGGCAACATGAGCCTAGATTTGATCCATTTTCCTGTTGTGCAATCCTTCTCTACTCCGCTCCAACATGGAGCGTTCAAAGAAAGAAACCAATGTTACAAACCTACACATTCACCATTTTTAACAATTATATCAAACTGATCCTCCAACACAGAATTCAGAATCAAAACCAGTTTGATTTAAACAATTTATTACTTAAATTCTATAAACAGATAAAAAAAAAAAAAAACTTATATCCTAAAAACACACAGTGTGGCCACTTCTGATGTTACGTGGAGGTCATGGTTCCATGTACACGGAAGCGATAAACACACGTGTACTTGGGATGACCCCAGTTTGTGAGGACACGCAGCTTCACAAAACGATGGAGCACCTCATTGGGTTTCTGCAGGCATAGAGAAGAAGAAAGAACATTAGAACAAAGTGCATACTGTTAGAATGTGTGCAGGTCTGCAGGACAGCAGATCGCTGCCTAAAGTCTGCAGATAGCAAATATTCTTCAGTCAGAACCAGATCGGATTCTTTGGACTCACAGGCAGCTCAAACGTCTACGTCGGCTCACCATCCTGATTATAGATGAACTTCCCCAGCAGAGTACCGTCTTCGTTCTCGCTGACTGTCCCCTGAAAATGACGCAAAGATGACGTCATAAAAAAACTTAACCACAAAAACTAACACAAAAAAGTGCAGAACACTGAAGCTAACAGCTACGCTAACGAGCAGAATGCTGTAAAATGCAGAAGGCTACGGATTACGATGTGATTTTGACTGAACAATTATTTGTAAATTTATCAAGAAACACGATCATAATTTATTTTGGCTGCTTGTGTTTTTGTTTGGGGAAACCCCAGCAGATGAATAATTGTTAAAAATAAAGTCTCTATGCTAATGTTAGCTTATCCTCCATGAGGCGAAAATTGGTTAATCGCTGCTGACGCTCCGAAACGCCCCATATGCAGTGAAGGCAGGGGGACCGATCAGACCGCGACATCCTGTTAACTTGGACATCAGCATGAAAGTTTCACAAAAATTGTTTTCTGAAGTCTTCTGCATTTTAAAACCAAATAGTTTTTTTTCCTTTTAGCTGAAAAGAAAGTCATAGTTGCGATGTTGTGCACATTAAGAGTTGGATTAGGCGTTAGCATAAAAAAGCAGCAGGTCGGTGTGCTAACGTGACCACAATGTGATTTCTGTACAAGACGTCGATTTTATAACATATTGATTGTTGCAGAGACCTGAACAAAATAACTGGTGTTGATCAATTCTTGAATCATAACTCAATGAATAATAAAAATTATTCATGTTGAATAGGTCTGAATGTTCCATCTGTACATTTTTAAAAACATTAGATTGTTAATTCCACTGCTTCAGTTTTCCAAAAAAAATTTCAGCAGCCAAAGTTTGTTTGACAAAATTTCAAAAATATCTGAATTAAACAAGGTTCCAACAGTTGGGTAACATGGTCCTTGTCAACAACAGGTTATCCATGAGCAGGTAAACAACAAGTCTACAATTCTTTGGGTAAATAAACGAGTCCTGGAGTTCCACGCTTCTTTTCAGGATTGTGATCACTCATGTAGATCTCAAAATCTTGTGGCGCCGAGTCGATGTGTCCAGTGGGGGAGTTGTAGCACGGCAGGTGGTCCTGTGTCACATGGGTAATTCTGACCGGGTGGGACAGGGAGATGAAAAGAGTTCCCTGTGCACCCGGAAATGGCCAGCACCTCCCTGAGAGCAGCACAGGGTGACCCTGAAATATTAGAGACAAAGTCAGAGTTAGACCCGGCAGCAAACAAATGATCATCTTTACAGAGAAGATCTTCAGAAAGAAGAGACTCAGAGGTAACGAACGACCAAAGCAAAAAACATACCTGAAAAACAATGCGTGGGCTCACTGAGCACTGCCACAAGGGGACGCCAAACAGGGTCAGGCAATTTGAAGGACAGCTGTGGGTCTTAGAAGTTCGCAATCTGACCACATGAGCACCTATGAAGAATAAAACCAACATCGATTCAACGTAAAGAAAAATAACTTTTACGCAAAAACTAATTAGATAAAACAGAGTAAATCTGATTAAACATTTTTTTTAATTATGAGGAAACTCAACTTTTCATTAAAAATGTAACAATTCCACAAACAAATCAAAAAGTGTACTAAATTGTTATGTCCATGTTTGTAGTTTTTTTTTAACTTGACATTTCCAGATAAAAAATTTACTCATGAAATTTGTTGAATATTTTAAATATTAAATCATTGGATGGCAGAAATGAATAAAAATTGAATGTATTTTATTCTTACACTCCAACCAAAAACTGAAAAACCAACCGAGAGACTCCAGGGCAAAATTGGGCATTTTGTCGACAACGGGTCGTCCACAGTCTGAAGAGCAGCGTTGGTCCAACAGCCGGATCATATCGTACTCCTGATTAACACACAACACAAAGAAAGACACACAACAAAATGATTAAAACTCCACTGAGTCCCATCTGCCTGTGAAACTTTCATCCACATCATCATCATTTAACCACAAAGATTAGTGCAAAAGAACAAATCAAACTGCTGAATATCATCTCTGAAGTTGATACAACTTCTAGATCCACCGACCTTGATACGCGCAGCGAGCCACTGCTCCAAGGCCTGTTTGAGCTCTGGGCTCAGGTCATCAGGGTCCAACACAGGACCGAGTTCTGCAGGTGTCTGTAGCTTTGCTGTGATGTTCATGTAGGTGTTGAGGAACAGAAAGAGAAACCAAACACCTGGAGAAAACAGGGAATACGGCTCTAAAAACCACAGAGAAAAAAGAACCCAGGTGCCTTAACAACAATGATAATAACAACAATAATATAATAAGAATAATAAACAGGTTCACAAATTATTGAAGGTGTTTAAAACATCAAAACAGATGTTGAGCAACACCACATCTGAAAATTGTGCAGGTTGCAAATGTGACTGGGTTCAAAATATGTAAAACTAAATAAATGATTTTATATTTAATTGCAATTATCAGATTCTTGAATGAACGTTTTAATCTGCGCTTCTTCTCAGTGAATTTCACATTGACTTCCTCCAAGCTGCAGGTGGCGCACTTTCACCACTCCAGCTCAACAATATTAAGCGTCTTGAGCTTAAACATCTGTTGCAAGTGCTGCAAAATTAAAATAATTTCATTAATTCATTTATTTATATAAATTTAGACCCTTTTGTTTTTTTTAAATAAAATAAAATTAAGAAACTTTAAAATTTTTATGAACTGTGAACATTAAAGTAAAGATCTGCCAACGAGATGATCGACCCAGTGAAGAATTTAATTTGTTGTTGCCTGGATGACAACAATTTCTGAGATCACAAATTCCATCCACTAAAATGATGTGATTACATTATAAACTTAAAGAGGCACAAAACAGATTTTTTTTTTTTATTACAGTTTAAATTTTCCTGTTTTTTCTTGTCCCCGCGACCCGAGCCTGGAAAAGCAGTTGAAGATGAGTGAGTGAGTGTGAGTGTTTTCTTCTTCTTAAAACTTGTACAGTTTTTATTTGTTTCCATTTTAGAATCTGGAAAATATGTTAATAAAAAAAAAAAGCCGTGCGTGGACTTTGCAATAAACTTTCACATTTCTGTAAAACTGGTATTTAGGTGTAGATGAATTGTGCTTCTTACTGAGAGCGATGAAGAGATGGAGGAAAAGTTCACATGACTTCTTTGCAGCTGTGAAGAAAGAAAAGAAGAAAATTTCTATGAATGATGGTAATCTAGAGCTCAATCACATGCAGCGTTAACGTGTGCATGTAGCTCCACGTGCACGCTGTGCTACTGTTGTGTTATATGAAGTCATGTTAATATCACCTTTGTAGAGACGTGACCCAGACTCTCTTTGCACCTGCAGCCACGTGCAGCTCGGTGCTGGCAGAACCGCCGTCCTCTCTGACCGGCCGACTGGACTTACGAGTGCTCCTCTTCATTTTGAAAACCCTGGAGGGAGGAAAAGAAAAATAAAGAGACGGCAAAGAAAATATCAGAATTAAAGCTACAAATCCCATCAGGTACCTGAGATGAGACTAGCAGTGAGAAAGACTCGAGTCAGTCTCCTCATGGAAACTTGAGTCCATCCTGGAAAGGAGGCGAAGACTTCTACGAGTCATGACTGGAGAAAGAGAAAAGACCAGATTTCATTAAATATTTCACATAAATTAAAATTCCATCATTTGTGTGAACATTCAACAACACACTGATAATGTTAATAACTTATAATACATTGGATCCCCAATTCTCTTATAAGATTTGATACATATGTTTATATTTTAGTTTATTCTGTCAGTGTCTTACATATAAATGTGGTGTGAGGCGTTTATTCTTGTTGACCAATTAATGTGTTAGTGCCCTCTTGTGGTGCTTGTTTAAATAGCAGAATTGGTATCTTTTCATGGTCTTTTATTTCTTCTCATATAATTCATGTTGATTTTTTTATGTACTTCTATGAAATTTTCTTTGAAATAAACAGAATGAAATTAATTTTTCACCATTTTAACAATCATTTTATTTTGATCTTTTTAATGAGGGTTATATTCCTTAATAACACAGGATTATTTTATTTGTGGAAATGTGAATATCTGTGTGTATAAATTTTATTTCCTGTAAACCCACTGATAAAATCATATAAAAACAAATGGTAATTTGATCATTTGAGGTCATCTAAAACTTTTGCACAATCTGATGTACCATTATTTTCATTATTATTACTGTGTCTGTTATAATCTCACTGTTTACAAACTAAATCATTTAAATTATTTATTTTTCAGCTTTTGATCGCCCAGTAAGTCCAAGTGGGAAAGACACAGTGAATTTTTACTGATTTATTTGACAAACGGTCATATTTTAATCCACATTAAATGGTGCCTGCACAATATTGTGACTGTAAATGTGATGAAATATGAAGTTTAATCAGACGGCAACAAAAACACGAGTGTTAAAAGTCTGAATCATTTAACTGATTGTGTTGAGATGAGACGATCTGTTTAAAGTTTGTCAGAAACTCCACTCAGCGACCACAAACCTCAACTTCGTTTGACTTTTAAAACAATTATCACACCAGCTGAAGATCTGATTTATCAAAGAAACAAAATCCACAGAGCGACAGTAAAAAGCTGCTGCACATTAAGATAGCGAGTGAGAACTAAGACCAAACGACCAGCTTACAACTGGCTAAAGAGCTGCTGAAATGAGAACAGTTTTACAAATTAATAGACTCTGAATGTCAGTGACCTTTTTGTATATTGAATCTTCAATATTACTTCAGCTGTATTTTTATATTTTAATATGCCTTATTTTGAAGTCTGTCGGTATTCTTCACACATAGTAGAGAAGCTTGAATCTTCGACTGGACTGGGTTGCTTGACGCGAGGACGTTTCGCTTCAAATCGCAGAAGCTTCCTCAGCTAAAATTCTTGCTCTGGTAGTCTGACTTCTGTCTTGACTCTTGTAGAGAAGAATAAACAGAAGCCACAAAAGCTGGAGTTTTAAACCTAACCAGACCCCTCCTACCGAGAGGCAGACTGCTATAGGCTAGTGACTAAACGATAGCTCTAATTAGCACCTATTGTGCTCTAGTTAGCACCCTCCTAATGACAGGGCAGCTGTCCCTCCTAATGATGCGACAGACCATCTCCTGATGGCTCCCTTGACGACTCTCCTGATGACGTGAATGACTCATTACCATGAACAAAAGACTGAAACTGCTTTGACCTGAGTACCCCATTGTAAACAGGGGATAAAACGTGTCTCAGACCCCCTCCCCGGTTAAGGCTGGGTTTCAGCTGTTTCACATACAATGCCTCCTTGACCCCTCTCTCAAACCATTTCTTCTCTCTGGCTAAGATTTTCCAATCCAATCCAATCCACTTTATTTATATAGCACATTTAAACAACAGAACAGTTTCCAAAGTGCTGCACATAAAAATGATTATACAACTATACAAAACAATAAACCCACTCAGATACTAATAAATAAATAAACATAAAAACAATGAAACAATAAATAAATAAAACACTAGGCCAAAGACAACAGAGGACCATACAACTCATGCAGAGCTAAAAGCCAGAGAATAAAAGTGGGTCTTCAGACGAGACTTAAAACACTCCATTGTGGGGGCTGTTCGAACGTGGAGAGGCAGAGCATTCCAGAGTCTGGGCCCAGCCACAGAGAAGGCCCTGTCTCCCCTGGTCTTAAGTCTCGTCCTAGGCACCACAAGCTGGAGCTGGCCGTCAGACCTCAGAGCATGCGCTGGGGAGTAAATTTGGAGGAGGTCTACAATATATTGTGGGGCCAGTCCATTTAAAACTTTAAAAACAAATAATACAATTTTAAAATCAATTCTAAAATTAACAGGGAGCCAGTGCAAAGACGCAAGAATAGGTGTAATATGTTCATGTTTTTTGCTCCCAGTTAAGAGGCGTGCAGCAGCGTTCTGGACTAACTGCAATCTGTGAAGTGTATTTTGATTAATTCCATAAAAAAGTGAATTGCAGTAGTCCAGGCATGAAGAAATAAAAGCATGCATGACGCGCGGCAAGTCAGAAAAGGATAAAATTGATTTAATTTTGGTTAAAAGACGAAGCTGATAAAAGCTGGATTTAACAATCGCCTTGACCTGCCTGTCCAGTTTAAGATCAGAGTCCATAATGACACCAAGGTTGGTGGCTGTGGGCTTCATGTGTTGACTGAGAGGGCCCAGGTCTAATCGAACTGTGGAACCAACACTGGGCCCAAACACCATCACCTCGGTTTTGTTCTCATTTAAGCTTAGAAAAGTTTGAGCCAACCAAGCCCTGACGTCTTCCAGGCACACAAGCAAGGGTGTCACGGGGCTGCTAGAGTTCTTCTTAATAGGCAAATAAATTTGAGTATCATCTGCATAAAGATGATAAGATATGCCATGTTTTCTAAACACCTGACCTAACGGGAGAAGGTATAGGGTGAAGAGAATAGGCCCAAGAATAGAACCCTGGGGGACTCCATAGTTCAGAGGAACAGAAGACGAGGTGGACTCCCCCAGCCTGACAGTAAATGAACGGCCTGTAAGGTAAGAATGGAACCAGTCCAAGGCTGTCCCCCTGACACCCACACAGTTCTCAAGAAGAGATAAAAGAGTTGCATGGTCAACTGTGTCGAAGGCAGCAGTCAAGTCTAAAAGCACCAGAATGGCGGAATCACCAGAATCAGTGATTAAAAACGGGTCATTAAAAACCATTAAAAGTGCAGACTCCGTGCCGTGAAATAATTTATAACCTGACTGAAAACTGTCTAAAATGTTCGTTTCTAAAAACTCTTGTAGTTGTACAAGAACAGCTTTTTCCAAAATCTTTGAAATAAAAGGAAGCTTGGATATGGGCCTATAATTAGAGATAACAGAGTTATCAAGACTTGCTTTCTTTAAAAGAGGCTCAACTACAGCCTGCTTACAAAATGCAGGAACTTTTCCTGACATAAGGCTGCTGTTGACCAAAACAACAACATCAGGGCCGATAGTTCCCCAGACCTCTTTAAAGAGTCGTGGGGGGATACAGTCTGAGGGACAAAATGAAGGTTTGAGATTTTTAACAATATTTGATAAATCTGAAAATAACACAGGTTCAAACCGGTCTAACACAGCAGAACAGGTGTGAGCCATGATTGAACTGGCCGAAGTGACAGTCATCCCAGCCCTAATACTGGCGACCTTATCACAAAAGAAATTTAAAAAGCGATTACAAACAACTTGAGTTGCTTCCAAAGTGGTGGATTGGCCAAAAGATCCAATAGTTTTAAAAAGCACACAAGGTTTGTCCCAGTTATCAGAAATTAGATTGGAAAAGTATTTTGCCTTTTCAGACCTGACCATATTTTGGAATTTTTTCCAACTTTTTTTAAGAATTTGATAGGAGACGGTCAGTCCATCTTTCTTTCCATTTGCGCTCCGCGTTTGAGGACAACTTCCTTGTCCTCAAATGTGTGCTTAGTGTCTTTAAGGTGGAAATGAACTGCAGACTGAGGTCCACTGGCGCCCTCTCTGCGGTGCTGGTATAGCCTTTTGTGTAAAGGTTGCTTAGTCTCACCTATGTAGTGTTCGTTACAGTTTTCCTGACATCTGATAGAATACACTACATTGCTCTGTTTGTAACTAGGGATCCTGTCCTTAGGGTGAACTAATTTCTGTCTCAAGGTGTTAACCGGTTTAAAGTAAACTGGGATTTTGTGCTGTCTGAAGATCCTCTGTAGTTTTCCCCTACTTCTGCTAAATAAGGGAGAGACACTCCTCTTCTTCTTGTCTCCATCTCCTGTCTGTTTGGTCTCTCTCTGGTTCTCTGGGACTTCTGCACTTTGTTCAGGGACCATCGTGGGTAACCATATACTGTGAGGGCTTTCCGGACAAGTTGTTGTTCTTTAGCCCTTCCCTCTGCAGTTGTGGGCACCTATAGGGCTCTGTGTTGAAGAGTCCTGATCACCCCGAGCTTGTGTTCAAGGGGCTGGTTTGAGCCAAAGAGCAGATGTCAGTGTGAGTGGGTTTTCTGTAAACCCCTGTCTGGAGCTGCCTGTTCTCTCCAATCGTAACATCACAGTCCAAGAAGGATAAATAGTTGTTTCTGGCATCCTCACATGTGAATTTGATATTGGAGTCCACCGAGTTGATGTGTTCTGTAAAGTCCTCAACCTCCTGTTGCTTGATTTTAACCCATGTGTCATCTACATATCTGAACCAGTGACTGGGAGGGATGCCCGTGAAAGACGTCAAGGCTGTCTTCTCCACTCGCTCCATGTACAGATTGGCCACAATGGGGGATACCGGAGACCCCATCGCACAACCATGAATCTGCCTGTAGTAATTCCCCCTAAACAGGAAATACGTGGTGTTAAGACAAATCTCCAAGAGTTGGCAGATGTGGTCTGGTGTGAGTTTGGTCCTTTCAAGCAGAGACACATCCTCCAGCAGTCTCTGCCTCACAGCTGAGACGGCCTCAGCGGTGGAGATGCAGGTGAACAATGATGTCACATCAAATGACACCATTGTTTCATCTGTCTCCAGCTGCAGGTCCTTGATCTTGTTCACAAAATCTTGTGTGTTCTCCGCATGGTGGTCTGAGTTACCCACTAGAGGAGCCAAAATCCACTTGAGGTACTTGGCCAAATTGTACGTGATGGAGTCTGTGCTACATACAATAGGCCTGAGAGGCACGTCCTGTTTGTGGATTTTGGGCAGTCCATAGATGCATGGAGTGGCATCCCCAGGGTACAGTCTGTAGTATGCCTGCCTGTCGATGAGTCCCTCTTTCTCCAGGTTTTGGAGGTAGCTAATGATTTTCTTCTTATAGCCGCTCGTGGGGTCTCTCTTCAGACGTTCGTATGTATTGTAGTCACTGAGCAAGTTGTTGATCTTGGTCTCGTAGTCCGATGTGTTCAGGATCACCGTGCATCTGCCTTTATCCGCTGGCAAGAGAAGGATGCTTTGGTCCTTCTGCAGTGCTGACAAAGCTTTCCGTTCTTCTCCTGTGATGTTGGATGGAGGAGGCTTAGCACTGTTCAGCACTGCTGTGACTCTTAGTCGGAGGTCCCCAGCTTCTGTTTCTGACAAACTGTTATGTTTAATGGCTGACTCTACTGCAGTGATGTAATCTACTGTCGGTATATGTTTAGGGGTCACTGAGAAATTTAGTCCTTTAGCGAGCACATCCTTTTCTGTCTGTGTAAGAACCCTGTCGGAGAGATTCTTTACCCAATTTTCCCTGTTACTAATTTGTCTGGGTGTATCTTTAAAACTACTCCCACTGAAAGTACGCCTTTTCTCCACTAAAAGGTTCACCCTATGGACAGGATCTCTAGTTACAAACAGAGCAATGTAGTGTATTCTATCAGATGTCAGGAAAACTGTAACGAACACTACATAGGTGAGAGTAAGCAACCTTTACACAAAAGGCTATACCAGCACCACAGAGAGGGCACCAGTGGACGTCAGTCTGCAGTTCATCTCCACCTTAAAAACACTAACCACACGTTTGAGGACAAGGAAGTTAAAATCTTAGCCAGAGAGAAGAAATGGTTTGAGAGAGGGGTCAAGGAGATATTCTATGTGAAAAAGTTGAAACCCAGCCTTAACCGGGGAGGGGGACTGAGACACGCTTTGTACCCTGTTTACAATGGGGTACTCAGGTCAAAGCAGTTTCAGTCTTTGGTTCATGGTAATGAGTCATTCACGTCATCAGGAGAGTCATCAAGAGAGCCATCAGGAGAGGGTCAGTCCCATCATTAGAAGGGACAGCTACCCTGTCATTAGGAGGGTGCTAACGAGAGCACAATAGGTGCTAATTAGAGTTATTGATTAGTCACTAGCCTATAGCAGTCTGCCTCTTGGTAGGAGGGGTCTGGTTAGGTTTAAAACTCCAGCTTTTGTGGCTTCTGTTTATTCTGCCTGTCGATGAGTCCCTCTTTCTCCAGGTTTTGGAGGTAGCTAATGATTTTCTTCTTATAGCCGCTCGTGGGGTCTCTCTTCAGACGTTCGTATGTATTGTAGTCACTGAGCAAGTTGTTGATCTTGGCCTCGTAGTCCGATGTGTTCAGGATCACCGTGCATCTGCCTTTATCCGCTGGCAGGAGAAGGATGCTTTGGTCCTTCTGCAGTGCTGACAAAGCTTTCCGTTCTTCTCCTGTGATGTTGGATGGAGGAGGCTTAGCACTGTTCAGCACTGCTGTGACTCTTAGTCGGAGGTCCCCAGCTTCTGTTTCTGACAAACTGTTATGTTTAATGGCTGACTCTACTGTAGTGATGTAATCTACTGTCAGTATATGTTTAGGGGTCACTGAGAAATTTAGTCCTTTAGCGAGCACATCCTTTTCTGTCTGTGTAAGAACCCTGTCGGAGAGATTCTTTACCCAATTTTCCCTGTTACTAATTTGTCTGGGTGTATCTTTAAAACTGCTCCCACTGAAAGTACGCCTTTTCTCCACTAAAAGGTTCACCCTATGGACAGGATCTCTAGTTACAAACAGAGCAATGTAGTGTATTCTATCAGATGTCAGGAAAACTGTAACGAACACTACATAGGTGAGAGTAAGCAACCTTTACACAAAAGGCTATACCAGCACCACAGAGAGGGCGCCAGTGGACGTCAGTCTGCAGTTCATCTCCACCTTAAAAACACTAACCACACGTTTGAGGACAAGGAAGTTAAAATCTTAGCCAGAGAGAAGAAATGGTTTGAGAGAGGGGTCAAGGAGGTATTCTATGTGAAAAAGTTGAAACCCAGCCTTAACCGGGGAGGGGGACTGAGACACGCTTTGTACCCTGTTTACAATGGGGTACTCAGGTCAAAGCAGTTTCAGTCTTTGGTTCATGGTAATGAGTCATTCACGTCATCAGGAGAGTCGTCAAGAGAGCCATCAGGAGAGGGTCAGTCCCATCATTAGGAGGGACAGCTACCCTGTCATTAGGAGGGTGCTAACGAGAGCACAATAGGTGCTCATTAGAGTTATTGTTTAGTCACTAGCCTATAGCAGTCTGCCTCTCGGTAGGAGGGGTCTGGTTAGGTTTAAAACTCCAGCTTTTGTGGCTTCTGTTTATTCTTCTCTACAAGAGTCAAGACAGAAGTCAGACTACCACAGCAAGAATTTTAGCTGAGGAAGCTTCTGCGATTTGAAGCGAAACGTCCTCGCGTCAAACAACCCAGTCCAGTCGAAGATTCAAGCTTCTCTACTATGGAAACCACGTGGACAACTGAGAGCCTACACAGAAATATTCTTCACACAACACACACACACACACACACACACATATATATATATATATATGTAATGAAAGACGTGCGGAGGATTTCGCGCGTCGGCACGGAACTGCTCATGGCGCGCAACAAAAAAAAACACCTCCGTGTTGGAAACCATTCAGAAGATTCAGACGGCTTTCGATGGCTTTCAGTCGAGTGAGTATCCGAGAAATTGTGTAACAGCTGGACATGCCACAGCATGTCCTGTGAGACTTCCAACATGGAGGTGGTTTTTTGTTGCGCGCAATGAGTGGCTCCGTGCCGACGCGCGAAATCCTCCACACGTCTTTCATTACAAAATCTCCTGTAACAGTGGAATGTGCCACAAAAGTGCTATGTCCAGCTCTCTTGCCATTTCTGTGGTAGTCACACGATGTCCCGGATCAACACAGCATTCAGTTTAGAAATGAACTGGTCGTTCCAGCCTGTCGATGACCGCTCGGTGCACCGCGCCCTCCGCCGTTGTAGGCCGTCTTTAAAAAGGTTTTAACAGTCCTTAATCCGCGTGACGCCGACAGAATCTTCACCGATATCCATCTGAATCTTTCGAATGGTTTCTAACTGGCTGTCTCTAACAGTTTCTGAAAAAAATTTCATGGAGCAAAGCGGCAGTCTCTCAGCCATTTCCCAGACAAAAGAAATCCGACGAGGGGGGTGGACCAGTGCTCACTCAAAGCCTGCCCACAGGCAAATGATGCAACCGACAGGCGTGAAAAAACTCACGCATGCGCACGAAGGTACAACTAGATACAGTTTGGTTGTCACATTGCCAAATTCAACTACAAATAATTTAGATCTTGTTTATGAGAAATACTTGATACAGATAACTTTTTTGGAGATTGTGAATGCTACCTTTACATACAGCATAGCTACTTCAGGCTTATAACTATGTACAGTGGTGAGTTTTGGCTGACAACTTAACTATGACATGACTATATTGTGATTAATTTAGTCAATTACTTGATTATTTTGGAATCTGTGCAAAGAGCCATTCGATTGTAAACCTTTGAGCCACTGAAAACCTGACATAGTGAATAAAAACGGCAATACATCTATCTTGTAAATGTTATTTTTAAATCACTTTATGTGTGAAATAAGTAGATGTGACGTGTATTGTTTGACAGCGCGATGTGTGCTGTGTTGTAAAAAATTGCTAAGGTGTACGTAAACCCAGAGCCTTCTCTCCAGTGTGTTATACAACCCCAATTCCAATGAAGTTGGGACATTGTGTAAAATGTAAATAAAAACAGAATACAGTGATTTGCAAATCATCTTCAACGTATATTCAGTTGAATACACTACAAAGACAAGATATTTAATGTTCAAACTAATAAACTTTATTGTTTTTGTGCAAATATTTGCTCATTTTGAAATGGATGCCTGCAACACGTTTCAAAAAAGCTGGGACAGTGGTATGTTTATTACTGTGTTACATCACCTTTCCTTCTAACAACACTTAATAAGCATTTGGGAACTGAGGACACTAATTGTTGAAGCTTTGTAGGTGGAATTCTTTCCCATTCTTGCTTGATGTACAACTTCAGGTGTTCAACAGTCTGGGGTCTCCATTGTCGTATTTTACGCTTCATAATGCGCCACACATTTTCAATGGGCGACAGGTCTGGATTGCAGGCAGGCCAGTCTAGTACCCGTACTCTTTTACTATGAAGCCATGATGTTGTGCACGTGCATGTGCAGAATGTGGCTTGGCATTGTCTTGCTGAAATAAGCAGGGACATCCCTGAAAAAGACATTGCTTGGATGGCAGCATGTGTTGCTCCAAAACCTGGATGTACATTTCAGCATTGATGGTGCCATCACAGATGTGTAACTTGCCCATGCCATGGGCACTAACACACCCCCATACCATCACAAATAATGGCTTTTGAACTTTGCACTGGTAACAATCTGGATGGTCTTTTTCCTCTTTTGTCCAGAGGACACGACGTCCATGATTTCCAAAAACATTTTGAAATGTGGACTCATTAGACCACAGCACACTTTTCCGCTTTACGTCTGTCCATTTCAAATGAGCTCGGGCCCAAAGAAGGCGGCGGTGTTTCTGGATGTTGTTGATGTATGGCTTTAACTTGCACTTGAAGATATAACAACGAACTGTGTTAACTGACAATGGTTTTCTGAAGTGTTCTTGAGCCCACACGGTAAGATCCTTTACACAGTGATGTCGGTTTTTAATGCAGTGCCGCTTGAGGGATCGAAGGTCACAGCCATCCAGTGTTGTTTCGGCCTTGCCGCTTACGTGTAGAACGTTCTCCAGATTCTCTGAATCTTCTGATTGTATTATGGACTGTAGATGATGGAATCGTTAAATTCCTTGCAATTGAACGTTGAGAAACATTGTTCTTAAACTATTGGACTATTTTTTCACGCAGTTGTTCACAAAGTGGTGATCCTCGCCCCATCTTTGCTTATAAATGGCTGAGCCTTTTGGGGATGCTCCTTTTATACCCAATCATGACACTCACAATTAGTGTCCTCAGTTCCCAAACGCTTATTGAGTGTTGTTAGAAGGAAAGGTGATGTAACTCAGTGGTAAACATACCACTGTCCCAGCTTTTTTGAAACGTGTTGCAGGCATCCATTTCAAAATGAGCCAAATATTTGCACAAAACAATAAAGTTTATCAGTTTGAACATTAAATATCTTGTCTTTGTGGTATATTCAACTGAATATAGGTTGAAGAGGATTTGCAAATCATTGTATTCTGTTTTTATTTACATTTCACACAACGTCCCAACTTCATTGGAAATAGGGTTGTAGAAAATCAGGCGCAGTTGTTGCCTGTATGAGCATATGTTTGAATATGTTGCTGTTTGAAGCGAGATGCTAGTATCACTAAGCGTGTTACTATGGAAATGACATCATACTGAACTGGTTTATTATGCTGCCTCTCTATGCAGTGTGATACACTCTTACGAGTGCTTTTTGTAGTTTTCTTCAAAGGTACCTGTGAACTCTTTGAGCATGGACAAGATGGACTGATTCAGTGTGCACCCACAGGCTGTGCCCCTCAGGGGTTGCTAAATTACACTGAACTATTACAGCCCCCTCCCCTTTTTAAAAGTGCCCTGGCACCAATAGGGTTTGAAGTTTGTATCGGTGTCCCTGTCTAGTTGTCTGTGTGGTTCTGTGCCCTTGGGGGAGGAACAGAGCAGTGTTGTAATCACGGACACGTCTCTGCAGGAAGGACACGGGACAAGATCCACTTTTATGCTTACGTCTGCATTCAGCTAGCAGATTAGTGTAGATGCGTGCACACACACAATCATTCAGGATTGAATACACACACTGTAGGGAAAGCATTGAGCAAAGGACCTCAAGCGTGGATGTATTTAGACTCAGCTGCATTCATTTACCCTCACTCGCTGAAAATCCAGGCTTGTATGCACATCTCCATGTGCCTGAGCATCCCAGCCAGAAGAAGAGAAGGTGACAGCACTCGCATCCAGCATCTCTACAGGTACAGCTTTTTAGTGGCATCGCTGCTAATGACGGGGGGAGCGGGCGTGGATTTCCAACTGCTTGTATAAGCTTGTGGTGGTTTATTATGGTAACAACGTACTTGTGTATTTTACTGCGTTTATTCATCAATATGTAGCAGAGGTCTTTCCTGTCTCTGTTTACAGTATGAAATAATGCTGAACTCTAAAGTGCAGATTGCATCTGTTTCTGTGACATCTGTTTCTATTGTGCACGAGACAACGAGATGTGAATACACATTGTCACAACTGCACTTAAGGATGACGATGATAAAAAGGTAATTGTCAGACCAACCTAAAAAAAAATGCTCCAGTTGGTAACAACCCAATGAATGAAGTTCATCCAAATTAAGTTGAGGGTATAGTGTCTGTCTGGAATTTTATTTATTAAATTTTTTTTTTACCATTGAAATTATAAAAAGCTTTTATTCTGCACTTCTAAAATTTTGCTCCATAGTATTCAGACATGGATTCACAACCTTATATCAACAATATGATCAAAATTAGGTTTGTCTGAAAATGATTTTGAATTTTGACCCACATGGGTTAAAATTCAGCATCAAGACATTATGACATACTTTCTGTTGTGATGTCATAGAAGGTGTCAGGTAGAGGGGTTCTGACCCATACACACATTTCTTCCTTCATGCTACGTCAAAGCGTTAATTCACTGTATTTGTGTTGGAATATATGTGTGCTGAATAAATAAATCATTCATTCAGAATACCACCCAAAATAAATAATTTACCTGCCTTAAAACTACCTGTAATTTTGTGTTTGTTCACAGAAATAAAAACAGTGCTTCATCAAGACTAGATTTAAATATGAAGTAAATTTTGTGGAAAATATAAGTAGCACTTATGCCAGTTTAACCAAATTTAGACAAAGTTAATTCAATGATGTGTTAACAATTGCTGCAATATCTTTAATGATACAGTATGTAAGATTTAAGGGTGTGTGTTAGTAGAAATGGGATATAGCAATCATAGCCACCTGTTCATTAGTCTATAATTGCTGCAACTGTGTTGACCAGTGGTTTCATAAGATAAGAATGAGTTCTTCATATCTACATGGGACTGGACCCCCTCATGGAGGCCACCAAGTTGATACAGTAGCCAAAAAGGGACATACCTGTTACGACTTTTATATTTTGCAACATGGCCGGAAGACTAGAGAGAAAAAAACAAGAGGGATCTGTGGTTGTTCCCCTGCACACCGTCTACTGGTTGCTAATGCAAGCTAACACGTTTTAGAACCCTTGTTTTTGTGAAACAGATGATCATATATTTTCCTGAAAAGAAGAGAAAACAAGACAGTACAAAGGCAAGAGAGCACAAGTCCCAATTACCAAAAAAACCATACTGCAATCTGCAACCTCACCACTAAGTGACACTCAATTCTACACACTGTAGCTTTAAGTTGGTACAATTCTCTTTTTTCAGCTCACACTCCAAAACCAACACTTTTACACAAAAGTAAATGTAATGTAGTCAAAGTAGAAGTTTACATCTACAGTAAGTTTTGGATTTCCTAAAGAAAACAAAGGGATGGAATAATTAAGGTACTATACACCTATACTCCAATCACCTGTTTTTGCACAGTCCCACTCCATTACTTTATATTTATTTAACAGTGAATATAATTGTGCCTATTTGACTCTTTTACTTCTTACCAAAATGTTTTGTCTTTTCTTTTCTTATTGTTTATGCACCAATAATACCAGATCAAATTCCTTTTATGTGCAAACTTACTTGACAATAAATTAGAGTCTGATTCTGAAACTTTCTGTTTTAAAGTGGCACATCTCAACTGTGCAATGGACAGCAAAACTCCTAACAAGTTCATGAAATCTTACAGAAATTTGGTGTAACACCACACTAAAATGCAGCATCTACAGTAGTGTTCAGAATAATAGTAGTGCTATGTGACTAAAAAGATTAATTCAGGTTTTGAGTATATTTCTTATTGTTACATGGGAAACAAGGTACCAGTAGATTCAGTAGATTCTCACAAATCCAACAAGACCAAGCATTCATGATATGCACACTCTTAAGGCTATGAAATTGGGCTATTAGTAAAAAAAAAAGTAGAAAAGGGGGTGTTCACAATAACACTAGTGTGGCATTCAGTCAGTGAGTTCGTCAATTTTGTGGAACAAACAGGTGTGAATCAGGTGTCCCCTACTTAAGGATGAAGCCAGCACCTGTTGAACATGCTTTTCTCTTTGAAAGCCTGAGGAAAATGGGACGTTCAAGACATTATTCAGAAGAACAGCGTAGTTTGATTAAAATGGTGATTGGAGAGGGGAAAACGTATACGCAGGTGCAAAACATTATAGGCTGTTCATCTACAATGATCTCCAATGCTTTAAAATGGACAAAAAAACAGAGATGTGTGTGAAGAAAATGGAAAACAACCATCAAAATGGATAGAAGAATAACCAGAATGGCAAAGGCTCACCCATTGATCAGCTCCAGGATGATCAAAGACAGTCTGGAGTTACCTGTAAGTGCTGTGACAGTTAGAAGACGCCTGTGTGAAGCTAATTTATTTGCAAGAATCCCAAACAAAGTCACTCTGTTAAATAAAAGACGTGCAGAAGAGGTTACAATTTGCAAAAGAACACATCAACTGGCCTAAAGAGAAATGGAGGAATATTTTGTGGACTGATGAGAGTAAAATTGTTCTTTTTGGGTCCAAGGGCCGCAGACAGTTTGTGAGACGACCCCCAAACTCTGAATTCAAGCCACAGTTCACAGTGAAGACAGTGAAGCATGGTGGTGCAAGCATCATGATATGGGCATGTTTCTCCTACTATGGTGTTGGGCCTATATATTGCATACCAGGTATCATGGATCAGTTTGGATATGTCAAAATACTTGAAGAGGTCATGTTGCCTTATGCCGAAGAGGACATGCCCTTGAAATGGGTGTTTCAACAAGACAATGACCCCAAGCACACTAGTAAACCAGCAAAATCTTGGTTCCAAACCAACAAAATTAAGGCCTCGCAGATGTGAAGAAATCATGAAAAAATGTGGTTATACAACGAAATACTAGTTTAGTGATTCACAGGATTGCTAAAAAAGCAGTTTGAACATAATAGTTTTGAGTTTGTAGCGTCAACAGCAGATGCTACTATTATTGTGAACACCCCCTTTTCTACTTTTTTTTTTTTTACTAATAGCCCAATTTCATAGCCTTAAGAGTGTGCATATCATGAATGCTTGGTCTTGTTGGATTTGTGAGAATCTACTGAATCTACTGGTACCTTGCTTCCCATGTAACAATAAGAAATATACTCAAAACCTGGATTAATCTTTTTAGTCACATAGCACTACTATTATTCTGAACACTACTGTAAAAGGAATAAACGTATCCTCATGGAAATGTAAATACCAGCACGTGTGGATCTTTGTGTATGTATTATGTTGTTGAAAGAGGTGCTAATTTCATAGTGCATCTTATACAATAAATCTAAGCTTTGGAAATTGGATGTTAATAACTTGAACAATACCGTTGAGCTGGAGGGTTATTCGCCATATTTATTCATATCCGTGTGCTTTATTAAACCACATTATCTTGGTATAAATGTCCCACAGCTGCTGTTTTGTCATGAGGTTGAGAATATTCATTAGTCTCCTCAAGAGGGAAGACTCGACAAAGTCATAAAGGAGTGTTTGGCTTTAATTTGCAACGATCTGCTCGTATAACAAGAAATTTCTTGGCAAGCATCAAACGCGCTGCTGAGCTACGGCTGCTACGCCCACTAGCTGGATTATACAGTCTTACTTACAGTGCTGATAATGTTTCATAGTCAGTATTAAATCTAAGTCACAAGTGGGTTTAAGTGTTCTTTGACGTGAAACTGAAGTGATTAATGGCTCAAAGGGGTCGGGGCAGTGGATGTTGGTAAAGTCAATGCACTCAGTAGCGCTCGTAAAGTGATGGTTTATTCTCTAACTTGGCTTCTTCATTAGGACATTATCATCAAGATTGAGCTGCAGCCCAGCAATTCTGGCAGGAACCTTTTCTCAGTTCACACAAGCGTTTATAAAGCACCAGACGGCTCTTGGGGCTCTCGTGGCAGAAGGCTTCCACATCTGTCAAGAAAACAAATGGAGACTTATAGCATGAGACCATTTAGTGGTGACACACACAGATAAGCAGATCTGTCAGCTTGCATTGCGGTGACGGAATGAAAATGGCAGCTTATTATCTGTAGCTCCTGGAGGCATCAATTTTTTGCCGAGTGTAAGTAAAACGAATGAAGAGAACACAATGTACCGTCTCACATCTTGTTTAAACAACATGATCCTGAGTTTCTGACGTAATGAATGTTATCTTTCACAAGGCGCACCACAGACAATACAAGCATTACATTGGTTAGTTAATCAAAACAAAGATTTGGGAGGTGATGTATATCAAATCAAATCAAATCAACTTTATTTATATAGCGCCAAATCACAACAAACAGTTGCCCCAAGGCGCTTTATATTGTAAGGCAAGGCCATACAATAATTACGGAAAAACCCCAACGGTCAAAACGACCCCCTGTGAGCAAGCACTTGGCGACAGTGGGAAGGAAAAACTCCCTTTTAACAGGAAGAAACCTCCAGCAGAACCAGGCTCAGGGAGGGGCAGTCTTCAGCTGGGACTGGTTGGGGCTGAGGGAGAGAACCAGGAAAAAGACATGCTGTGGAAGAGAGCAGAGATCAATCACCAATGATTAAATGCAGAGTGGTGCATACAGAGCAAAAAGAGAAAGAAACACTCAGTGCATCATGGGAACCCCCCAGCAGTCTAAGTCTATAGCAGCATAACTAAGGGATGGTTCAGGGTCACCTGATCCAGCCCTAACTATAAGCTTTAGCAAAAAGGAAAGTTTTAAGCCTAATCTTAAAAGTAGAGAGGGTGTCTGTCTCCCTGAGCTGAATTGGGAGCTGGTTCCACAGGAGAGGAGCCTGAAAGCTGAAGGCTCTGCCTCCCATTCTACTCTTACAAACCCTAGGAACTACAAGTAAGCCTGCAGTCTGAGAGCGAAGCGCTCTATTGGGGTGATATGGTACTATGAGGTCCCTAAGATAAGATGGGACCTGATTATTCAAAACCTTATAAGTAAGAAGAAGAATTTTAAATTCTATTCTAGAATTAACAGGAAGCCAATGAAGAGAGGCCAATATGGGTGAGATATGCTCTCTCCTTCTAGTCCCTGTCAGTACTCTAGCTGCAGCATTTTGAATTAACTGAAGGCTTTTCATGGAACTTTTAGGACAACCTGATAATAATGAATTACAATAGTCTAGCCTAGAGGAAATAAATGTATATGAATCACCTTGTCTGTCCATGAATCTTCTATAAGAAACTCCTAAACCTTTTGGTGGTTTTCAGTTAAACTTCTTCAACACTTGTCGCCCTATTGAGATTTCAAATCCCGCAAAATCTCAGAGAGGTCGCCACGCTGCGAAATGTCAATAACATTGAGAAATGCATTGAGATGGTCTCATAACGATGCAATAAAATTTTACCGCTGCACACGGACAACAGCATGAACATTGCAAGGTAAATCTCTTTGTATATCGTGCCTAAAATAAATAATATATTATCTGGGTTTTCAGATGTTATTATGTTTATTTGGAAAGTGAAGTTTGCTCTTTAACTCCCTGCTTATTGTCCTTTACAACACTAGCCATGTTTACACGGGCACTTTCTTGTTGATCTGATTGAATTCTATCCGATTGG
Source organism: Thalassophryne amazonica (assembly GCF_902500255.1). NCBI lineage: Eukaryota > Metazoa > Chordata > Actinopteri > Batrachoidiformes > Batrachoididae > Thalassophryne > Thalassophryne amazonica. Next base: position 89,991,797 of record NC_047114.1, on the reverse strand, counting down.
TGGATCAGATTGTCCTGTTTACATGAACGTGCCATAAAGTGATCCGCTTGCTGTGTGGGTTTACATGCACCGTGATTACGATCCGATTCAGTCAGTAGAGCAATCCCATAATGCTTTGCATTGTGACGTCTGCCGTTTGTGACATACGCAAATGAGTTGTACCCAGAAGTCTGTCCGTATAAACAATGGATTTGTTTGCTGTTTGTTCCAGAGTAAAATATATAAAATGTCTGAAATTCGGTTTGCGTTTACGAGGTCTGTCCAAAAAGTAACGGACCTTTTTATTTTTTTCAAAAACTATATGGATTTGAATCACGTGTGATTGCATCAGCCAAGCTTGAACCTTCGTGCACATGTGTGAGTTTTTTCACGCCTGTCGGTTGCGTCATTCGCCTGTGAGCACGCTTTGAGTGAGCAGTGGTCCACCCCCCTCGTTGGATTTTCATTGTCAGGGAAATGTCTGAATGATTTGGAGCTTTGCTGCATCAAATTTTTCCAGAAACTGTGAGAGACAGCCAGGTGGACACCATTCGCTAAATTCAGATGGCTTTCAGGGATGATTTTATGGGGATCACACAGATTGAGAAGTGTTACAGCCGGTTTAAAGACCGCCCACAGCGGCTGAGAGCGCGCCACGCTCCAAGCAGTGATCGACAGGCTGAAACGACCAGATCATTTCCAAAGTAAAGGCTGCGTTGATCCGGGACATCATGTGACTACCACAGAAATGGCAGAAGATGTGGACATCAAGACTTTTTCGGCACATTCCACTGTTACAGGAGTTTTTGTCATAGAAAGAGGCGCGGAGGAATGCGCCACCGTGCTGCGAATGGCGCGGCACAAAACCACCTCCGTGTTGGTCTCACAGGACGGCTTTCAGATGGCTTTCAGACGGCTTTCGGTGGCTTTTCAGTCGTGTGACTATCCGAGAAATTGTGGATTAGCTGGACATGCCAGAACATGTCCTGTGAGGCTTCATCACTGCGTTGCTTTGTGCCATGCGGCTCCGTCCCGACGCGCGAATTCCTGTGGTTTTGTCCCGCGCCACTCGCGGCACAGTGGCGCATTCCTCCACTCTTCTTTCCATGACAAAAACTCCTGTAACAGTGGAATGTGCCGAAAAAGTGTTGATGTCCACGTCTTCTGCCATTTCTGTGATAGTCAGACGACGTCCCGGATCAACACAGCGTTCAGTTTGGAAATTATCTGGTCGTTTGAGCCTGTCAATCACCGCTCTGAACGCGAAGCGCCCTCAGCCCCTGTGGGCGGTCTTTAAACCGACTGTAACGCTCCTCAATCTGTGTGATCCCCATAAAATCATCCCTGAAAGCCATCTGATTTTAGCGAATGGTGTCCACCTGGCTGTCTCTCACAGTTTCTGGAAAAATTTGATGCAGCAAAGTGTTGTGTGGGCCGCCAGAAGAGGAGGTACTGCTGGCCCACCACCAGAGGGCGCCCTGACTGAAGTGCGGGCTTCAGGGAGAGGGCGATGCCGCCACGGACACAGCTGGAGGTGACAGCTGTCACTCATTATCTCTTGACAGCTGTCACCCATCTACACTTCATCATCTCACTCCATAAAGACCGGACGTCATCTCCACCTCGTTGCCGAGATATCATCTACCTGTGAAGGTAATTTTCTCTGCTGAACCAAACCCTGAATTATAACCTGAACTTCTATGCAGCCGTATTCCTGTGGCGTTTCATTATCTGTGGATTGGCGTTTGGTGTGAACAGCAACGGCTTCGCTTCACACCCAAACCAGATAAGTGGTTTAACAGGAGCTGCACGAGTGTGTGATTAGAGGTGGAGGTGACTTTCCACCTTCTGACTGTTTTTGTTACTGGGTGTGCACACACCCACATCTCACTGTTTGTGCTCCTCGCCAGCAGTACCAGATCCGACAGTCGGGGACGGTGATCACCTGGGAATTCGGGACTTGGCGGCTCCAGTATTCACCAGGTTCTGTGGCGGTGGAAATCGTGTGGTCCCGGCTCTTCTCAGGACAGACGTCTTCTATCCTCGAGCCTGCCCACACGTCACCTTGGTGTATTGATTGCTATCAGATTCTGTGATTGTCTGTATAATCGTTGTACACATTCACAACATTAAATTGTTACCTTTTTGGCTCATCTATTGACCATTCATTTGTGCCCCCTGTTGTGGGTCTGTGTCATTACACTTTCCCCAACAGGATATCTCGGCCAACGTCATGGATCCCGAGGGGCGTCAACCATCTGTTGGACAGCCAATGGAAGAGCAGGGTGCACAGGCGTCGGCTGGAGGCGTGATTGGTGGGTTGCAGCACATCCTCACCACCTTTACCGCTCGGATGGACCTGATGACCGAGCAACATATAATCCTTAATCGCAGGATGGAGGCTCTCACCGCGAAGGTGGAAGCGCGCGCTCAGGGCGCTGCTGCAGCTCCTCCTCCTGCCGACCCGGTGCCGAATACAGACATTCCACTGGTCATTCAACGACCCCCCCCACCATCCCCTGAAGCATACATAAGCCCCCCAGAGCCGTACGGAGGTTGTGTGGAGACGTGCGCGGACTTTCTTATGCAGTGTTCGCTCGTCTTTGCACAGCGTCCCGTGATGTACGCGTCTGATGCCAGCAAGGTGGCTTACGTGATTAATTTGCTTCGAGGTGAGGCACGCGCTTGGGCTACAGCGCTTTGGGAACAAAGTTCACGGCTCCTTGCCTCTTATACTGGGTTTGTGAGGGAGCTCAGAACTGTTTTTGATCACCCTAACAGAGGCGAAACCGCGTCTACCGTGCTGCTGTCAATGAGACAGGGGCGCCGGAGCGCAGCCGAATATGCAGTCGACTTCCGCATCACGGCTGCGAGATCCGGCTGGAATGTGACTGCGCTCCGCGCCGCCTTCATAAACGGACTGTCGTCGGTCCTGAAGGAGCACCTGGTGGCTAAGGAGGAACCGCGGGATTTGGCTGAGCTTATCGATTTGGTTATACGATTGGACAATCGGTTAGAAGAACGCCGACGGGAGCGAGGCGAAGGGCGTGGTCAGGCACAAGCCGTCCCTCTTCCTCCCGGGTCCGAAAGGGAGCCGTCTTCCCCACGCTCCACAGCCACAGCGCTCCGTGTGGCTACAGCTCCCCCTGCTGACGATGCTAGGGACACGAGCAGGGCCACATTCAGACAGAGGAGGCTGGTCCGCGGGGAGTGCTTTGTCTGCGGCTTGAGTGAGCATCAGCAGAGAGACTGCCCCAAACGGCCAAAACACAAACGCCCGCCCTTAGAGACTGGGCTGAGGGGGGGTCAAAACATTCACGTGGGTCATACACATCTTTCAACATGACTCCCAGTTACAATCCTGAGCTACAAACCCTTCAAGCCCCAGCACTGGTGGACACGGGGTCAGAAGGGAATCTGCTGGATAGCAGATGGGCAAGGGAGGTAGGGCTCCCTCTAGTGGCGCTTTCTTCGCCAGTGAAGGTGCGAGCACTAGATGGCACTCTTCTCCCTTTTATCACACACAAGACACTATCTGTAACCCTGGTAGTGTCTGGGAATCACCGGGAGGAGATTGAGTTTTTTGTAACTCCTTCTACCTCCCGCGTGATTTTGGGCTTCCCATGGATGATTAAACACAATCCCCGGATTGATTGGCCGTCTGGGGTTGTGGCTCAGTGGAGCGAAACCTGCCACCGGAATTGTTTAGGATCCTCGGTTCCTCCTGGTGTAAATGCTAATGAGGAGGTTAAAGTCCCTCCCAATCTGACGGCGGTGCCGGTTGAGTACCACGATCTTGCTGACGTCTTCAGCAAGGATCTGGCGCTCACCCTTCCCCCGCACCGTCCGTACGATTGTGCCATTGATTTGGTCCCGGGCGTTGAGTTCCCGTCCAGCAGGCTGTACAATCTCTCACGTCCCGAGCGCGAATCAATGGAAACCTACATCCGGGACTCATTAGCTGCCGGGTTGATCCGGAATTTCACCTCCCCGATGGGTGCAGGTTTCTTTTTTGTGGGCAAGAAAGATGGCGGACTCCTCCATGCATTGATTACAGGGGGCTGAACGATATAACGGTTTGTAATCGATACCCTTTACCCCTGTTGGATTCAGTGTTCACGCCCCTGCATGGAGCCCAAATTTTCACCAAACTGGACCTTAGGAATGCGTACCACCTGGTTCGGATCCGGAAGGGAGACGAATGGAAGACGGCATTCAACACCCCATTAGGTCATTTTGAGTACCTGGTCATGCTGTTCGGCCTCACTAACGCCCCCGCGACGTTCCAAGCATTGGTAAACGACGTCTTGCGGGACTTCCTGCACCGATTCCTCTTCGTATATCTGGATGACATACTCATCTTTTCCCCGGACCCTGAGACTCATGTCCAGCATGTACGTCAGGTCCTGCAGTGGTCGTTGGAGAACCGGCTGTTTGTGAAGGGTGAGAAGTGTGAGTTTCATCGCACCTCTTTGTCCTTCCTGGGGTTCATCATCTCCTCCAACTCCGTCGCCCCTGATCCGGCCAAGGTTGCGGCGGTGAGAGATTGGCCCCAACCAACAAGCCGTAGGAAGCTGCAACAATTCCTCGGCTTTGCAAATTTCTACAGGAGGTTCATTAAGGGCTACAGTCAGGTAGTTAGCACCCTGACAGCCCTGACCTCTCCAAAAGTCCCCTTCACCTGGTCGGATCGGTGCGAAGCCGCGTTCAAGGAGTTGAAACGCCGGTTCTCGTCTGCACCAGTTCTGGTGCAGCCCGACCCTAGCCGCCAGTTTGTGGTTGAAGTGGATGCCTCTGACTCAGGGATAAGAGCCGTGCTATCCCAGAGCTGAGAGACCGATAAGGTTCTTCACCCGTGTGCCTACTTTTCTCGCAGGTTGACCCCAGCTGAACGGAACTATGACGTCGGCAATCGAGAACTCCTTGCGGTGAAAGAGGCTCTTGAGGAGTGGAGACACCTGTTGGAGGGAGCGTCTGTGCCGTTCACGGTTTTCACTGACCATCGGAACCTGGAGTATATCAGGACCACCAAGCGGCTGAACCCCAGGCAAGCCCGCTGGTCACTGTTCTTCGGGCGTTTTGACTTCCGAATCACCTACCGCCCCGGGACCAAGAACCAGAGATCGGATGCCTTGTCCTGGGTGCATGAAGATGAGGTCAAGACTGAGCTGTCGGATCCACCGGAGCCCATCATTCCGGAGTCCACTGTCGTGGCCACCCTCACCTGGGACGTGGAGAAGACCGTCCGGGAGGCCCTGGCACGGAGCCCAGACCCCGAAAATGGGCCGAAGAACAAGCTCTACGTCCCACCAGAGGCCAGGGCTGCTGTCTTGGATTTCTGTCACGGTTCTAAGCTCTCCTGTCATCCGGGGGTGCGAAGGACCGTGGCAGTGGTCCGGCAGCACTTCTGGTGGGCGTCCCTGGAGGCCGATGTCCGGGAATATATCCAGGCCTGCACCACCTGTGCCAGGGGCAAGGCAGACCACCAGAAGGCACAGGGACTTCTTCAGCCACTTCCTATGCCTCATCACCCCTGGTCCCACATCGGTCTGGATTTTGTCACAGGCCTCCCGCCGTCCCAGGGCAACACCACCATCCTTACGATAGTGGACCGATTCTCCAAGGCAGCCCACTTCGTGGCCCTCCCGAAGCTCCCCATGGCCCAGGAGACTGCAGACCTTCTGGTCCACCACGTCGTCCGTCTGCATGGGATACCCACTGACATCGTCTCTGATCATGGTCCCCAGTTTTCCTCTCATGTCTGGAGGAGCTTCTGCCGGGAACTGGGGGCCACCGTGAGCCTCTCGTCCGGGTATCACCCGCAGACCAATGGACAGGCAGAACGGGCCAATCAGGAATTGGAGCAAGCCCTGCGCTGTGTGACGTCCGCACACCCGACGGCCTGGAGTGAACATCTGGCCTGGATCAAGTATGCGCATAACAGCCAGGTGTCCTCTGCCACCGGCCTCTCCCCATTTGAGGTGTGTTTGGGGTATCAGCCCCCATTGTTTCCCGTGGTGGAGGGAGAGGTCGGTGTGCCCTCGGTCCAGGCCCACCTGCGGAAGTGCCGTCGGGTGTGGTGCTCCGCCCGTTCTGCCTTGTTGAAGGCCCGGACGAGGGCGAAGACCCATGCAGACCGCTGGCGGTCCCCGGCCCCTGCTTACCGGTCCGGGCAGGAGGTGTGGCTATCCACAAAGGACATCCCCCTCCAGGTGGACTCCCCGAAGCTCAAGGACAGGTACATTGGACCTTACAAAATCCTCAGTCCTGCCGCAGTGAAGCTCCGACTCCCAGCTTCACTGCGGATCCACCCGGTTTTTCATGTGTCACGAATCAAACCTCACCACACCTCACCCCTCTGTGCTCCCGGACCGGCGCCGCCTCCTGCCTGGATCATCGACGGGGAGCCGGCTTGGATGGTGTGCCGGCTCCTGGACGTTCGCCGGGGGTTCCAGTATTGGACTGGGAGGGGTATGGACCCGAAGAACGCTCCTGGGTGAAGAGGAGCTTCATCCTGGATCCGGCCCTCCTGGCCGATTTCTACTGCCGTCACCCGGATAAGCCGGGTCGGGCGCCAGGAGGCGCCCGTTGAGGGGGAGGTCCTGTTGTGTGGGCCGCCAGAAGAGGAGGTACTGCTGGCCCACCACCAGAGGGCGCCCTGCCTGAAGTGCGGGCTTCAGGCACTAGAGGGCGCTGCCGCCACGGACACAGCTGGGGGTGACAGCTGTCACTCATTATCTCTTGACAGCTGTCACCCATCTACACTTCATCATCTCACTCCATAAAGACCGGACGTCATCTCCACCTCGTTGCTGAGATATCATCTACCTGTGAAGGTAATTTTCTCTGCTGAACCAAACCCTGAACTTCTTTGCAGCCGTATTCCTGTGGCGTTTCATTATCTGTGGATTGGCGTTTGGTGTGAACAGCGACAGCTTCGCTTCACACCCAAACCAGATAAGTGGTTTAACTGGAGCTGCACGAGTGTGTGATTAGAGGTGGAGGTGACTTTCCACCTTCTAACTGTTTTTGTTACTGGGTGTGCACACACCCACATCTCACTGTTTGTGCTCCTCGCCAGCAGTACCAGATCCGACAGTCGGGGACGGTGATCACCTGGGAATTCGGGACTTGGCGGCTCCAGTATTCACCAGGTTCTGTGGCGGTGGAAATCGTGTGGTCCCGGCTCTTCTCAGGACAGACGTCTTCTATCCTCGAGCCTGCCCACACGTCACCTTGGTGTATTGATTGCTATCAGATTCTGTGATTGTCTGTATAATTGTTGTGCACATTCACAACATTAAATTGTTACCTTTTTTGATCATCTATTGACCGTTCATTTGCGCCCCCTGTTGTGGGTCCATGTCACTACACTTTCCCCAACAGCAAAGCTCCAAATCATTCAGACATTTTCCTCACAATAAAAATCCAACGAGGGGGGGTGGACCAGTGCTCACTCAAAGCGTGCTCACAGGCGAATGACGTAACCGACAGGCGTGAAAAACTCATGCATGCGCACGAAGGTTCAAGCTTGGCTGATGCAATCACACATGATTCAAATCCATATGGTTTTTGAAAAAAATAAAAAGGTCCGTTACGTTTTGGACAGACCTCGTATGAAGTTCCACGCAGGTTGAAGGTAGCAAACACAAAATATTTGGAATATTTGTTTTAGCAAGTGTTCAGGGGTCTCATGCATGCAGTAATTATGTATGTAATTATGCGATTACGCCTTGGCAGCTTTATCTGTGCAGCTCTTGGAGTCCAAGACAAATTTCCCGGAAGGGACAGTAAAGTGTATCGTATCACATAAATATATATTATAAATATTATGAAATGCATAAAAATGTACATTTTGGTAGTACAATGTTCATTTGCAATTGTTGTGGTTTCTACATGTTGTTTTGACTGCAAAGCCTCTCTGGTGCTCAAGGGATTATAGGATATATTAATAGGGACTGAGTGTTGGGTTGGGTTGTGGAAACCAGCGACCTAAGTGCTTTAGCTGGTGATTAAAGGTTTGCTGACTTTGACTTTGTGGATGATGTTATGATCTTTACAGTATCATTGGATACTCTGATTGCAGCACTTGAGAAGCTGAGTGAAGAATCCAAGTGTCTAAGTTTGCTATTGTCCTGGATCAGAACTAAGAGCTGGGTTTTTAATGACTTCCTGGACTCAGCCATCAGAAGTGTACCTGTATTTGGTGAAAATGTTGAACTTGGAGAGTCATTTACTTAATCTGGAAGGTGCATTCATGTCTCTGGGTCCTTCGGCCATTAAGATTGAAAGACACTTGGGAAGAGCTTCTGGAGTTATGAGGTTGCTGGACAGAGGTGTTTGGTGATGTCGATATCTGCAGGAGAACAACGGTTCAAGTCATGTGGCTACCTGTCTGTAGTGGGATGAAAGTCCTGGGTCCCAATTGAAAAGACGTTCCCGCTAGCTTGGCTAACGGGGAATTCCCCTTTGGCTGACCTGGTAGAGGAACGGTCTTTTGTGCGAGCCGCGTGGGTTCAATCCCCACCGTCGTCCCGGCCACGAAGGTCCTGCTGCTTCAGTTTGGCATCACGAACAGGATGTGGATCACAGAGTATGCTAACATGCACCTGTGACTTCGGGACGAAGTCAAAAATGGTGGGGAGATGTGTAGAGGGATGAAAGTCCCGGGTCCCAATTGAAAAGACATTCCCACTAGCTTGGCTAATGGGGAGTTCCCCTTTGGCTGACCTGGTAGAGGAACGGTCTTTTGTGTGAGCCGCGTGGGTTCGATCCCCACCGTCATCCCAGCCACGAAGGTCCTGGGATGACTGGATGTCTTTGGCACTAGGTCTCTTCAGAGGATCCTTGGGTACCACTAGAATGACTTTGTGTCAAAAGAATGTATGAGAAGTATTACTTGCATTGTGAGGGGGCATCAGCTTCCTCTAGGTGTTGCATTTCTTTGGTCATGGTCCAGCGCACAGGAGCCTGAGTGCCGAGGCCCCAGTGGCTGGAGAAGGCAAGGGGATGCCCAAGGCCCAAGGTGGTTCTGTGATGTCACAGATGTGGCGAAGCACACCACCTGTGCGTGCTCCCAGATTTCACATGACGTTATACAGTGGTAGCACACCTTATGAAGATGTGTATGAAGGAAAACAGTTCCACTCCGACATCTTCAAGGTGAGAAAACTGAGCTTTTGTATGTAATTGATGCATCAGGATCATATGATGATTTGATCCTGACTTTGTAAACATTTTAAAAAGGGTAAATTTGGTCCATAAATGTTAATTAAATCATATATTTTGTAGTGGTTCGTTGCAACATTTGCTACACCTGTGCAACGTCATAACTCACTCAACTTTGATATACAGTTTGCAGTGTATTGAACTCTAATAGGTTTACTCTACCTTCTGAGAAGAAATCAAAAGCCCTGTTGGCAGAGGAGAAACATCCCTTCCAGGCTTCTGTAACAAATACCGCACAGGGTTTCAGCAGGTCTTAAAATAGCTTAGAGGATGCAGAGAGCTGAGCAGCCAAACTGTGGAAACACTTAAAGTGTTGTGTGTGTGGACGGATTCCTCGGCTGAGAGCCTCAGATTGGAAGTGTTGGCATAAGATCCTGCACTGAGAGCTCTTTTCCTTCATATCGCCTATTAAAAAGAGACATATTAAATGGGGCCTCAGTGTATTTTCAGTGTCTCAGTTTGGTTTGGCTGCTGTTATACATCTATTAAAATCTACATAATATATAGCACTGTGCAAACGTTTTAGGCATCCCAGAGTTATAATAAAAGTAGAGTTTGATGCCCCTCCTCCAAATTAAATGTGCATTGAATGTGGTTAAAATGTGCCTAAAACATTTGCACAGTACTTTAATGCATCATACAAACATTAAACATTATGAAAACCTTATAAATATTCATAAATAAATTAAAATGTGTGATACATTTCTGCTTTGATGGTCGATATGTATTTGGGTTCTAGTTACGTATGATTTTTCATTATATAAGTCACACCAGAGTATAAGTCACAGGACCTCTAAAACTAATTTAATGATAACATGACTTAAAGCATTAATAATTGTGTTTGAGTTTTAAAGTCCTTTTAATATTGCATGATCATTTGCAAATGTTTGTGTGGTATTCTACTGGCCAGTACACTTACAAAGAGTTTATTATTATTATCATTGAATAAAAAACAGCTCATATTCACTTTTGCTGGAACTGATTTGGAGTTGACATGCCAAAAAAAGGGGGGTGTGGGGCAGAGGGGCATCAAACACTACTTTTATTATAACTGTGGGATGCCTAAACCTTTTGCGCAGTACTGCATAGACACTCACTGGGCACTTTATTAGGTACACCTTGCTAGTACCAGGTTGGACCCCTTTTGCATTCAGAACCCCCTTCATTTTTCATGGCGTATGCATTCAGCAAGGTGTAGGAAACATTCCTCAGAGATGTTGGTCCATATTGACATGACAGCATCATGCAGTCGTCCATTCAACCAGTCTGTCCATTCTCCTCTGACCTCTGACATCAAAAAAGCATTTTTAGTCCACACTGGATATCTTCTCTTTTTTTGGTCCATTCTCTGTAAGCCCTAGAGATGGTTGTACGTGAAAATCCCAGTAGATCAGCAGTTTCTGAAATGTTCAAACCAGCCCGTCTGGCACCAACAACGATGTCACGTTCAGTCACTAAAATTCCCTTTCTTCTCCATTCTGATGCTCGGTTTGAACTTCAGCAAGTCGTCTTCACCACGTCTAGATGCCTAATGCGTTGACCTGCTGCCATGTGATTGACTGATTAGCTATTTGTGTAAACAAGCAATTGAACAGGTCTACCTAATAAAGTGGCCAGTGCGTGTGTGTGTGTGTGTGTGTGTGTGTGTGTGTGTGTGTGTGTGTGTGTGTGTGTGTGTGTGTGTGTGTGTGTGTGTGTGTGTGTGTGTGTGTGTGTGTGTGTGTGTAAGTGTGTGTAAAGACAAATGTCCAAACACACGTATAAAGTGTATTCTATGAAATAAGTCATCTTTTGCTTTTGTTTTTATATCTGATTACATTCTGTTCATGCTCGATGCTTGTAGTTTGTACTGTGTACTATTGAGTTGCGTGCACAGCCACAGCTGTAGACAAAACTGATCTAGTCTGTCTTCCAGTAACAAGGCTCAAGTTGCCTGAAAAAGACACTCAATCCCAGGCTGCAGTGCTCACTGACACGGGGGTATTTGGTTCCGGCTAGATGAAACCATATCTGTGGGCAGGGTTAGAACAATGACCTGCTGTTAAAAGCACGCAAAGTGTGGCAGATGCAAAACCAGTTCATTGACTTTACAGCAATCAAACCGCGATTCAGTCATATATTTTAAAGGAATGCAATATCATGTATGGTCACACTGTTTTTTATCTGTGTTTTGTCTGTCTGGTGGGTCTGTGTCTGCAGGTACAGAGCTTCAAGTTGGAACAAAGCTCAGCAGACGTTGGCACCTGACCTCCACGAGCTTAAGCCATCTCTGTGTAAAGGCCCGAGGTCGTGTCCCTTCAGTATCCTGACAGAAGATGACCTCTGTGACACTGTGTGAGGTCAGCCTCCCCTACATACAGACCGTCACGATGTCCTGACGATAAATATTATCACCACCATATAACTGGCGCTCCTGTTTTCCGACTTTTAGAGTTGCTGTGCGTTATTCCCAGACATCTCCACCAGCTCTGGTTCCAACATTCTGCAGAAATCCAGCTTTCTGTTCTCACACATCTTTTGAATATAATGGCATTTTTCGATGATACAGCTGCACTGTGGTTGCGTGTATTTGTCCCTATATTTTGCATTAATGTGATATTTATTTTATCGACTGGGCAGAATGACATTTTCTTCTGTAAAACTCCAGATTAATGAGGTAGCATTGTTGCATTATTCACAGTGCCCCCCCCCCCCCCCCCGAAAATTTTCAGGCACAGTGGGCTTTGACTTTGCTTATTTCTCTGAATACATCTGTGGTGAAAAGGTCACATTATTTCTCTGTAAACCCAAAAGCCTTGCCACTATGATCCTCATGCTCTTCCTTCTCCTACATGTTTCTGTGTGGAGTAAAACGTTCCCAGGAATCACTGCATTATTCATTATCCCCAAGTTCTCCACTGGCCAGATGCAATCTGTGCTTGTGAATAGCATATGCAGTACTGTGCAAAGGTTTTAGGCACATTTAATTGAGGTCAGTCAGTACATTGGGTACAAAGACTTGCAGTTCCAATTCAATATATTAAACCTAGAAGCAAGGTCCACAGGTTTTTTTTTTCCGGGGGGGGGTTCTGAGAATTTTTGTAACACAAACTAGTTGTGATTAATGTAATGCTGCTGTGCAGGTTTGATCGTCCACTGACGTATCAAACTAATGGAGAGGTAGACATTTCTGAAGACTTACTGAGTATCAGCAGATTTATTGTAATGCAGTAGATTGCAGTTCGGGTTTAATATTTCTGTCCAAACCCGTCCTGCATCCGATGGAGTAGTGAGTGAACCCGACGGGCATTTTACTGTTTCTGACCAAACCCAACCTGAACCTGACGCTGATAATGTTTCTGTTATTTCCATCTAGAACAAATCCCCACAAACACAAAGAAAACTTTTAGATCCTGTATCTTCAATTTTTTTGTTAAATTAACAAAAAGGAACATTTGCATCATGTGAAGAAGACTGGTTGGCCCCAGCACACACAGTAAATAAAGTCTTTAATCTGACCTGTTGTGTTCTGTCAGATGGATTCTGTTGTGAAAGTGTAGTGACACGGACCCACAACAGGGGGCGCAAATGAACGGTCAATAGATGAGCCAAAAAAGTAACAAATTAATGTTGTGAAGGTGCACAACGAATACACAGACAATCTCAGAATCTGATAATAGTCAGTCCACAAAGGTGACGTGTGGGCAGGCTCGAGGATAGAAGACGTCGGTCCTGAGAAAAGCCGGAACCACACGATTTCCGCCGCCACCGAACCTGGTGAATACTGGAGCCGCCAAGTCCCGAATTCCCAGGTGATCACCGTCCCCGACTGTCGGATCTGGTACTGCTGGCGAAGAACAAAGACAGTCAAGTGTGGGTGTGTGTACACCCCGTAACAACAACGGTGGGAATGCCACCTCCACCTCTAACACACACTCGTGCAGCGTCTGTTAAACCACTTATCTGACGGGACGTAGGACGAAACAGTCGCGACCCACGCCGGTCCTCTGGTTGACAGCTGCAACACAATAGCTCTTGGAATCAATTAATACAGGCAGAGAAAGTTACCTCCATAGAAGTACGATATCTCGGCAACGAGGTGGAGATGACGTCTGGTCTTTATGGAGTGAGATGATGTTGAGTAGATGGGTGACAGCTGTCAAGAGATAATGAGTGACAGCTGTCACCCTCGGCTGTGTCTGTGGCGGCAGCGCCCTCTCGTGCCTGAAGCCCGCACTTCAGGCAGGGCGCCCTCTGGTGGTGGGCCAGCAGTACCTCCTCTTCTGGCGGCCCACACAACAGATTCATCATCATAGCACCACCAAGAAGAAGAAGAAAAAACATGCAGTTTAAAAGTTGAAAGTCCTTTCTGCAATGATTTTATTGCGCTTCATTTATTCACAATCAGCGTTCATCTCTTCAGCATTTTGCTCACGATGAAAATAAATCCCATTAATGATCCACCGAGACAAAAAAAAAGTATTTTAAATTACACTGTCATGTCATTCATTGTGATCGGCTATAGTGCAGGGTAGGGCTGTTCATGTTTTACAGTGAAAACATAAAAGTTGTGAGAGACTTTGGGCCACCTGTTGTTTTGTTCCACTTGGGGTTTTATAGGTGCAGACCAAAGCTGAACTCAATCAGATAAGATTTAGAGGTCCCCCAGAGTGACACATTTTCCTCTCCCTCCGCTGGCAAGGCAACGTCACCCTAACGGGAGAAGACTCTGATACCATTATTTTTCTTTTACTGGTACATGTGATGGCTTCTAATCACAATAAGTGGTGGTTGACTGGTCACCCAGAGGAGAACATTACTGGAATGACTGGATTACTACATTGCTTGTTTGGGGAAAATTGTTGCTTTGTGGGGGACCCCTAAACAATGTCCGATTACAATAAAATTTGGCACATATCTTTTATTTTATTAGTGGAACAAGAACCACATGTGGCTCAAAAGATTTTGTAACATTTGACATACAGGTCTAGTGCAGGGGTATTTCAACCCAGTCTCACGGCATGTCGTGATTCAGCAGCACAAAATATACAACCCAGTTTCACGTTTATTTTTTTGTGCCCCTGTCATGTATTAAAATTTTCGTGGCGGGGATTTTTTTAACTTACTATTACTAACCTTACTGCTACCCCCAACCCTAACCATAGCCACCCCTGGACCCCCCCCCCCCCCCCCCCCCCGCTTCACTTTTAATTTCGTGCAGCCATCACGGAATGTATTAAAATGAATTTGTGCTGCCGTGATGAAAATGGGGCGCTTTTCGTGACAATATCACAAACCAATAGATTAATGTATATTTCGTGTTGCTGAATCACAACATGTGGTGAGACTGGATTGAAATATATGTTAATCTATTGGTTCATGATATTGCCACGAAAAGCGCCCCATTTTCATCATGGCAGCACAAATTCATTGTAATAATTTAAATTTATTTTCATTTATATAGCGCCAAATCACAACAAGGTTGCCTCAAGGCGCTTCACACAACTAAGGTAATGTAAGTAACACATTCTGTAATGGCTGCACGAAATTAAAAGTGAAGCGGGGGTCAGGGGTGGTTATGGTCAAGGTTGGGTAGGATTACTTTGAAAGAATACATGTGGATTACATGTATGTATGTTCATACATTTGGATTACTTGTAATCTGATTACTTTTGGATTACATTTAAAAGAAATCCTACCCAACCTTGGTTATGGTTAGGGTTGTGCGTCACGAAAATTTGAATAATTTTGTGACGGGAGCACAAAAAAAAATGTAAGACTAAAGACTGGGCTGGGTATTTTACGCCTATCATTTCAGTTTGATTTTGCACCTGTCAGATCACAGAAGTGAAGCAGAGTCAGTCCTGATTGGGACATTTTGTTATGTGTCGGACGCAGGACGGAGAACCGACCAGCGTTTGAAGGACCCAGTATGAAATAAGCAGAGCACGGTACAAAGGATAACAAAATTTAATAAACATAACAGTGATGTGCTAAGTACAAACAAATGAGTGCGCGGACTGGCGAGGTGGTGATTACGGTGCGCTCCCAGCTGCACAAACGGTCCAGAGCCAGAAACAGTTCGGACCCAAGGACCCCGCCGACACCCCCCAGGTGGCCGCGACAAACCCAGTCTGTGAAAGAAGAAACCATCATGTGAGTCCACACGCCACACACAGAGAGGCCGCTCAAAGGTGTACATAAACAGCAAACACTTCCTGGCTTAATCACTAATCAGCTTCCCACCCTGCAGGCATGGAACACCCTGTTCACATACTCAAACTGCAGTGGAAGCTGATTAAACGACTAACATAACAGCTCAATACAATAAGGTGTGAGGGACACCACATATACTGACTGTACAAATGTTAGTCACAAAACCTAACGTACCTCAGGAAGTGTGCTGACGAGCGTGAGACCTCACCCCCTCCTCTTTCACAGACCATGGTGTCAAACCTGGTACAGTCTCTGCATCCACTGATGATGAGACGGCTCTCGAGACAACAATCTCACCCGTCTGGTCACAAGGTCGAGTCTCTGGCAAATACACACTGTGTACTCCAGACTTAAATGCCACCATGCTCCAATCCGTGTAGATGCACCACAGCTGTGAGTCCTGACGAGCTGCACATGATCAGCCTCAGGTGATCAGGGTGAGGTCCTGATGACTCAGCCACACAGCCACTCAGTCCTAAACGCGCACCACCTGGAAGGAAAAACAAAAGACAGAAGACAGAAACAAAAGGCAGCCAGGCACGCCAGGCACCCCCAGCCATACAACAGCACCCCACCCTCACGGGAAGCCTCCCGGCGACCACACAAACCTGGCCCAGGAGAAACACCCCCCTCCAGGGACCATGGCTGGAAACCGTATCTGCATTCATCTTCCAACAGAATCTCCATCCAACAGAACGGTTGACGTCTTCTCCTCTGACTGCATCTTTGCCTTTGTTTCTGTCAGTCAATTAGCACAGGTGTGGCCAGGAGTTCTTGAACCTGTGCGGTCAGCCTTTGTCCAACCATGTTTACAGTCTGATTAGTCATAAAACAAAAAAGACAAACACAAACAACCAAACCACCCCCCCCCCTCCCCAGGGGACCGTCCCATCAAACCCCGGGAAGAGGAGAAAAGAAAAACAACCCAAACTTAAGCTTGCAAATAAAAATACTAACACCCCCCAGAGGACATCCTGCCAGCTCCAGGAGTAATAACCACAGCCGAGGTCCCTCTGGGCTCCAAAGTCACCCACGGGGGCTCCCAGCGCCTCCCAGAGGACCGTTCCATCAACCCCAGGAGACGGGCCCCCTCATGACCAACGGACCCAGCCCCGGCCGTCTATGGCTAGATGGACCCACAGCCCTTTCCCCCCCAGAGGACACCACAGTCACACCCTGAGGGCGGAAACTGGGGGGGAAAACAAAAGGAGAAAAAAAAACAAACAAACAAAACAACCCCAACCCCACCCCCTCGGCGCAGTGGAAATTGGAAGCACGTCCAGCGTCACCAACCATGACTGTACCCCAGAAGTCAACCGGGAGGAGTGGAACAGCGGTTATGGCAGACGGCACAAAACGGCGCCACCCCTCCAACTTCCAAACCAGCCACCAGCTGCGGGTATATTCCACTGCCCCAAACCTCAGCCACGCCGATGGCAGACGGCTCAAAGGCGCGCTGAAGCCGGAGGTGGAACAGGGAACCAACAAAAAAAAAAAAACAACACCCCGAACCCCCCCCTCCCCTCCCAGGTGCAGAGGTTACCTGGGAAACGCCCAGCATAACCAAACTGCACCACTCCAGCAACGCCGACACATACGGCTCACACGGCTGGAGCCAGAGGAGAAGAGGGGGCATAACAAAAACAAAAAAAAAGAAAAAAGAAAAAACAACCCAATTACCCCCCCATCACCCCCCAGAGGACCGTCCCATCAAACCCTGGGAGGTGAAACCAAAAGAAATAAAAAGAAAGACTAACAGACTAACATACAGTTATTTGGGTCCTGTTTATGCCCCAGACAGACTGCAGGGTCACGACCCCAGACACTAATAGTGTAAAAAAATCCCACACAAAAACCAACTCAAAAAACACCTACAAAAAATGAACCAACACAAAACTAATAAGTGACGTATACCGTTAAGCTCAAACAAATGGAACACACCTGTTCCAACTTAAGAGCTTAACGGTAATGTGACTCAGTCACCAACAGAGGGAGCCAAAGTGCTAAAAATAAAAAACCCCTTTGGTAACAGAGAAAACAAACTCATGCTGCTTTTCTTGTGCGCAGCTGTGCGTAACACACAACCAAAATGTGCCTCAACTAAATTATGCCGGAGCTGACACAACAGACGCAGTAGCTATCTTCACCCGGGGAAACGGGGCTACAACTGTAACACAGGAAGCACAGCGACCCGTGCCACAGAGCTCCGCTGTGCGCGTTCACCCATTACAGACCCACTCTTGCAGCTCCCGTTTAAACCTCTTATCCGGTCGAAGTGTGACGCGAAGCCGTCGCCAGTCACACTCCACCACGACCCTCGGATAAGGCACACACAGGAACACGGCTGCAAGAGAGCTCAAATCAGTATTCAGTAATGGGTTCTCAAACACGCACCATCCGGGCGGAGAGCACCCGCAACTGATCCGGATAACTTCTGAACGTCCGCTGCCGCCTTCCCGGCGTGGTACCGTCTCTGCTACCGCTGGGTCCGTGATGTTTGGCCAGAGACTACTGTTAAGTGTCGGACGCAGGACGGAGAACCGACCAGCGTTTGAAGGACCCAGTATGAAATATATACCCAGTATGAAAACATTTGGCTGTTTGGGACATTTTGGAAGACCAGGACCTGTACATGTACAGTAGTGTTCAGAATAATAGTAGTGCTATGTGGCTAAAAAGATTATTCCAGGTTTTGAGTATATTTCTTATTGTTACATGGGAAACAAGGTACCAGTAGATTCAGTAGATTCTCACAAATCCAACAAGACCAAGCATTCATGATATGCACACTCTTAAGACTATGAAATTGGGCTATTAGTAAAATGTAACAATGTAACAATAAGAAATATACTCAAAACCTGGATTAATCTTTTTAGTCACATAGCACTACTATTATTCTGAACACTACTGTATCTCTGTAGAACTGAAGTTGTGTCAGGGAGGCCTTCTGGTGCATTGCCAAATCCCAATGCTGATCTATACCAGATTTGCTGTGGTGACTCCGGACAACCAGCGGAAGAAAGCCAGTTAGCAGAAACCAAAAAAAAAAAAAAATCTGGATTTTACTCTTTCTGACATGAATTGTCTTGATGAAAGTTCATCACAGGACATTGACATGTCACACATTTGTGTGCCGGTCACTGTAGTATGACTTTTGTTGGGGGGGAGTAAAGGTTGTGTCCACCAAGCCCAGATCAAACACTGCTGGAGGAAATGAAGCTTTGTTACGGCCTCTCGCTGGAACACAATCCTCAGGTGGAGTTTGGATGGCAGCAGGGAGGGGGAAGGCAGAGAGCATGAAGTGTTTATTTTCAGACGGTGTGTGCCGGTGATGCTGCACAGCCACAGCTTCCTCAGCTGGCACCTGTACTGTACGTGTTTGTTTGTGTACGACATGACCTGGTGTCCAGCCTCTGTCATCCCACAGAGTCGGAGTCGGTGCCCTCTGTGAGTAGCTGGTAGTCTGTGGCCGATTATTCCTGTGAAGAGGACGCAGCCAGAGACACCCCCTTCGCCGCCCTTTTTCGGCAGCTTCCGCCACCCCAGCTCTCTCAGGGCGGCCTAACGGCATGTCAGGGGAGGACAGTCATGGCAACAAGTCAGCCCAGGACAATGGAGTCAAGAAACACAGGTGGGACATGTTCCAGGTATGATGTTGTTTAATGTTGAGATGAAGGTAAACGTTGCTGTTTCACTGCTGTTTGGTACACGCAAGATTACCAGCGCCTTAACCACGTGACAGACCACTCAGCATGCGCGTGACATCAATTGACAAGAGGACAGGGTAGTAAGTGACACAGCCGTGGTAACTGGATACCGCCTTTCCACTCCGCTCGGTTTTTGTCATCCGGTGTCTTTGGTTGAGCTCCTGTTCCACAGACAATAACATGTTTGTTTTTTTTCTGGAAAATCTAACTCCCAGTTCAAACGGCCATCTTGGTGATTTGTTCATGAAGATTGTACAGTTTCCCTTTATTTCTGTGGCTGCCTTCACCCCCCATTACACACACACACACACACACACACACACACACACACACACACACACACACACACACACATCCCTTAATCCAACAAGTGATCCATGAATAATTTAGCGTGTGCTGGCATAGAGGAGTTGGAGAATTGGCAGAATGTGTGTGAGATGCATCAAAAATGCATGTGGTGTCTGTTTATGTGGATTTACTCCTGTCAAATAAAATTGTTTTCAGCTGCCTTTAAATTATATTTGTGCAAAAGTCTTAACGTTTTTTTCTAACGGAAGGATTTTAGGAGTTATTTCAGTTATTTTTGAACTCATCACTCCTGGGTATCAGTCTGCCACTTCTCAGATTGTAGACCAACATAATTTTGCATTTATGTACATTTGCTATAACTGAATTAAAATATTTCTTTTAGAGGATGGCCTGCAGAGGTGCAATGCACCTGTTTTATCCTGTCACTGGTATTTTAAATTATTTTTTTAGTCTTGTTGGTGCCAATTAAATTAACTCTTTTTTGAGTATTTTAGTGACATTTTAAATTCTCTGTAATTTAATATTTGCAATATATTTTCATTTTATGACATTTTCATCTATTTTTATGCCTTGTTGTTCCAATGATTTTAAAGTATTCCACTGCATTTGTGCTGTATGTTTTTATATCCGTAAGGAAGTGTAATAAACTAAACCGAACTAAACAAAACGGATGCTTCTAGAATCACATAGTGTAGCTCTATTCATTCTATGCATGCAAAAAGAGTGCTGGTTGTAAATGAGACTTGCTCCAGAATATTAATTCACATGTACAGACTCCACAGATGCCGCCCGTTCCACTTTTTAAGATATCTTCTGCTAAGCAATGTATTTTTGCATAATGCCAGGTGTTTATTTTAAGAACATGGAGAGATGCAAACATCCATTGTGGGGTTGAGGGATGTAGAACATAATCTGGGCCAGGGGCCTTCGCTTTCTGTTCAGGAGCTAAAACTGGTTTAGGCTGTCTGGCATCAGTGGAACACCTGCTCCCCTGGTCTTTATGTATACAGAGTGTGTCTGTGTATATTTAGCTGACATAATGGCTTTATTTGTGAAGGTGCAGCACTCATTTTTTGAAAGTTTGAAGAGCACACCACCTGCATTTAGTCTGCATGTGATATGACCGCTGTCAGCAAAATGGAATGATAACCTCAATCCAACGAGACTGGATTTCGTCAAGCAAGGCTAAGATTAAGAAGGCGTGCATGTGTCCAAGTATAAAGTGACTCTTGGAAATGTTTAATTATTAGTGATCTTAGATGTGTGCAAAGTGATATCTCTTGCATGGATGCTTTCACACGCATCTGTTTGCTTGTTGTTTTTGTTAGCAGGATTCAGCTCAGGTCAAGAAGAATGTACGTATGTCACATGTCAGTGGATCCACCAATGGATCCTGCAGAAAACCATCGGTTCAATCCCACATCCTAAATGTAGCCAACAAATCTCATAGCCAGGCAGCCCCTGGGCTATATCCAGTTGTTGGGGTCCTCAATATTTTTGATGAACATAAACAGAATAAGGTCATAAGATTAAATTAAATTTATTTATATAGCTCCAAATTACAACAAAGTCGCTCCAAGGCTCTTCACATGGGTAAGGTCTTAACCTCAAGAGCTCCACCCCCTGAGCAAGCACACAGGCGACGGTAGTAAGGAAAAACTCCCCCTGTGGCATTTTTATTTTTTGAGGAAGAAACCTCAAGCAGACCAGACGCAGAATGGTGACCCACTGCTTATGCCATTCTAACAAAAACAGAGCTCAAATAAATAAAGTGCAAACTAAAAGTCATCAAGCATGCAAATATATATATATATATCCAGTACAGATCAGTTCTAAAAAGTCCCACTTGTAGGTCCTTGTTAAATGTTGTAAATCAGCATCCATTTTGACAGGTTTGTCAGCTGTGACTTCCTCTAGTGGTCCAGCAGGCGGTGCCAAACTCTAAGTCCCAGTTGCAGCAACAGCAGCTCAAACGGAGAGAAAGAGACCAGAATCAGTCAGCTGGAATTAACAGCACCTAAAAAAGCACTAATTCCCAGCAGTAAACTTACAGAGAAGCACAGACGTTACTAATGTAGTCGCCGGCAGTTAGCCCTTTACTTCACTAACAGATCCAGAATTAAGGGCCCTGTCCCACTGGCGTTTAGGAGGATTTGCGGATGGAATGCGCACAAAAGTGGCCCACATCCGCCAAACAACCGCAATAACCGTGTAACATTCCTGTATGAGTCGGCCACCATCCGAACACGTCCGTGATCATCCGCAGAGGCATGCATGTCCGCAGCAGGATTTTTGAGCGGCTCAAAAATCCTGCTGCGGATGAGATCTGCATCACTGCCTGAACACATACTGAAAACATACGCAGGACATACACAACCAACGCGCCGCATATCCCCTGTCATCCGCTGATATCCGCAACCAATGGGTTGGCGCGGGTTGGCGGCGGACCGGGACAGCGTGCAAAACAGATATGACGCGTGCCCAGCACGGCCACATCACGGTCGCAAATGGTATGTTGCGCATGCAGACAGAGTGGGCACGGATGGAGCGAGTGCATCACGGCTGCTGTGCCCCTTATGGGGGCGCCTCCGCGGTCGCCTTCGCTTCTGTTCCCTGTTATATCCGCTTTTTTTCCTCATGTATTCGCTGATCCACCCCGGGACATTTGTCATTTCCACCCACCTTTGTTGCGGACGCTCAGCTTTTGTCTCCTCATTTCATGCACAAATCCTCCTAAACGCCAGTGGGACAGGGCCCTTAGATATAATGAGGCTGAGACCTGCTCCATGGTTAACACAATATGAAAGGAGAGGGAAAAATGGCTTGATGTGAAATATTCTAATCTGTCACATTGTTGAAGTATATTGTAAACATTAAGGTGTGTACTTTAATAAGACTGTCAGTGTTTTGTAGCATGTAATGCATAGGGGACATAATGTGGCTGAGTCATTAATCAGGCGATGCTCTCTGGTATATAAATGGAAATATGAATGGAATATTCTTTAAACAGCTCGTGTAAACACTATAATGACAGTATTGTCTTATTTAGAATAAGGTCTATTGATTTCTGTGTAAAGTCTGTCTGTACTGTTCTCCCATAGAATGTCGCTACCAGCTCCCATGTTCTCGCGGAACGACATCAGCATCTGGAGTATCCTAAAAAAGTGCATCGGCATGGTGAGAAAAGACCCTTCTCCTGTTTGTTGTACTAAAATATGCTGGTTTGAGAAAATTAATGCTGTCTTAAAATGATAGTCCACATGTTGAATAATGACGACAGTCAAATAAAAAGTAAGATAACTGTGATAAATTAGTTTTGCATTTGCTCATTACCTTATCCTGGCATTAGGATTATAGTCATTAGTGTCATGGAATCCTCAGGGATCTCAGCTCTAACACCAGCCGGTGACTGGAATTAATGAATTTATTCATGTCTGTTAATGTTTTATTTGCCACTTAAGCACAGTTAATGAATCATATTTAATTGAGGGGGAAGACTCATATATATGTACATATGAAGTATCACAAAAATGTACTTTTATATAAAAATTTGATTTCAAAACATTTCTTGATGTTGATTTATTTTAAATGGCAGTTTTTAATCATAACACCATCATGACACACTGGGTCAAGCTGAGTTTGAATAAATCTGGGTTACAAAATCTGAACCTGTGAAAACCACATGTGGTTGAATTAAATTTTTAAAGAAAAAGGTGAGACTCACGAAAAAGATGTGAGGTTTATTGGTGCCAACAGAGGAGACCAGCATGGGGAGAATCACTGGAAATTTTTAAGCGTTCCAAAGGTTGGGTTGGGTTGGAAATTCAAGTAACACAACTTCAAATTTGCCAACAGACCAATCCACATTTAGAAATTTACAGTCATGTATTATTGCGCTGCTAACTGAAGATAATGCATTGCGCATCATGTAAATCTTCTCTACAAGAGTCAAGACAGAAGTCAGACTACCAGAGCAAGAATTTTAGCTCAGGAAGCTTCTGCGATTTGAAGTGAAACATCCTTGCATCAAGCAACCCAGTCCAGTCGAAGATTCAAGCTTCTCTACAACTGAAGATAATGCACATCATGTAATTCTATACTATCATGCAATAACAGAAGACAATGCACATCATGTAATTCTATATTATCATGCAATAACGGAAGACAATGCACATCATGTAATTATATACTATCATGCAATAACGGATGTTAATGCACATCATGTAATTCTATACTGTCGTGCAATAACTGAAGATAATGCACATCATGTAATTCTATATTATCATGCAATAACGGAAGACAATGCACATCATGTAATTATATACTATCATGCAATAACGGATGTTAATGCACATCATGTAATTCTATACTGTCGTGCAATAACTGAAGATAATGCACATCATGTAATTCTATATTATCATGCAATAACGCAAGACAATGCACATCATGTAATTCTATACTCTCATGCAATAACGGATGTTAATGCACATCATGTAATTCTATACTGTCGTGCAATAACTGAAGATAATGCATATCATGTAATTCTATACTGTCGTGCAATAACTGAAGATAATGCACATCATGTAATTCTATACTATCATGCAATAACTGAATATAATGCATTGCACATCATGTAATTCTATATTATCAGGCAGTAACAGAAAACAATGCACATCACGTAATTCTATACTGTCGTGCAATAACTGAAGATAATGCACATCATGTAATTCTATACTATCATGCAATAACTGAATATAATGCATTGCACATCATGTAATTCTATACTATCATGCAATAACTGAATATAATGCATTGCACATCATTTAATTCTATACTATCATGCAATAACTTAAGATAATGCACATCATGTCATTCTATACTATCATGCAATAACTGAATATAATGCATTGCACATCATCTAATTCTATACTATTTTGCAATAACTGAAGATAATGCACATCATCTAATTCTATAGTATCATGCAATAACTGAATATAATGCACATCATGTAATTCTATACTATCATGCAATAACTGAATATAATGCACATCATCTAATTCTATACATCATGCAATAACTGAATATAATGCACATCATCTAATTCTATACTATCATGCAATAACTGAATATAATGCACATCATGTAATTCTATATTATCATGCAATAACTGAATATAATGCACATCATGTAATTCTATACTATCATGCAATAACTGAATATAATGCACATCTTCTAATTCTATACTATCATGCAATAACTGAATATAATGCACATCATGTAATTCTATACTATCATGTAGTAAATAAAGATAATGCACATCATGTAATTCTATATTATCATGTAGTAACTAAAGATAATGCACATCATGTAATTCTATACTATCATGCAATAACTGAAGATAATGCACATCATGTAATTCTATACTATCATGCAATAACTGAAGATAATGCACATCATGTAATTCTATACTATCATGCAATAACTGAAGATAATGCACACCATGTAATTCTATACTATCATGCAGTAACTAAAGGTAATGCACATCATCTAATTCTATACTATCATGTAATAACTGAAGATAATGCATATATTGTAAGGCAGTATTATCATGCAGTAACTCAAGATAATGCGCATATTGTAAGGGCATATTTTCATGCAGTAACTTGGGATAATGTACATATTGGGGACGGCCTTACAATATGTGAATTATCTTCTGCTACTGTTTGATAATACGGAATACAGAATAAAAGCTATTCTGATTGTGATTCTATTGTAAGGCCATACTATCAAGCAGTAACTGGAGATAATGCATGTCGTAAGGACATATTTTCATGCAGCTAACTGAATGCACATATTGTAATGCTGTTTGTGCAGGTGTAACCAAAACCTTGCAGTGCACAATGCACACCGCTGAGCAGTAGACTGTTTCTACACTGTGTCTCTTCTCACTCAGGAGTTGTCAAAGATTGCCATGCCAGTGATATTTAATGAGCCCCTGAGCTTCCTGCAGCGGCTGACAGAATACATGGAGCACACCTACCTCCTCCATCAGGCCAATACCTCAACAGACTCTGTTGAGAGGATGAAGGTAAACAAACCATTTCATTTTATTTATTTCTTTTTTACATGCACAGACATTGTCACACGTAACGTGGTTGTCATCAGTCGATGCTCTGCAGTGTGTTGCAGCGTTTGCTGTGTCGGCTGTTGCATCGCAGTGGGAGAGAACCGGGAAGCCTTTCAACCCGCTGCTGGGGGAAACATACGAGCTGATCAGGTGAGACGGCGAGCTCATCAATATCTGAAATGCATTTCATCAGCGCACCCGCACTTGAACTATTCTGCACTCTGGTGCAAATTAGTTATTGTGGCCACTGATTGTGTTGCTGTTCTCCATCAGAGAGGATTTGGGTTTCAGGTGGGTGTCAGAGCAAGTAAGCCATCATCCTCCTGTCAGTGCCTTTCACGCCGAGGGCCTCAAAGAGGATTTTGTCTTCCATGGTTCAATTTACCCCAAACTCAAGTTTTGGGGAAAGAGCATAGAAGCAGAACCAAAGGGAATCATTACGCTGGAGCTGCCCATGTAAGTGCTGCATCATGCATTTATTTATTTTTTACATGTTATTGTGGTTAGAACATCCTTTTTGTGCACATATTGCAAAAAAAAAATCTAAATCTCACTAGTGTATTTGTCTAACTTCTAGTCAAAATATCTCATTTACACTTAATATAAGAAACAAGTGACTTTGCAGATGATGTTGTGATGTTTGTGAAATCACTGGATATCTTGATTGCAGCACTTGAGAAGCTGTGCAAGCAATCCGAATCTGGGTTTGCAGTTGTCCTGGATCAAGATTAAGCTTCAGGTTTTCAATGACTTCCTGGACTTAGCCATCAGATGTGTATCTGTATCTGGTGAAAGTGTTGAACTTGTAGAGACATTTGACTGTTTCTCTGCAGTGATATTCATGTCTCTGGGTTCTCAGCCTTTGAGATTGAGTGACGCCTGGGAAACGCTTAAGGAGTCACTAGGTTACTGGTCAGAGGTGTTTGGTGATGTCGATATTGATGCAGATGAGTAAATGTCAAGTCTTAGTGATACCTATCACACTGTGTAGTTGTGAGACTTGAATGTTAACTAGTGACCTAAGGCGGCAACTAGATATCTTTGGTACTATGGTAAGTCTCTTCAGAGGGTTTTTGTGTACCCCTGGAATGACTTTGTGCCTTTGTTACTTGCCTTGTGAGGGTGCAACACCTACCATGACCATGTGGTGCGTTTCTCTGGGCAAGATCCAGCAAACAGGTGCCTCAGTGCTGAGGACCCCAGTGCCTGGAAAAGACCAAGGGGACACCCACATTTCACCTGACTGCAATAGACAGATGGTTACTTTCGAGACCAGCTGTATGGGTTGTTGCTATCCAGGATCCAATGCAGTTGTGTTCTGATTGCGGCAAGAGTGGATGCTCCTAGATTTGAATTAATATAAGACACCATCTCTTCACAAGTAAAATTCCAGTAAGATACAAGGACTTATTTTTGTAAAACATTAAAAGATGATCTGTAAAACAAGTCAAATAAATAAAAAATAGTTAAAAAAAAAAAAAAACTGCCAAAGGAACAAATGAAAATTCACTTGGATTTCTTGAGGTAAGGTCTGGAAATTAGCTGAGAAACTCCTTTTTTTATTTTATATTTTATTCGTATTGAGGAAGTGAAGCTTGTTTCATCTGATATAATTCAAAACACGTTTCCACTTTCACTTCTCGGGATTTTTAAGATGTATTGTCTAAAAACAAGTCCTGATGTCTTACTGGAATTTTACGGAAGAGATTTGTCTTGTATTATTTGTAATTGTAATTTACATATTTTAACTATAAATCAGGCAAATATACTTGGTTAGATTTTGTGTTTTTGCAGTGTAATTGAAGATCCAGCACCCAGCGATTTCTTCAGTAAGTCAACAATTTTTTGTTGTTTTTTTTGTTCTGGCTCTGCAGATATAATGAAGCATACACCTGGACAAACCCCACCTGCTGTGTTCACAACATCATTGTGGGTCAGCTTTGGCTTGAGCAGTACGGCACCATGGATGTGATCAATCACAAGTAAGAGAAATGTCCCCATGTCTCTGTTTACTCTGCAGTAATGCGCTCGTTTTATTGGGACAGAAATAGGACAGAGTTCTCTGGACATGACACGAGGGAGTGGGATCATTAAGATTTGAAAGTCTCGTGTTACAGCAGAAGAGCAAAAGAGAATCAGTAATTATTCTGTCGCTCTGTGGCAGGACCGGAGAGAGATGCAGCATGACGTTCAAACCCTGCGGCCTCTTTGGAAAAGAGCTCCATAAAGTGGAGGGATACATTCTGGATAAGAGGTACCTCTGATTTCATTACCCATCAATACTGTCTGAATCACTGTGTGTTCTGACTTAATGCCTTATGTAATAATATGAGGCTTTAATATGGCAGTTAGATAAGTCTGCAGTACATGTCAGGGTCAGTCAGGTCGTTTTTTACCCTGTAAGTCGGCAAAGCCACAAGCAGAGTATTGTTTCCCGTGTGTGTGTGTGTGTGTGTGTGTGTGTGTGTGTGTGTGTGTGTGTGTGTGTGTGTGTGTGTGTGTGTGTGTGTGTGTGTGTGTGTGTGTGTGTGTGTGTGTGGACAAGATAAATGGGAATATTGCTTGAACAGATATAAAGACATGATTGGATTTTGAAATAGTTTGGTCAAGGTCAAGATGGTCCGAAAGACACTTGGTTTTTGAGGGGGCTCCTCTTTATTTTATTTTATTTTTTCATATAGCTCAACAACTAAAAAGCGTAGATGGAATATTGCTTGGGTAGATATCTAGACATAATTAGATTTTGGAGTAATTTGATCAAAGTGAAGGAAAACATGGTCCATAAAGCACATTTGCTTTTTTTGTTGTTGTTTTTAGGGGTCTTTTTTGTATAGCTCAATAACCAAGAAGCCTAGATGGATCAAACTTGGTGGAAATATTGCTTTGGTAGATATCAAGAGGTATTTAGATTTTGGAGTAGTCTGGTCAAGGTTAAGGAAAACGTGGTCCGAAAAGCTCTTTGCTTTTGTTTTTTTTGGAGGGGGCTTTTTGTATAATTCAACAACCAAGAAGCCTAGATGGATCAAACTTGGGGGAAATATTGCTTGGGTAGATATCTAGATGTATTTAGATTTTGGATTGTCACGGTTAAGGAAAATGTGGTCCCAAAAGCACATTTGCTCTTGTTTTTTGGAGGGGGCTTTTTGTATAGTTTAAAACCAAGAAGCTTAGATGGATCAAACTTGGTGGAAATATTGCTTGGGTAGATATCTAGAGGTATTTAGATTTTGGAGTAGTCTGGTCAAGGTTAAGGAAAACGTGGTCCGAAAAGCACATTTGCTTTTGTTTTTTTGGAGAGGGCTTTTTGTATAGTTCAACAACCAAGAAGCCTAGATGTATCAAACTTGGTGGAAATATTGCTTGGGTAGATATGTAGAGGTATTTCGATTTTGGATGGTCAAGGTTAAGGAAAACGTGGTCCGAAAAGCATATTTGCTTTTGTTTTTTCGGGAGGGCTTTTTATATAGTTCAACAAATAAGAAGCTTAGATTGATCAAACTTGCTTGAAATGTTGCTTGGGTAGATATCTAGAGGTATTTAGATTTTGGAATAGTCTGGTCAAGGTTAAGGAAAACGTGGTCCGAAAAGCACATTTGCTTTTGTTTTTTGGAGAGGGCTTTTTGTATAGTTCAACAACCAAGAAGCCTTGATGGATCAAACTTGCTGGAAATTTTGCTTGGGTAGATATCTAGACGTATTTAGATTTTGGATGGTCAAGGTTAAGGCAAACGTGGTCCGAAAAGCACATTTGCTCTTGTTTTTTGGAGAGGGCTTTTTGTATAGTTTAAAACGAAGAAGCTTGATGGATCAAACTTGGTGGAAATATTGCTTGGGTAGATATCTAGAGGTATTTAGATTTTGGAGTAGTCTGGTCAAGGTTAAGGAAAACGTGGTCTGAAAAGCACATTTGCTTTTGTTTTTTGGAGGGGGCTTTTTGTATAGCTCAACAACCAAGAAGCCTAGATGTATCAAACTTGGTGGAAATATTGCTTGGGTAGATATCTAGAGGTATTTAGATTTTGGAATAGTCTGGTCAAGGTTAAGGAAAATGTGGTCTGAAAAGCACATTTGCTTTTGTTTTTTGGAGGGGGCTTTTTGTATAGCTCAACAACCAAGAAGCCTAGATGTATCAAACTTGGTGGAAATATTGCTTGGGTAGATATCTAGAGGTATTTAGATTTTGGATGGTCAAGGTTAAGGAAAACGTGGTCAGAAAAGCACATTTGCTTTTGTTTTTTGGAGAGGGCTTTTTGTATAGCTCAACAACCAAGAAGCCTTGATGGATCAAACTTGGTGGAAATATTGCTTGGGTAGATATCTAGAGGTATTTAGATTTTGGAGTAGTCTGGTCAAGGTTAAGGAAAGCGTGGTCTGAAAAGCACATTTGCTTTTGTTTTTTGGAGGGGGCTTTTTGTATAGCTCAACAACCAAGAAGCTTAAATGTATCAAACTTGGTGGAAATATTGCTTGGGTAGATATCTAGAGGTATTTAGATTTTGGAATAGTCTGGTCAAGGTTAAGGAAAACGTGGTCTGAAAAGCACATTTGCTTTTGTTTTTTGGAGGGGTCTTTTTGTATAGCTCAACAACCAAGAAGCCTAGATCCCCTCATTACCCCATCCCCGTAGAGACGGTGCCTGCTCCCAGACTACCAATAACCAGCAAAAATCTATTTAAGCATAAAAATTCAAAAGAAAAAATAATATAGCACCTTCAACTGCACCACAGACTAAAACAGTTAAATGTGGTCTATTAAACATTAGGTCTCTCTCTTCTAAGTCCCTGTTGGTAAATGATATAATAATTGATCAACATATTGATTTATTCTGCCTAACAGAAACCTGGTTACAGCAGGATGAATATGTTAGTTTAAATGAGTCAACACCCCCGAGTCACACTAACTGTCAGAATGCTCGTAGCACGGGCCGGGGCGGAGGATTAGCAGCAGTCTTCCATTCCAGCTTATTAATTAATCAAAAACCCAGACAGAGCTTTAATTCATTTGAAAGCTTGTCTCTTAGTCTTGTCCATCCAAATTGGAAGTCCCAAAAACCAGTTTTATTTGTTATTATCTATCGTCCACCTGGTCGTTACTGTGAGTTTCTCTGTGAATTTTCAGACCTTTTGTCTGACTTAGTGCTTAGCTCAGATAAGATAATTATAGTGGGCGATTTTAACATCCACACAGATGCTGAGAATGACAGCCTCAACACTGCATTTAATCTATTATTAGACTCTATTGGCTTTGCTCAAAAAGTAAATGAGTCCACCCACCACTTTAATCATATCTTAGATCTTGTTCTGACTTATGGTATGGAAATAGAAGACTTAACAGTATTCCCTGAAAACTCCCTTCTGTCTGATCATTTCTTAATAACATTTACATTTACTCTGATGGACTACCCAGCAGTGGGGAATAAGTTTCATTACACTAGAAGTCTTTCAGAAAGCGCTGTAACTAGGTTTAAGGATATGATTCCTTCTTTATGTTCTCTAATGCCATATACCAACACAGTGCAGAGTAGCTACCTAAACTCTGTAAGGGAGATAGAGTATCTCGTCAATAGTTTTACATCCTCATTGAAGACAACTTTGGATGCTGTAGCTCCTCTGAAAAAGAGAGCTTTAAATCAGAAGTGTCTGACTCCGTGGTATAACTCACAAACTCGTAGCTTAAAGCAGATAACCCGTAAGTTGGAGAGGAAATGGCGTCTCACTAATTTAGAAGATCTTCACTTAGCCTGGAAAAAGAGTCTGTTGCTCTATAAAAAAGCCCTCCGTAAAGCTAGGACATCTTTCTACTCATCACTAATTGAAGAAAATAAGAACAACCCCAGGTTTCTTTTCAGCACTGTAGCCAGGCTGACAAAGAGTCAGAGCTCTATTGAGCTGAGTATTCCATTAACTTTAACTAGTAATGACTTCATGACTTTCTTTGCTAACACAATTTTAACTATTAGAGAAAAAATTACTCATAACCATCCCAAAGACGTATCGTTATCTTTGGCTGCTTTCAGTGATGCCGGTATTTGGTTAGACTCTTTCTCTCCGATTGTTCTGTCTGAGTTATTCTCATTAGTTACTTCATCCAAACCATCAACATGTTTATTAGACCCCATTCCTACCAGGCTGCTC
This sequence comes from Thalassophryne amazonica, assembly GCF_902500255.1. NCBI lineage: Eukaryota > Metazoa > Chordata > Actinopteri > Batrachoidiformes > Batrachoididae > Thalassophryne > Thalassophryne amazonica. The sequence goes on along the minus strand of NC_047114.1, from coordinate 89,960,118 downwards.
AAGGAAGCCCTACCATTATTTAATGCTTCGATCTTAAATATGATCAATCTATCTTTGTTAGTTGGCTATGTACCACAGGCTTTTAAGGTGGCAGTAATTAAACCATTACTTAAAAAGCCATCACTTGACCCAGCTATCTTAGCTAATTATAGGCCAATCTCCAACCTTCCTTTTCTCTCAAAAATTCTTGAAAGGGTAGTTGTAAAACAGCTAACTGATCATCTGCAGAGGAATGGTCTATTTGAAGAGTTTCAGTCAGGTTTTAGAATTCATCATAGTACAGAAACAGCATTAGTGAAGGTTACAAATGATCTTCTTATGGCCTCGGACAGTGGACTCATCTCTGTGCTTGTTCTGTTAGACCTCAGTGCTGCTTTTGATACTGTTGACCATACAATTTTATTACAGAGATTAGAGCATGCCATAGGTATTAAAGGCACTGCGCTGCGGTGGTTTGAATCATATTTGTCTAATAGATTACAATTTGTTCATGTAAATGGGGAATCTTCTTCACAGACTAAAGTTAATTATGGAGTTCCACAAGGTTCTGTGCTAGGACCAATTTTATTTACTTTATACATGCTTCCCTTAGGCAGTATTATTAGACGGTATTGCTTAAATTTTCATTGTTACGCAGATGATACCCAGCTTTATCTATCCATGAAGCCAGAGGACACACACCAATTAGCTAAACTGCAGGATTGTCTTACAGACATAAAGACATGGATGACCTCTAATTTCCTGCTTTTAAACTCAGATAAAACTGAAGTTATTGTACTTGGCCCCACAAATCTTAGAAACATGGTGTCTAACCAGATCCTTACTCTGGATGGCATTACCCTGACCTCTAGTAATACTGTGAGAAATCTTGGAGTCATTTTTGATCAGGATATGTCATTCAAAGCGCATATTAAACAAATATGTAGGACTGCTTTTTTGCATTTACGCAATATCTCTAAAATCAGAAAGGTCTTGTCTCAGAGTGATGCTGAAAAACTAATTCATGCATTTATTTCCTCTAGGCTGGACTATTGTAATTCATTATTATCAGGTTGTCCTAAAAGTTCCCTAAAAAGCCTTCAGTTAATTCAAAATGCTGCAGCTAGAGTACTGACGGGGACTAGAAGGAGAGAGCATATCTCACCCATATTGGCCTCTCTTCATTGGCTTCCTGTTAATTCTAGAATAGAATTTAAAATTCTTCTTCTTACTTATAAGGTTTTGAATAATCAGGTCCCATCTTATCTTAGGGACCTCGTAGTACCATATCACCCCAATAGAGCGCTTCGCTCTCAGACTGCAGGCTTACTTGTAGTTCCTAGGGTTTGTAAGAGTAGAATGGGAGGCAGAGCCTTCAGCTTTCAGGCTCCTCTCCTGTGGAACCAGCTCCCAATTCAGATCAGGGAGACAGACACCCTCTCTACTTTTAAGATTAGGCTTAAAACTTTCCTTTTTGCTAAAGCTTATAGTTAGGGCTGGACCATCCCTTAGTTATGCTGCTATAGACGTAGACTGCTGGGGGGTTCCCATGATGCACTGTTTCTTTCTCTTTTTGCTCTGTATGCACCACTCTGCATTTAATCATTAGTGATCGATCTCTGCTCCCCTCCACAGCATGTCTTTTTCTTGGTTCTCTCCCTCAGCCCCAACCAGTCCCAGCAGAAGACTGCCCCTCCCTGAGCCTGGTTCTGCTGGAGGTTTCTTCCTGTTAAAAGGGAGTTTTTCCTTCCCACTGTAGCCAAGTGCTTGCTCACAGGGGGTCGTTTTGACCGTTGGGGTTTTACATAATTATTGTATGGCCTTGCCTTACAATATAAAGTGCCTTGGGGCAACTGTTTGTTGTGATTTGGCGCTATATAAAGAAATTGATTGATTGATTGATTGATGTATCAAACTTGGTGGAAATATTGCTTGGGTAGATATCTAGAGGTATTTAGATTTTGGATGGTCAAGGTTAAGGAAAACGTGGTCAGAAAAGCACATTTGCTTTTGTTTTTTGGAGAGGGCTTTTTGTATAGCTCAACAACCAAGAAGCCTTGATGGATCAAACTTGCTGGAAATTTTGGTTGGGTAGATATCTAGACGTATTTAGATTTTGGATGGTCAAGGTTAAGGAAAACATGGTCTGAAAAGCACATATGCTTTTGTTTTTCTGGAGGGGGCTTTTTGTATAGTTCAACAACCAAGAAGCCTTGATGGATCACACGTGGTGGTAATATTGCTTGGGTAGATATCTAGAGGTATTTAGATTTTGGATGGTCAAGTTTAAGGAAAATGTGGTCCGAAAAGCACATTTGCTCTTGTTTTTTGGAGAGGGCTTTTTGTATAGTTTAAAACGAAGAAGCTTAGATGGATCAAACTTGGTGGAAATATTGCTTGGGTAGATATCTAGAGGTATTTAGATTTTGGAGTAGTCTGGTCAAGGTTAAGGAAAACGTGGTCTGAAAAGCACATTTGCTTTTGTTTTTTGGAGGGGGCTTTTTGTATAGCTCAACAACCAAGAAGCCTAGATATATCAAACTTGGTGGAAATATTGCATGGGTAGATATCTAGACGTATTTAGATTTTGAAGTAGTTTGGTCAAGGTTAAGGAAAACGTGGTCTGAAAAGCACATTTGCTTTTGTTTTTTGGAGGGGGCTTTTTGTATAGTTCAACAACCAAGAAGCCTAGATGGATCAAACTTGGTGGAAAGATTGCTTGGGTAGATATCTAGAGGTATTTCAATTTCAGATGGGCATGGTTAAGGAAAACGTGGTCCAAAAAGCACATTTGCTTTTGATTTTTCGAGAGGGCTTTTTGTATAGTTCAACAACCAAGAAGCTTAGATGGATCAAACTTGGTGGAAATATTGCTTGGGTAGATATCTAGATGTTTTTAGATTTTGAAGTAGTTTGGTCAAGGTTAAGGAAAACGTGGTCCGAAAAGCACATTTGCTTTTGTTTTTTGGAGGGGGCTTTTTGTATACCTCAGCAACCAAGAAGCCTAGATGGATCAAACTTGGTGGAAATATTGCTTGGGTAGATATCTACATGTATTTCAATTTTAGATGGGCAAGGTTAAGGAAAACGTGGTCCAAAAAGCACATTTGCTTTTGATTTTTCGAGAGGGCTTTTTGTATAGTTCAACAATCAAGAAGCTTAGATGGATCAAACTTGGTGGAAAGGTTGCTTGGGTAGATATCTAGAGGTATTTCGATTTTAGATGGGCATGGTTAAGGAAAACGTGGTCCAAAAAGCACATTTGCTTTTGATTTTTCGAGAGGGCTTTTTGTATAGTTCAACAACCAAGAAGCTTAGATGGATCAAACTTGGTGGAAATATTGCTTGGGTAGATATCTAGATGTATTTAGATTTTGAAGTAGTTTGGTCAAGGTTAAGGAAAACGTGGTCCGAAAAGCACATTTGCTTTTGTTTTTTTGGAGGGGGCTTTTTGTATAGTTCAACAACCAAGAAGCCTAGATGGATCAAACTTGGTGGAAATATTGCTTGGGTAGATATCTAGAGGTATTTATATTTTGGATGGTCAAAGTTAAGGAAAACATGGTCTGAAAAGCACATATGCTTTTGTTTTTTGGAGGGGGCTTTTTGTATAGTTCAACAACCAAGAAGCCTAGATGGATCAAACTTGGTGGAAAGCTTGCTTGGGTAGATATCTAGAGGTATTTCGATTTTAGATGGGCATGGTTAAGGAAAACGTGGTCCAAAAAGCACATTTGCTTTTGATTTTTCGAGAGGGCTTTTTGTATAGTTCAACAACCAAGAAGCCTAGATGGATCAAACTAGGGGGAAATATTGCTTGGGTAGATATCGAGAGGTATTTAGATTTTGGATGGTCAAGGTTAAGGAAAATGTGGTCCAAAAAGCACATTTGCTCTTGTTTTTTGGAGGGGGCTTTTTGTATAGTTTAAAACCAAGAAGCTTAGATGGATCAAACTTGGTGGAAATATTGCTTGTGTAGCTATCTAGAGGTATTCAGATTTTGGAGTAGTCTGGTCAAGGTTAAGGAAAACGTGGTCCGAAAAGCACATTTGCTTTTGTTTTTTGGAGGGGGCTTTTTGTATAGTTCAACAACCAAGAAACCTAGATGTATCAAACTTGGTGGAAATATTGCTTGGGTAGATATCTAGAGGAATTCAGATTTTGGAGTAGTTTGGTCAAGGTTAAGGAAAACGTGGTCCGAAAAGCACATTTGCTTTTGTTTTTTGGAGGGGGCTTTTTGTATAGTTCAACAACCAAGAAGCCTAGATGGATCAAACTTGGTGGTAATATTGCTTGGGTAGATATCTAGAGGTATTCAGATTTTGGAGTAGTTTGGTCAAGGTTAAGGAAAACGTGGTCCGAAAAGCACATTTGCTTTTGTTTTCTGGAGGGGGCTTTTTGTATAGCTCAATAACCAAGAAGCCTAGATGTATCAAACTTGGTGGAAATATTGCTTGGGTAGATATCTAGAGGTATTCAGATTTTGGAGTAGTTTGGTCAAGGTTAAGGAAAACGTGGTCCGAAAAGCACATTTGCTTTTGTTTTTTGGAGGGGGCTTTTTGTATAGCTCAATAACCAAGAAGCCTAGATGTATCAAACTTGGTGGAAATATTGCTTGGGTAGATATCTAGAGGTATTCAGATTTTGGAGTAGTTTGGTCAAGGTTAAGGAAAACGTGGTCCGAAAAGCACATTTGCTTTTGTTTTCTGGAGGGGGCTTTTTGTATAGTTCAACAACCAAGAAGCCTAGATGGATCAAACTTGGTGGTAATATTGCTTGGGTAGATATCTAGAGGTATTTTGATTTTGGATGGGCAAGGTTAAGGAAAACGTGGTCAGAAAACCACATTTGCTTTTGTTTTTCGAGAGGGCTTTTTGTATAGTTTAAAACGAAGAAGCTTAGATGGATCAAACTTGGTGGAAATATTACTTGGGTAGATATCAAGAGGTATTTAGATTTTGGAGTAGTCTCGTCAATGTTATGGAAAACGTGGTCAGAAAAGCACATTTGCGTTTGTTTTTTCGAGAGGGCTTTTTATATAGTTCAACAAATAAGAAGCTTAGATTGATCAAACTTGGTTGAAATATTGCTTGGGTAGATATCTAGACATATTTAGATTTTGAAGTAGTTTGGTCAAGGTTAAGGAAAACATGGTCCGAAAAGCACATTTGCTTTTGTTTTTTGGAGGGGGCTTTTTGTATAGTTCAACAAATACACTCAACAAAAATATAAACGCAACGCTTTTGGTTTTGCTCCCATTTTGTATGAGATGAACTCAAAGATCTAAAACTTTTTCCACATACACAATATCACCATTTCCCTCAAATATTGTTCACAAACCAGTCTAAATCTGTGATAGTGAGCACTTCTCCTTTGCTGAGATAATCCATCCCACCTCACAGGTGTGCCATATCAAGATGCTGATTAGACACCATGATTAGTGCACAGGTGTGCCTTAGACTGCCCACAATAAAAGGCCACTCTGAAAGGTGCAGTTTTATCACACAGCACAATGCCACAGATGTCGCAAGATTTGAGGGAGCGTGCAGTTGGCATGCTGACAGCAGGAATGTCAACCAGAGCTGTTGCTCATGTATTGAATGTTCATTTCTCTACCATAAGCCGTCTCCAAAGGCGTTTCAGAGAATTTGGCAGTACATCCAACCAGCCTCACAACCGCAGACCACATGTAACCACACCAGCCCAGGACCTCCACATCCAGCATGTTCACCTCCAAGATCATCTGAGACCAGCCACTCGGACAGCTGCTGAAACAATCAGTTTGCATAACCAAAGAATTTCTGCGCAAACTGTCAGAAACCGTCTCAGGGAAGCTCATCTGCATGCTCGTCGTCCTCATCGGGGTCTCGACCTGACTCCAGTTCGTCGTAACCGACTTGAGTGGGCAAATGCTTACATTCGCTGGCGTTTGGCACGTTGGAGAGGTGTTCTTTTCACGGATGAATCCCGGTTCACACTGTCCAGGGCAGATGGCAGACAGCGTGTGTGGTGTCGTGTGGGTGAGCGGTTTTCTGATGTCAATGTTGTGGATCGAGTGGCCCATGGTGGCGGTGGGGTTATGGTATGGGCAGGTGTCTGTTATGGATGAAGAACACAGGTGCATTTTATTGATGGCATTTTGAATGCACAGAGATACCGTGATGAGATCCAGAGACCTATTGTTGTGCCATATATCCAAGAACATCACCTCATGTTGCAGCAGGATAATGCACGGCCCCATGTTGCAAGGACCTGTACACAATTCTTGGAAGCTGAAAATGTCCCAGTTCTTGCATGGCCGGCATACTCACCGGACATGTCACCCATTGAGCATGTTTGGGATGCTCTGGACCGGCGTATACGACAGCGTGTACCAGTTCCTGCCAATATCCAGCAACTTCGCACAGCCATTGAAGAGGAGTGGACCAACATTCCACAGGCCACAATTGACAACCTGGTCAACTCTATGCGAAGGAGATGTGTTGCACTGCATGAGGCAAATGGTGGTCACACCAGATACTGACTGGTATCCCCCCCCCAATAAAACAAAACTGCACCTTTCAGAGTGGCCTTTTATTGTGGGCAGTCTAAGGCACACCTGTGCACTAATCATGGTGTCTAATCAGCATCTTGATATGGCACACCTGTGAGGTGGGATGGATTATCTCAGCAAAGGAGAAGTGCTCACTATCACAGATTTAGACTGGTTTGTGAACAATATTTGAGGGAAATGGCGATATTGTGTATGTGGAAAAAGTTTTAGATCTTTGAGTTCATCTCATACAAAATGGGAGCAAAACCAAAAGCGTTGCGTTTATATTTTTGTTGAGTGTAAGAAGCTTAGATTGATCAAACTTGGTTGAAATATTGCTTGGGTAGATATCTAGACGTATTTAGATTTTGAAGTAGTTTGGTCAAGGTTAAGGAAAACGTGGTCCGAAAAGCACATTTGCTTTTGTTTTTTGGAGGGGGCTTTTTGTATAGTTCAACAACCAAGAAGGCTAGATGGATCAAACTTGGTGGTAATATTGCTGGGTAGATATCTAGAGGAATTCAGATTTTGTAGTAGTTTGGTCAAGGTTAAGGAAAACGTGGTCTGAAAAGCACATTTGCTTTTGTTTTTTGGAGGGGACTTTTTGTATAGCTCAATAACCAAGAAGCCTAGATGTATCAAACTTGGTGGAAATATTGCTTGGGTAGATATCTAGAGATATTTAGATTTTGGATAGTTTGGTAAAGGTTAAGGAAAACTTGGTCCGAAAAGCACATTTGCTTTTGTTTTTTCGAGAGGGCTTTTTGTATAGTTCAACAACCAAGAAGCTTAGATGGATCAAGCTTGGTGGAAATATTACTTGGGTAGACATCAAGAGGTATTTAGATTTTGGAGTAGTCTCGTCAAGGTTACGGAAAACGTGGTCAGAAAAGCACATTTGCTTTTGTTTTTTCGAGAGGGCTTTTTATATAGTTCAACAAATAAGAAGCTTAGATTGATCAACCTTGGTTGAAATACTGCTTGGGTAGATATCTAGACATATTTAGATTTTGAAGTAGTTTGGTCAAGGTTAAGGAAAACATGGTCAGAAAAGCACATTTGCTTTTGTTTTTTGGAGGGGGCTTTTTGTATAGTTCAACAACCAAGAAGGCTAGATGGATCAAACTTGGTGGTAATATTGCTTGGGTAGCTATCTAGAGGTATTTCGATTTTGGATGGGCAACACTCGGAGGTCCAAGCTTTTCTCTTCTACCTGTAAAGCCCACGGAGAGTCAAATGACCCTGGCTCGCTGACTTGGCTAGCCACATTCTTGTGTTTGCATAAATCCCATGGAGAGTCAAATGACCCTGGCTAGCTGACTTGGCTAGCCACATTCTTGTGTTTGCATATTTGCTGTCTGTGTGTTCTGAGACTTCCTTGTTTACATAACAGAAGTAGCTCTCCACAGGGGATCTTCGAGTCACTTGCCTGCTTAGCTGAAAGGGCTGCGTATGAAGCAGGAGTTGTGTGCAAAACGTGTAAAATTACAGCTGCCTGGTACACCTATTGCTACAACTATTTGCACCACAGCGGCTGAAAGATCTGTCGTTCTGGATGTCCCAGCTGGACAACATGTACTGTGTTTGGATAGACATGGACTAACAACTGCCCACTGTGACGCATGTGTGTCTGCTTGCTGTCATCATGTGGACATAATGACATAATAACAGTGTGGGGACTGTTAGTCTTTGTGAGTGACTGTAACCTGTACCTATTGTATATATTTTGGTTTTCTGGTGTGTTTTTTGGTACATTTCAATAAAATCCAGAAAAAGTTTTCTTTTGGTCTGTTTTTTGGTACATTTCAATACAATTCAGAAAACAAAATTTCATCTCTCCCCCCAGGGTAAAGTTATTTATCCACCTAAGCACAAATCAGCAGCCCTTTCAGACAGCAAATATGCAAACACAAGAATGTGGCTAGCCAAGTCAGCCCCTCCCCTGAGGTGTTCTGAGACTTCCTTGTTTATAACAGAAGTATCTCTCTACAGGGGATCTTGGAGTCATTTGACTATCCGTGGACTTTAGAGGTAGATTGGTCATTTGACCAGATCTTGGCCTTCTGGGTGTTAAGGAAAACGTGGTCCGAAAAGCACATTTGCTTTTGTTTTTTCAAGGGGGGTTTTTGTATAGCTCAACAACCAAGAAGCCTAAATGGATCAAACTTGGTGTTAATATTGCTTGGGTAGATATCTAGAGGTATTTAGATTTTGGAGTAGTTTGTTAAAGGATAAGGAAAACATGGTCCAAAAAGCACTTTTTTTAAAAAAAAATGTATCTCAACAACCCAGCAGCCCAGATGGATGATGTAAATCATATAATGATCAGTAAAAAGCTTTGTGATTGACTGGTTTGAATGAATTCATAATAACATCACAGAGATGTCATATGATGATGTTGTGCCAAGTGAAAAAAACACCATTACAGACACATGTATAAGCTGTTCCTGGTTTTACTAACATCCCCACAAGAAACGTCATTACAGGACATGAATGTAAACAGTCATATGTCTTTTTTAATTTTAATAAACTATCTTGATCACCACAGCTGTCTGTTAACCAGATTCCTCACCAAAAGTATTGGAACCCACTGTTTCAAGTTCAAGTTTATTTGCCGTTTGCAGTATTAAAACCACATTGGAAAAAGGGTGCAAGGACCTCAAAAGTGCACTAGCAAGACATACACAAACAATAAAAGAACATTAAAAAAACGCCATAAAAATGACAACGCCACAAAATAATTTTCAGGTGCTCCATGACAGTTTATGATGCTGCAGTCTAGATGCAAATCCAACAAAAACACGAGCTGGCCTCCTCATTTCCTGATCACTATTACCAGGGCTTTAAATTTTACAATCCTTCACTGTAGTTTGACAGCAGACTAGCAAAATCTTCAATGTTCGGCTGTTAGCTCAATCTGCTTTTGTTGAGCCATAGCAACAAGCATACGTATCTGCACATAAAATATTGTTCAAATGACAAGTCTGTCCTCACGTCAAACAGGAAAATATGAAATATGTTTAGGAAGTAGAGGGGTGGGGAGGGGGTTGTACTTTATTAAGGTAAACCCAAAGCCAATTAATTTTCCAGAAATGTAGGTTTTCAGTGACTCATATTTTCAGGAGTAATAAACCTTTACTGTGGGTACATGCTGTTTTGCTAGAGATTTGTCAACACTCACAGGTCATAAAGGGATTTAAAAAAAAAACAAAAAACAAAATTGGGGCAGGGGAGCAGCTGCCTCACCAAGTAAAAGGTGTCTTGATGGATGTCCAAGTAAAAATAGTTTTCATTGGAAGAATGGGTGGATAGTCTGTGCATTATTGAACATTGTTGACATTTAAAAGTTGAATTTTCTTCCGTTTGTGTGTCTGCAGTAAAAAGAAGCAGTGTGCAATATACGGGAAATGGACTGAATGTCTGTACACAGTAGAACCCGCTGCCTTCGATGCCCACAAGAAGGCAGACAAAAAGAATGCTAGTGAGGAGAAAAGGGGCAGCAAACCGGTATGAAATTTTTACTGCTGTTAACTCGTTTGTGTCCATCCGTTATGAAGTATAGTGTGTTTTTTGTGTCTGTATGTGTCTCTGTGTCAGCGGAACAGTGTAGATGAGGAGCCAGAAGAGATGCCTCCACCAGATGCAGAGACTGTCCAGGTTATCCCAGGCAGCGAGCTCATCTGGAAGATCTCACCTCGACCAGACAACTCCGCCATGGTATGACGAGAAGAGAAGAACTTCAGGAACCCAGAGCTGTACTTATTATTTACACCACGGGTATTTGCTCTAATCTGTTTTTCCCCTGGTGGCAGTTCTATGCCTTCTCCACATTCACCATGCGGCTAAACGAGTTGGACAAAACCATGGAGAAAGTCCTTCCCCCAACAGACAGTCGCCTCAGACCTGACATTCGCGCCATGGAGAATGGAGATATTGGTACGATTCTTTTTTTAAGACTTTATATTTAACAAGGTTGGCACCATTGAGCTCACGGGTCCGTTTTAGAACGAAGAGCTGACCAAGAATGGTAGCAACCCAGTTTAAGCAATAAAATTAATTAAACATTGATTAACATCAGCTTAAACTTAAATCACATAAAACACCTGCACACAGACAACCTGGTCTCAAGACATTTAACCATAGCTTTAAACTTATTCAAGGTTATGGTACTCAGTTTTGAAGACGAAAATTGTGGATGAGCTGATTGTCCATTGAGCAAACGATAGCTGGTTCAGTTTTCCATTGCTCCAGATTGTTGACATGTTCTTGAGAGAAGACTCTACCGTACTCAAACTGGCAACCGACTTTGTCCCTGAACATATGTGGGACAGTCTGAGAGAATAACGTGGATTTAAACTGTTTTACATCAAGGACAGACCGGTTTAAACAGCTTCAATTTACTGTTTAAACCATGACTTTTCTTGTGTTTTAATGTGTTTAGAAAATGGCAAATTATTTTAAACTGGTTCCAAACCATTTAAAATGGAGACAATCTGGTTTTAAACTGTTCTATGTGATTAAGCTACCATTAAAACACTTATTCCAGATATTTAAATGTGTTGGTTATTTAAATCAAAAGAGCCAGATTCCTAGGATTTAGAAAAGCGTCAGCATCTACCCTCTGAAATGCAGTGAGTGAAAAGATCAATGAATGATGAAAAGATAGATAGAGTCCATCCTCGCCAGTTTAACACCAGAAAAAGAACAGAAATATTCCGTAAGGACGATAATGTGTTAGAATGCATTTTTTTGATGATTTAGTTTGCATCTCTGCTGTGCTTTTTATCTCCAGACACGGCTAGTGCTGAGAAGAAGAGGCTCGAGGAAAAACAGAGGATGGCTCGGAAGAATCGCACCAAATCTACGGAGGAATGGAAGACGAGGTGAGTCACGCGAAAGTCAACTTGTTTGTTGGCGTGTCAGTTAGCAGATTGTGATCGTGTTTTGTCTATGTCGCTATCCTCCATTCTTCAAACTGAAAAGGAATACTGCGATTGGCCCAAGGTTTGCTTCAATCAAAGCTTTGATGTGTTTTCTTCTTGTGGTGTGAAATTGTAGCCCGACAATCGGCTCGGCTATGAACTGGGCCGATACTGGCCTCTATTTTGGAGTGAGATTTCCTGCTCCGAAACGACCAATAGGAGAGCAGCGCTTGCACCACGATAGCGTCTCGGCCGCCAACCAATCACAGGCTAGGAGAGGCCAGTATCTGGCCCAATTCAGGGCTGGTTGTCAGGTTAGTGAAATTGCTACGCGACACCGCCCTCTGCAGGGCGCAATGCACACCTGCAGCTGTGTCTTGTGGTTCACTGACACTGAACATGCGTGTACACATGCATCATGCATGCTCTTTTCCCATTCTGTCCCTCTCAGTTCACTACATCTATCATGTTTGTGCTAAATTATTTTTTGTGTTCAAACCCGGCAGGTGGTTCAGTCAAGGACCAAACCCTCACAACAAAGCTCAGGACTGGATCTACTTGAAAGGTTACTGGGACAGGAACTACACTCAGCTGCCTGACATCTACTAATAAGTGGAAACACACCCACTCTGTGGAAACATTGTACCACCTTTGGACTTATTCTGCTGCACGTGAGTTGATGACCCTTTGGGAACCTTTAAAGATGTTCGGTGATGGAGTGTAGGTTGGAGATAAATTTTTAAAAAGCCATACGGGCTGTGAAACGCTGAATGAACCTCAAAAAGCAGTAGTCTGTGTGAACAATAAAGCACAAAAAAAATATTTTGCTTATTTATTGTAGCTATGGACCAGTAAATGTGGTAAATATAGAATGTACATTACAGATATTTCATGTTTGATAGCTGGAGTATTGAATCTATTTTTAAAGTCTTTTGTCTTATTGTAATTTGGCCATGAATCCTAAAAGTTATAAAAATCATTCATCTATGTGACAGCACTATTTGAGGTACTGTGGAGCATGTGCATCAGTTGTGGGACACACCCTATGGACTGTGGGGTCATAACCACCCCTTGGGGGGGTAATGCTAACTATATTTTTTTTCTGAAAGCCATATATCTCAATTTCAATTTATTTTCATTTATATAGCGCCAAATCACAACTAGATTGCCTCAAGGCGCTTCACACAAGTAAGGTCTAACCTTACTAACCCCCAGAGCAACAGTGGTAAGAAAAAAACTCCCTCTGAAGAAGAAACCTCAAGCAGACCAGACTCAAAGGGGTGACCCTCTACTTGGGCCATGATACAGACACAAATTACAAAACAATTCACAAAACAAAAGAACATACAGGAAATGTTGCCGGTGCATAGGACAGTTTCCGGAACAGATACCACACCCATCTCTGGATCGAGCCGCACCTCAAACAGAGAGAAAAGAAAAAAGCAGAATCCGGCGTCAGAAAGACAACAAATACAGTGTAATTTATCAGCACTGAGCAACAAGAAAAACAGAAGAAATACTTATGTGATCGCCAGCCACTAGCCCTAAGTTTCACTAAAAGACCCAGAATTTAGATAAAGTTGAGGCCACGGCCCTCTCCGTTTACTAATAAAATGAATTAAAAGAGTAAATAGTATAGAAACATAATTTGCCAGTATGCTAGCCATCTCTAGAGTTTCCACATGATAGCAATCAATGTGTAGTTTCTACATTGTACAGCCTTTTTACCCAAACCCTAATTACCAAAATTTTAAATTCCACAAAAATCTTTTTTTGTGTGTGTAAACACATATAAATGTCAAATATAGAATAGTATTGTAATCATACTAAATATCATGGTTGAACTTAAAATATTAAAAAATAGTCTTGTCTAGTTCACCGATAGTTTTAAATTGTTTTAACTCATATTCAGTGTAGTGCAGAGGTGATTTGTCTAAGACTGCAAGAAACTCTGCAGGAAAGTCAGCTTTCCCTAAAATGTAAAAAATTAAATGGTTAAATATTTGTGCAGTTGTGTCACATTTTATTGGCTACAAATGCGTTAGAACACATTCATCTCGAAGAAGAGTTCATTCAGTATCAGCAACTTATCACAAATCGACTGACTTGATTTTGTTAACTTCTTATACATTCTTGCAGCGTCAATGCCATCGAATTCAATAAATTGTTTTCTCATACGATCTGTGGTCAGTGCATTTGCCCATAGAAGCTGAGCAGCGCTTCAGGACTGCATGGAACAGTTTTGAATAAATGCCACGATTTTGTCCCACCGCTGGGCGCTCAGGGTCTCTGTGGGGGTGAATGGAGCTATGGGCTATTTTGAGATATACAGCATCACTTAATCATTGGGAGCTCAGGCTCATTATGGATTTTGCAGATAAAGTCGAAAGACAAACTGCAAACCATTTCTTGGTATTGTCTTGGCGAAATTACTTGACCATTTACATTATTCATTTCTTATGTAACGGAGGCCAGCAGGTGTCGCTGTGCAGATGTAGTTAGTAAACCTCACTCCCAACAGCTCAAAAGGATTCTCTGGTCACAAGGCCAGAGCCCTGGGTTTTAGCCTTCTGGTTAGAGAGTCCGACTCCCATGCCGGAGCTCGTGAGTTCACGTCCCGAGGGGAATGAATGGGCAGAGTCATAACAACACAACGCAGAGTGCAGCCGCTACACTTACACTATATTTTTTGTCTGTGTGCATGTGTGGTACTGTGTTCAGAGCCTTCAGACATTCAGAAAGACCAGACATTAAAACCAAACAAAATCCTACTTCCTAAAAAAGTGCGTTCATGAGATTATGTTTCTATAATCTCAGTCATTGTCTATGTAGCATAGTCGAGCTAGGCTAAGGTTATCTTTTGAGCTAAATGAAATGGTCGAAGATGTTTTTGCTGATGTGTGGTGCTGGTAACTTAACTAATTGTACATAGAATATGAATATACTACATATAACACTAGCTGAGTTACCCGTTCTATGCACGGGTAACAGAGAAGAATATGAGCATAGTTCCACCTTAGAATTGGAATATAAGATATACCTTACTGAATTTTCATTGTATATTTTATGTCCCTTTAGTTAACCCATTTTGCCCCACTGGCAACAACTGTTGCCGAAGTGTATCACTGTCATTTTCTACTCTCAAAGGTACTAATGCAAGTTTTTCCATTTATAAAACAAAATCTGGGCGTAAACGGGTTAATGGGGCTATTCCACAGAGCGCACTTCCTTCCCTTTTCATCCTGAATAGCAAATCTGGGCACATTTTGAAGCGTCATAGTAACTTCTTGATCCATCTTTGTCAATCTTGAACAAAGTTGGTATACATAGTAGTAGTTACGGCCATCACTGGCACCAGTTTTGACATCGGGGTGAAATTTTCAAACTGTTCGAAAAAAAAAACAGGCTAAGGTGTAGTAAGTTGTATTGCAGTGCATGTTATCATTAATTTTCATCGAGCAATTTGTGACATTCATGAGACTCAAGTGAATAATGATAAAAGGTGATAGCATGTCACATCACTGCAATGCTCAGGCATAACGTACACAGCAGGTACATTTTAATTGAAAAAACGCGCATCTTAACTCGCACAAGTTCGGATTGTAATTAAAGTGCACCCTAGCCAGCTGCTACTATGTAGTACCTGACCTGAGTACCACGTGAACTGCGAAAATAAGGGCTCCAGTGAGCAGGTCATGATCTAATATATGAGGCTGATTCTGTGTGTGTGTGTGTGTGTGTGTGTGTGTGTGTGTGTGTGTGTGTGTGTGGTTGCGCACGTATGCTTTCAACCTAAGGACCCCAGTGACCTCCCCCTTGGTGCCCATTGCTGTGGCTGGGCATAGTGAACACACACACAGCTTTATAAATTAGATTGTCTTGTTAAAAATGACATTAGATGCATTTTCAACATTAGTAACGTTGTTGTCTCTCCAGTTGCAAAGGTGGCTGCCATGATTGACAGTAACTCTGGTACCTCAGGCTGCACAATTACGAATTTCCGAGGCGGAATTCCAGCCCGACCGAGTATTCAAGACATTTCTCCCCTAGCTAGAGGTCAGAATCTCTGAACTTCTGACAGTTCTGAATGCAGCATAAAATTGGACATAATATTACTATGTAATTAAAATATTTAGCACTTAGATGTTTTTAAAGGCAAAAATTTTATTTCATACACGTTTTGGTCCATTTAAAAGACTGTAAAATCAAGAAGCTATGTGATACTGATTCCTACAGCGCTGAAATTAACTCTAGAAAGAACATGGCTTTCAGAAAAATATAGTAAACATTTGCATCCTCTAGTGGTGGTTCTGAACCATATTTAGTGGGCCTGTCCCAAACACCAAGTACAGTTTTAAACAGGTCCCTTTATGAATTTTAAGGGTGAAATTTAAATTTCCAAACTTGTCCATTCAATCAGACGTTTGCTGGATCAATTTTTGACACTTTGTGCATGAATGTGTTGTAGTACAATTGTTCTGTGCAGTGTGGGAATGTATACAGTTCCAAAAGTGTACATAGACCATATCGGCTCCTATGTAAGACTTATAACGTACAGTAAAAAGCTGTTATATGATTCCAGAAATATTCTTCAAACTTTGAGATGTTATTTGAAAGGTCACTTGGCAGCTTAGAGTCCAGCGTCGAGCCTCGTTCTGATTCCTCAGCGCACGCAGCACACTTCTGGTCATGGTGGACAGTGTTGGAAGCAGAGTAAGTTCCGCTTAGTCTGCCATGCCATCGTGCACGGAACACATTCACGTTCTTGTAGGAGACAGTCTCGTCAGATTTGCCTTTGTTCAAAGTGGACCTATTTTAAAATCGTTTGTTTGCAAAGTTCTCAACAAACATCTTCAAACGTGCAAAGATGCTTGTAATTAAAATGTTACCATATGCAACACTGCAATGAGGACTTTGCTCGAGTCACATATATACAATTTATATACACATCAACTTAATGGAAAATATTATCTGAATTCTATTCCGTAACAGTAAATATAAACAGACTAATTTTTCCCTATTTCCTGTTTTTTATTGGTCTTTGATGCACTCTTAAAAACAACTTTGTGTAATTATTGCTTTGGTGCTGTTAAACCTCAGTCTTCAGTGTGATAAAGCGTTGGACTACCAGTACGTAGACCTGGGTTCGATTGCTGGTCACGCTACGTGTCCTTGGATAACTCAGGCTGCGTTGTCAACCCAGCTGTAAATGGGTGCTATTTGGCTGGAGAAGTACTCTGTGATGTTCTGGTCCAGGGGCAATTTCACAATGCCATCATGAAGAACTGCAGAGAATAAACTATTTGTAAATGCAGTGCAAGAAAATGTCAAACAGTCAAGGACAACCATCTGCATCTCCTCCCTCACCACATCCATAAACTTCCTCTTTGGTGTCCCGCTTCGCCTCCTACCTGGTGTCTCCATCCTCAGCATCCTTCTCCAGAAATACCCCATGCACTAACCTCCTCAACTTCATCTCTCTCACTTTGTCTCCAAGTTGTTGCATCTACACTGTTGGTCCGAGATGATCATTCCCAATTCTGTCCATCCTGTTCACTCTGACTGAACAATGTAGCATTCACCTCCAGCCTAATCCCACCACCTTCAATTCACACAAAGCGGGTGGTGTCACAACTATCATAACGTTTGTTTTCCACTCTTGCTGTTCCCCTTCTATCACAGATCACTCCTGCCACTCTTCCTGACCTCTCTACCACACTTTAATGACTTCAAAGTTGACTTCCACCATTTCTATCTCTGCGTCACACTCATGCTACTACTACTGATTTTCATTCCCCCTCTCTCCAGTGTGTACCTCCACCTCTCCAGGCTCCCCCTCGACCAGCTGCTTACTCTCACTACACATCACAGTCATCCACAAACATTAATCGATCAAATTTTTCTTGATGAAACAGAAAAATCACAACTTTAAAACAAACACTAATTTGTGAATTGTGTGCTATGCCAGTTTTAAGACGTGGGTCTAGAAACGCACCACTCCAGTTGTTTGTTGTGAGGAAAAAATGGCTGACAGCAATGAAAGTAATATTCAAATTGTATGTATTTGTCTCAACATGCATAAATGCCAGCATGGTCATTTAACATTAAGCTCTTAACCAATGTGCAGGTGTGTGAAGAGAAGAATTGTGCTGTACAAGAGTCAATACATAGTAGCGCCTATTTTTTTTTTCCTCATGGTAGCTTTCCAGAAGCTGGTATAATCTACATATAACGATTTGTGTTTATGTGTAAAACTGCTGTAGTCAGCAAATATTCCAAAAACTATCTGCATTAAGGCATGTGTATCAATATAACTATGCAAGCCTTCACCTATTACTTTGGGTATATTAGATGGAATATATATGTTGTTAAATAAAAGTTTGAACTGACATCTTTGGGGTTCTTTTTTTTCCTGAATCATGTTATTGATCACTGTGAAAATCGACCTGCCAGCATTTCCCCTACTGTTCATGTGAGCCAGCGTAATTAGTAATTTTGTGCTCCCAAGAAAACAAAAACTTTATCTCAGTATAGCAGAGTTTATGTCATGGGATACGTTTAGTTTAACGGTCAGTATTCAGCAAACGCTGGTGCTTCCAACACAATGGAAGAACAGTAATTGATCACAATTGCGGTCAACGGTTGAAACAGCATCTTGTGGCTTCTTATTGCAGCTGTCCCAACACCTCCCCACAAAAAATTACACAGTATAATGTATAACCAGTATTTAATTTATTCCCATAAAACACAAAACATAATATAAAGAACCTGTTTCACACTGTGCAGCGAAGCCACTCAGGAGTGACAAATTTTTGGCACAAAGAATAAAATCCCAGTGGAGGGCGCAGTTACACTGCACACTTCTGCTGAAAAATATCAGCCACACACACACACACACACACGGCTGAAGTGACCCAACAGAGCTGTTAACTCTATGTGCTGCCCACGCCTCTTTATACTAATTAATAATCTGTATCATAACCATGTTCGTTTTTTGTTTTTTTTTACCTCAGTCATTTCCAGTGCAATTACTTATGGATCAGTTCTGTGATTTTTCCCTCCAGGTGAGTTTAAAGAGATGTTTCTCCAACCGCCGTCACTGCTGTGGCTCAGAGACACAGACTGATGGCGCCTGGCAGGTCTGGGGACAGCCGTACCACCAGAAAACAGAATCAGGACTAAGTGACCTGGAATATTCTTCTCTACATCTTTATTCCATTACTTTAAACCATTACTTAAAAAGCCATCACTTGACCCAGCTATCTTAGCTAATTATAGGCCAATCTCCAACCTTCCTTTTCTCTCAAAAATTCTTGAAAGAGTAGTTGTAAAACAGCTAACTGATCACCTGCAGAGGAATGGTCTATTTGAAGAGTTTCAGTCAGGTTTCAGAATTCATCATAGTACAGAAACAGCATTAGTGAAGGTTACAAATGATCTTCTTATGGCCTCAGACAGTGGACTCATCTCTGTGCTTGTTCTGTTAGACCTCAGTGCTGCTTTTGATACTGTTGACCATAAAATTTTATTACAGAGATTAGAGCATGCCATAGGTATTAAAGGCACTGCGCTGCGGTGGTTTGAATCATATTTATCTAATAGATTACAATTTGTTCATGTAAATGGGGAATCTTCTTCACAGACTAAGGTTAATTATGGAGTTCCACAAGGTTCTGTGCTAGGACCAATTTTATTCACTTTATACATGCTTCCCTTAGGCAGTATTATTATGAATGAATGAATGAAAACTGTTTATTTCGAACATTTGATACAACAACAATTACAAGATAGATCAGTAAAGACAACAACAAAAAAGTTCCTACTGTGTACCCAACATGTCCGAAAGACATTAGACGGCATTGCTTAAATTTTCATTGTTACGCAGATGATACCCAGCTTTATCTATCCATGAAGCCAGAGGACACACACCAATTAGCTAAACTGCAGGATTGTCTTACAGACATAAAGACATGGATGACCTCTAATTTCCTGCTTTTAAACTCAGATAAAACTGAAGTTATTGTACTTGGCCCCACAAATCTTAGAAACATGGTGTCTAACCAGATCCTTACTCTGGATGGCATTACCCTGACCTCTAGTAATACTGTGAGAAATCTTGGAGTCATTTTTGATCAGGATATGTCATTCAATGCGCATATTGAACAAATATGTAGGACTGCTTTTTTGCATTTACGCAATATCTCTAAAATCAGAAAGGTCTTGTCTCAGAGTGATGCTGAAAAACTAATTCATGCATTTATTTCCTCTAGGCTGGACTATTGTAATTCATTATCATCAGGTTGTCCTAAAAGTTCCCTGAAAAGCCTTCAGTTAATTCAAAATGCTGCAGCTAGAGTACTGACGGGGACTAGAAGGAGAGAGCATATCTCACCCATATTGGCCTCTCTTCATTGGCTTCCTGTTAATTCTAGAATAGAATTTAAAATTCTTCTTATTACTTATAAGGTTTTGAATAATCAGGTCCCATCTTATCTTAGGGACCTCATAGTACCATATCACCCCAATAGAGCGCTTCGCTCTCAGACTGCAGGCTTACTTGTAGTTCCTAGGGTTTGTAAGAGTAGAATGGGAGGCAGAGCCTTCAGCTTTCAGGCTCCTCTCCTGTGGAACCAGCTCCCAATTCAGATCAGGGAGACAGACACCCTCTCTACTTTTAAGATTAGGTTTAAAACTTTCCTTTTTGCTAAAGCTTATAGTTAGGGCTGGATCAGGTGACCCTGAACCATCCCTTAGTTATGCTGCTATAGACTTAGACTGCTGGGGGGTTCCCATGATGCACTGAGTGTTTCTTTCTCCTTTTGCTCTGTATGCACCACTCTGCATTTAATCATTAGTGATTGATCTCTGCTCCCCTCCACAACATGTCTTTTTCCTGGTTCTCTCCCTCAGCCCCAACCAGTCCCAGCAGAAGACCGCCCCTCCCTGAGCCTGGTTCTGCTGGAGGTTTCTTCCTGTTAAAAGGGAGTTTTTCCTTCCCACTGTCGCCAAGTGCTTGCTCACAGGGGGTCGTTTTGACCGTTGGGTTTTTTTACGTAATTATTGTATGGCCTTGCCTTACAATATAAAGCACCTTGGGGCAACTGTTTGTTGTGATTTGGCGCTATATAAATAAAATTGATTGATTGATTGATTCCACGTGAGCAGGGTCAAAGGTTAGGGTTGAGCAGTTTTGGGGTTCCAGGGTCTTCCTCGAGGACCCTTCAAAACTAGGCTCAAAATCTGTTCTATCAGCTAGGCTATAACTCCTACGCTTGGTACAGTTGACAGTTGTGCAATTTAATTCTGTAATTCAATCTATATCATAACAGCCAAGTGTCTGCTGTGTGCGTGTGTGTGCATGGCTTCAATCACAGCGAAACTGGGGAGAGCTGACATTTGCCGTTTGGTAAGATTATGTATTTTGGGTCAAGGAGGAACACTATGAAAATGAAAAGTTGACAGGATAAATATTTTTGGAGAAATTAGCAACTTTAGCTAACCAGTAAACAATGGAAGTTGTGCTGCAATGCACCATGGAAGTTTCAGATTTTGGGGTTTTAAATGTGATCGTGGTTCATGTTAGTTTAACAGTGTTAGTGTTATTAATGTGTTTTTATAGTTCAATTTGTTTAGTCAGTATAGTTAAGTGTCATGTTGTCATTACCATGAGTGAAAAGTGTATTGCATTTAATGTCTTCTGTTTCTACATGTCTAAAAATAGAAGCACCTGCTTGCGGCAGACTGTGGAAAGAAAAAAAAAAAGCTCTCTGTACATGCAACTTCGATCACGGAGAAGCTGGACAGCTGACATTTGCCATTTGGTATGTTTATGTATTTTGGGTCAAGGATGAACGCTGCCAAAACGTAACATTGATAGGACTAATATTTTTGGAGAAGCTACGGATATTGGCTAACAACACAGTATGTTGCTAACGCCATTCTGGACTCACACACCATTCCAGCAGGGGGCAGTAAGTCACCTTTCTATTAAAAGCCTGAATGAATGCATGCATGTGATTTTATTTAGTAAGTTCAAAGTACATCATTGTAAATATGTTAAAAAATACATGGATGGCACAAGAAATAAATGGTAAATGGACTGCATTTATATAGCGCTTTTCTATCTGCATCAGACGCTCAAAGCGCTTTACAAATAATGCCCCACATTCACCCCGATGTGAGTGTGCTACCTACCATACAAGGCGCTCACTACACACTGGGAGTAATAGGGGATTAAAGACCTTAGTGATTTTTCAGTCAGGCTGGGATTTGAACCAAGGATCTTCTGGCCTCAAGTCCAACGCTTAACCACTAGACCGTCACTTTCTTGGTGTTTTCACCAAGAAAGTGAAAACACCTCCATTGTGGGCCATTTAAAAATCAAATCACAAATAGAAGCTAAAATAAAACTAAACTAATACTGATAACAATAGTGTATATGATAAGAACCTAAATTTATAAATACATGAAGACAGTAAATTAACAAAAATTTCACAATTAACAGGAAATAAAAGGGTTGAGTTCTTATTCTAAAAATTGTCTAACATTCTAAAAACATTCTGCACTCACACGCCCTTCCAACCCATTATATAAGCCTTGCTTAATTTATTACCACCCTTGAAAAAATGTCACCTATTTTATAAACGCTGCCCAATCTAGAGCCTGTGGAGCCCCACGGGCAACATGCTAGTGATACCATAACATCATTCTATCTGCCTTTAAATTGAACCACTTTATCTTTCGCTAACATCCTTCTACCATTTTTAACCCATACTGACCCCAAACTGATTAAGTTAAATAGTTATGGGCTTGATTTTGACATCATATGAGCAAAAAAAAAAAAAAAAAGCGGAAAAAAACCCCCCTGAAAATTACATTGCTTTAGTGTTTAATAGTGACATAGGCATATCTTCAACCAATTCCTTCGAATGGCTATTGAAAATATCATCATAGATAAGTCCTATGACCAGATTATGACCTTGACTTGTGACTTTTATACTAGTTTTCTTGAAATCAAGTCACTTAGTCCTTGGCTGATCCTCAGTTCTTGCACCACATTTGGTCCAACTTGAAGCAAAACGAGGGACGAACACACAGGACTGTAAACGTTGGAGCAGCGACGGTTTCAAAGGGCTGCTACGGTAACCAGAAATGGATCTAGACATGTTTCTGCCATCGTGGTGCAGCTGTGGAATTTAAACAGAACTCAACAATACTAACAACTGACACCAGTTTAAAATTAAGATAAGATAATCCTTTAATAGTCCCACGACTTGGAAATTTACGATGTTACAGCAGCACAGGGACAGTCACGGAATAACAGTATGAAGGTAGAAGAAAAACAATTAATATATAAGAGTTCCACACTGCCTTATTGCTAACAAAACAGCTTTTGCCCATATTAATGTTCGCTAAGATGGCTGATTTAACAACTGACTGAACAATTTCAAAATTTTATTACAAAAAAAAAAAAAAAACTAAACCTGTCAAGTGCAGAACTGTTTTCAAAAATCTGTTTTCACAAAAAAAAACTTCAACATGTTCAAATCCCAAAGTCAATAACCCCACGTAGTAGCAAGTACGAAAAACTTGTCACTGTAGAACTGGCGGCTACAGCGAGTAGTCAAGCTAACCCATTGCACAAAGAATACTTAAATCCGTCACTACTTTAACTCTCTATTAGTCCTGCACACGCTACAGCTGCAAACTGCAGTTAAGTGTAAATAAAAATAATAATAAATCAGTATTTTCTCAGTAAACACCTTAACAATCAGTCGGGTCACTTCAACCCGTAATGTGAACGCAGCCCATTGTCAAAATAAAAATACTGTTTTCATACTTGTGCCCATAGATTTTTCAAACCCCCGTTACAAAAAGTGCAGCGTTACAAAAAGAATCTTAAAATAAGAAGCCAAACAAATACTTAACGAGAACAGACTTGCCTGAAAATTAAAGATTAAAATAGCACATTTTACACCAAATGTCTGCCGACTGTTTTTAAAATTACACGGCATTTTTTCAAAATTGTAACGTAAACAATAACTTAACTGATGTTCGCTGCATTCTCTAAAAAAAAATAAAATATCAGGGTGAAAAAACTTTACAATAATAACAGAACAGCTCCTGTGACTGTTCTCCTGCAGAACACCTGCTCTGAATATTGCGCATGCTGCAAAACAAAGCAGTGGCGCATTGTGTGGAAAACAATAAGACAAAAACTGAAATCACTCAGCGGTGACGTTGTTGTGGCTTTGTGGAGACATCATCCTGCAGACTGAAGTGTCGCGTCAGGATTGCGCTGCAGCCTTGGTGGAGGCCAGAGCCGAATGAATACGTACATGGAGCCTGTTTTCAAAGTCGTAACCTGCGTACTCCTCCTGCAGAGCGCAAGTTAGCAAAGAGAAAATAAACTAGAGCACAGCGCTCATAGAGCACAAACCTCCACCAACACTAGTGTACAAATCCACAAATTTTTACCTTGTAAAAAATTTTCAAGGTCAAAGTCCTGCTAAAAGCTAAAAGTGTCTTTTCATAAACTAAAATATAATACAAAATATAGATCAAAAAGGCTTTTTGAAATATTAAAATTAAATATCCACTAAATCTACAATACGGATCAAACTTAGTCTATGCAGTGAGAGTACCAGTTTGCACCAAGAGCAAAGACCATTAGCGTGCACCACGTGTACTTAATATGAGAAGTAATTTGCAAAAATTTAGGTTAATTTTTTTTTTTAGAAGCAAACATTTTTCATAAGCAAAACGTTTGTCATAGTCTCCCACAACAGCCTGTATTCAAGGTTCTTGAAATGAAGCAATATCTCCACCTGGTGGACATTTAACATTCATACAGGTACAACAGAATACCTTAGCTTGTAGTAGTAGCATTCGACCTTTTCCAGCCGACTGTAGGTGGGGGGGGGTGGGGGGGGGAGATTAACATCAAATGACTTCTTTCCCATTTCAGATTTTAAAAAGTCTCACTGTCACACATGAAAACATACCTCTGAGGCGTTCAGGAGCACACAGCCCATTTCATAGCACGAGTACGGCTGAACGTAAGAGTTGCTCAGATGTCCAACCTCGTCCCTGGCAGCTAGATGGAAATACTGAACGGAACAGAACAGTCTCAACACACGAACCAACGGGAAGCATCACTAAATGTAAAAAGCAGCACTAAAAGGTTTAACCACTTATTCAATTCACTTCTACAAGTACAGAACAACAGTGCAATAAAACATTCAGTGATGGTTTTCTGGAAATAACTGAATTTACTGATGTGGATTGTTATGTTCACGTGTTTGAAACCCGATGAGCCATATTAATGAAAATGCTAATCTAGGTTAGCTTCAGCACACGCAGTCATGCACTAGCAGTCAGCAATAGTGAAAAACAGTTCTGCTAAACCAGTAATTATCGAAGCTAACTTTTTTTTGTTAGCGGATTAGCTTTTCAACTAACTTCAAAAACCATCAGTGGACTAGTTAAGTTCCGCTAAATTTAGTTATTAAAGCCGAACAGTCAAAAACATTTGTAAACCCTAAAATCATACGTTAGTTCCTGTCTGTTATGTGAGGAGCTGAGCTCAGCGCTACCCCAGCGGAAGGGGCCTGGCTGCTACAAAAAAAAAAGGAAAAAAAAAAAAGGTATTTACAGTAGTGTTCAGAATAATAGTAGTGCTATGTGACTAAAAAGATTAATCCAGATTTTGAGTATATTTCTTATTGTTACATGGGAAACAAGGTACCAGTAGATTCAGTAGATTCTCACAAATCCAACAAGACCAAGCATTCATGATATGCACACTCTTAAGGCTATGAAATTGGGCTATTAGTAAAAAAAAAAAAAAAAGTAGAAAAGGGGGTGTTCACAATAATAGTAGTGTGGCATTCAGTCAGTGAGTTTGTCAATTTTGTGGAACAAACAGGTGTGAATCAGGTGTCCCCTATTTAAGGATGAAGCAAGCACCTGTTGAACATGCTTTTCTCTTTGAAAGCCTGAGGAAAATAGGACATTCAAGACATTGTTCAGAAGAACAGCGTAGTTTGATTAAAAAGTTGATTGGAGAGGGGAAATACGCAGGTGCAAAAAATTATAGGCTGTATATCTACAATGACCTACAATGAAGAGGACATGCCCTTGAAATGGGTGTTTCAACAAGACAATGACCCCAAGCACACTAGTAAACGAGCAAAATCTTGGTTCCAAACCAACAAAATTAATGCATCGCAGATGTGAAGAAATCATGAAATACTGTGGTTATACAACAAAATACTAGTTTAGTGATTCACAGGATTGCTAAAAAAGCAGTTTGAACATAACAGTTTTGAGTTTGTAGCATCAACAGCAGATGCTACTATTATTGTGAACACCCCCTTTTCTACTTTTTTTTTTTACTAATAGCCCAATTTCATAGCCTTAAGAGTGTGCATATCATGAATGCTTGGTCTTGTTGGATTTGTGAGAATCTACTGAATCTACTGGTACCTTGCTTCCCATGTAACAATAAGAAATACACTCAAAACCTGGATTAATCTTTTTAGTCACATAGCACTACTATTATTCTGAACACTACTGTATGTACTTGCAGGACTAGTGTAAAAAATGTGGAATATCAGCTCTTTGGTATGTTTCTTATAGGAAAGTATTGCATTTATCACTGTGTAATGTTCCCCTTTAAGTTAAAGATGGGAAATAATCATGGGCAGGGGTCGAAATACATTTTTTAACGTACTTGCACTGGTGCTAGTAACAAAAAAAATTACTTGCGCCAAAAAAAAAGTTACTTGCACAACCAAAAGTCACTTTAGTTACTTTTACACCAGGCCCACTTCGAGTTGCTTCTTCCTGTGGCGTCATAATGACGCAGGAATTTCTGCGTCAGGTGCACACAGCAGGGAGCAGAGAGGAGGTGAGAATGCAGCCTGCAGGTTCTCTGCACAGGGAAATCATAGTGCACAGTTTGGCTGCAGACAGACTGTGCACTATGATTTCTCTTCTAGTTTATATTTGTTCTTGTGCTGAGCTGCAGGTCTGCACTCTGAGTTCTGTTATAGTTGATCTTTCCTCCTGTGACCGCGCATGTGCGCGAACGAACCGTCCGTGAGTAAATGTGGAGATGTCCTGTCTCTGGCAATCAGTCTGAGTGCAGGACTTATGTCCTTTATTTAAACACAGTGATGAGAGAGTTTGAGCAGAGAGCGAGGAACTAACAGCCTGCAGCCAGACAGTTTTTTTTTTTCACGTGCGCGCACGAACGAATCGTCACAGCAACTCACTCCGTGTGTGAGCGTCATAAAACACAGGGAAGACGAAGACAACAAACTGGAAATTGTTTTTTTCCTTATTTATTCCTTTATTGGTTCATTCTACTGGTGCTTATAGTTGATCAAACTTGGATAAAGTTACTTGCACCAGTGCTAGTGAAGTATAAAATTACGTATACCGCTCGAATACTAGCACATGCAAGTACTATTTCGAGCCGTGATGGGTGAAAGTAAGAGCTTCGCCCGCTTGCGTCATATTAAAAGACAACTCTTAAACTCACCTGCGATGCCACTATTATGTAGCGCTTCACCACGAAAATATCAAATAAAATTAAACAGCCACGCCAGTCAGGGTGAAAGTAAGATTATTCAATAATTTCTGGACCAAGTTGACGGAATCTGAAAACACTACACTGTTAACACGGAGTATGTCACAGAGAAGTTAATCTCATTCGTGTATATTCTTATATTAGTAGAATATACAATGTCAACGCAACTGTCATGTGACCCACCAAATTGAGAGAAAAAGCATTTCCATTCTATGAATTTGCTCTGACAGAATATATCAGGATGGAAAACCTGATATGAACAAAAACCAGAGGCTAATTAAAAAGGGATAAATTGAGACTTATGAAAGTGAGACATCTAACTGAATCGCTAAATGAATGGTGAGATATTTATGACGACAAAGCATTCAAGCAGTAAAACTGAAGTCACTACTTTACAGAATACAGATCGACAAAAAAAAACAAACATTTTCTAACCTTTATTAAAGAAATTTAGTCACTTCCCCACATCATTAATATTACATATAATACACACTCACTCCACAATTTATTTTTTTATTTTTTATTTAACCAGCTGATACTCCTTTGTCAGCTGGGTGCTGCACAAAACAGCATTTTCAGATCACTTTAACCCAATTTTAAGTCAGCAAATAATCTATTTCTATGTAATCTAATATCTGATGATGCATAATAATGCTAAGCAAGACGGCGGCTGCCTGGCAACAGCTCACAGGCTGCATCCACCATCTAGTGGATTAACCCTCTGGGGTCTGAGGGCATTTTTTGGACAGTTCACTCGCCTGGCGTAAATGTTTTATTATTGCTGTTAACAGCTCTCCCTGCATCCCACAATCAAGTTTTATGTCTCTTTTCTTCAGGAAAACCTGTGCTTTCATAATATATATGCTTTTGTTGTGTTTTATAAGTGTAATAAAGGTTTACAATCACAAATAAGAAAGGAAAAAGTAAAGCAGAAAATAATTTTCCACACACATTTATTCAAAACACACAGCAAACTATAATAAACAACTGTTTTGACACTTTATAAAGGTAATTTGAGGTCTTGTTTAAAAGATTGTACAACAAAAAAGTTCAAACAATAAACACAAATGCACATTTTGAACAATATATACAAAATGGTCTGTGCATTTTGTTGTCCATAGATATGGTGAACAGTGCTTTACACAGAGAAAGCAACAGAATTATCCAGTAACATTCACATGCAAACTAGTGGAGCAATCCGGATAGTTACACACTCTTTGTTTGAGCACGTGAGATTGTCATCAGAGGCTCTCCGTCTGCTCTGTCTGCTTTCACTTTCGCTGTGCGTAATGGCGCAGGGCGCACTGAGTATGTACTAATGTATGTACTCATTGGAGCACCCAGGGGGCTATTCAAACGGGCCAATTAGTAACATATCACTCCTGAAAATGCTCTTTGGCTTTTCACGTGAGGTAAATCTGCCCTACGATTGGATTTTGGAAAACCACGTGACGGTGAACCAATTCCGATTGGACACTCACATTGTGCACATCATCACACAGCTTCTATGAGGAGTAGAAAGATGGCCCATGGCTGGCTCAAAAGTCCGCAGGGGTAACTTTTCAGCAAAAAAAAAAAAAAGTAAGTTTCTATCTCATATCATTAAAAAGTTATTTATAATTTAGTAAAGCTTGGTCTTAGCCGTTGTATACAACAGTATCGGCCCAAAAGGGTTAAATAGAAATCAATGAACTGGTCCCATTATTTATTTATATTTTTTGCACAGTCATCACAGGGGGCACTATTGAGCCGCATGTTGATTTGGCACAAGTTCTACACTGGATGGTCTTCCTGACGTAACTCCAGGTGGTAATTCCTGACATGCCGTCACTGTTCGGCGTTGACATATGAACATACCTGAATGGCATCTTTGGTATTATGAAGACATTTGCTTGTAGCACCAAGAAGCAGGTTCTTCAGGCCTGCACACGAGGTGTCATCGATTCCCTGCAGCACTGAGAACAGAACAAAAGCAATCAGGACACGCCCAGTGACTAGAACAACCCAGACAGCCAAACCTGTTTGAAGAAAAATAAAATTAAGTTAAATACCTTCTGCCATAGTCTGCAAGTTGGCGGTGGAGCAGTTGGGCAGAGCTTTCCACAGGTAAAGGATTTCGATCACAGCCAGAATACACAGTTCTTTGGACAGACTGGAACTCTTCAGTTTCTCGGCCTGAAGAAATGAGCAAACAATAAAGCACAAAAATAAATAAATAAATAAATAAAAGCAGCAGAGAGAAAGAGAGAAAAAAGGAGACACACTCACCCTCTTCATGGAAAACACCTCGATCTGGTTGTTCTTGCGCCTGAAAAGTCTCTGAACGCTTTGGAAGACAGCCGTGGCTCCCTCCAGATCCCCTGTGGCTCCTTGGCACGCTACATGACAAAAAAAAAAAAAAAAATCAAATATGGAGTCAGGGCCGCTGCAGATCCAGTAGCTGTGGAACAACTGGCTCTGGTACTACCTCCAGTCAAATAGGCGTAGTAGCACTGGGACCAGCGGGACTCATTCTTCAGTCGCTCAAAGGCCTTGTAGGCGTCTCTGAAGTTCAGCTCAATCATGCTGCACCAACCTAAAGCAGGCCAACAGTCAGACACTGTAGACACATGCAGGATTAGGAGGTCTGGAACCTGCGAGAGGGGGTGTGACTACCTATTTCATATAAACACACGTGCTGAATCTCCCGCTGGCCGGATGCAAGGTCTAAGGCATCGCCGAAGGACGTCAAGGCACGGCTGATCTGGCACTAGAATGAGAAACTTTGTGTCATGAGTCACACACAAACCCAACATTGTAAGTCAGGAAGGCCGTCCTCATGAATGGTGGGATTTGTTCTGTGCATTTACCTCGAGGCGCTGAACTCTGCCTTTAAAAAACATGAAGAGGGAGGAGTTTGGGTAGGTGGCCTCCCTTTGCCGGAGAATGGATTTGGCCTCTGTTAACCCCGACAGTGTGTCTGCGCCATCCAGAGCGAAGAAGGGCTGCACCACCGTGTGGTACCACAAGAGGGCCAAGCTGTAAGGCAAGCACAGAGAGTGATAACATCACGCCGCACGCCCGAGCTGTGTGTCACAACGTCTGTGGCGTAATCGCCGGACAGGAATGTCCGCCTCTTCCACCTGTCACCACTTCCTCAAACAAGTGCAGCACTATCTGTGAATGAATGTTATGGGGTAAAAACAGCAAAAACACTGAGAAAGGTCAATTTCAGTTTGTACAGGGGTCAAACGTTAAAGTTGCTCCAGTTTTTGTAAAAAGTGGTGCAAATTATTATTATTGTATGGCTTTGCCTTGCAATATAAAGCGCCTTGGGGCAACTGTTTGTTGTGATTTGGCGCTATATAAATAAAATTGATTTGATTTGATTTGAAATTACTGGTTGAGCTAATAGGATTAATAAATGGAATAGTTTTAACTGTGTTGTGTGCTTGGTTTGCAAAGTAAAGGTTAAACGTCGGCATCCTTTGGATTCTATGACATGACATATGTTACCCTGTAACATGACAACTAAGCATGATACATGATGCAAACTATTCCTTTTTAAAACCATAATTACTCAATAATTTGCATCACTTTTTAAACAAACTTGGAGCAACTTTAACTTTTGACCCCTGTATAAATTGAAATTGACCTTTGTCACCATTCTTGCCGTTTTCCCCCAGAACATTCATTCACAGATAGTCCAAACTATACCTTTTTGGAATCTTTATGATCAGACAAATAATATGGAATACCTTTCAATATGATTGGAGCATTTTTAAATTTTGACCCCTGTGTAATTCTTCAATTGACCCCTTCTTGGCTGCCTAATGAAAGTTCATGTGGCCACTCGGCATTTTTAAAAGAGTAATGTCTAAGCCGTATATGTGCCAGATTTGGTGCTTGCATCACCATCTGAAGCATTTTTTCAGTTATCCACTGCACGAAACAGGACGTTTCATGTTTCAATCAATCTGACTTAATTTATTTTGCTCCTCAGTCACATAGTTTCCTGTTTGTCCTTTTACTGACTTCCTCACGTCAGTCAGGAAAGCAAGGTTGAATACACGGCCTTGATGTATTAGTTTAATCCCTTAATTTATTTACAATCATGCTTTAAGAATTGATTTCTGTAATAATAAAATATATCTGCAGCAGCTGGTGTGGACGCACAGTTTGGATGAGCCTTATTTTAGAGTTACAGAGGAGCTGCAAGACAGTGACACTTCATTCAGGTGCATTATTACATATTGCATAACTGCTTTATTACACAGTGTATAATGCATGGATAAAGGGTCCGTGTGAATGAGCGGACTACTGCACATGGAGCAGACTGTTACAGGGCTATTCTACAGGGCGCCGTTCTACTACGAACCTCTACGTTCCAAAAAATTAAAAACATGGGATGAAACTAATAAGCTGGCTTATAAAGTGCAGACTTGGCAAACCGCCCAACAATGAAAGAAAGCAACTTGAGCCGTTCAACTTCAAACAAAAACTAAAACAAATGCTGCTTCAGCTTCGAATTTTGACCCCAATGGAGCGTGATTTCACAAATTTCGAGCTGTAGTCACGAATATCCCATTTAAAGTAGTTCAAACACGATTGAAGCCTTTAAGACTACAAACACCCTGAAGTTACCACACAATATCAACAATTTTGAAATGTGGGATGGAATTTTTTTGAATAGTTCAAAAATTGGATCCCGATTTCAAATCTAGTGCCTATGAAGGCCGTAATTACTATGCATGTATGCGTGTAAGTTTTTTAAAAAAGATGTATCAAGAACTTACTACGATGTTTCAAAACGTTCCCTGATTTGCTGTTTGGGATTAACCCTCTGGGGCCGCTAAGACAAACCTTTACTAAATTATAAATAACTTTTCAATGATATGAGATAGAAACTTACTTTCTTTTTTTTTTGCTGAAAAGTTAACTCCGCAGACTTTCGAGCCAGCCATCGCCCATCTTTGCACTCCTCATAGAAGCTGTGTGATGATGTGCGCAATGTGAGTGTCCATTCGGAATTGGTTCACCATCACATGGTTTAACAAAATCCAATCGTAGGGCAGATTCACCTCACGTGAAAAACCAAAGATCGTTTTCAGGAATGATATATTACGAGTTGGCCCATTTGAATAGCCCCCTGGGTGCTCCAATGAGTACATACTGTTGGGCTCCAAATGCGCCCTGCGCCATTACGCGCGGTGATCACTGAAAGCAGACGGAGCAGACGGAGAGCCACTGATGACAATCTCACGTGCTCAAACAAAGAGTGTGTAACTATCAAGATTGCTCCACTAGTTTGCATGTGAATGTTACTGGATAACTCTGTTGCTTTTACCATGAAGACAAAAAAAAATCTTTATTTTTTAGCTCACTGGTGTGCCCCCCCCCCCCCCCCCCAATGATCACTCTTTCAGTGTTCTTTTGTTAAAATTTGGATTTTAACAGTAATTTAAAAACAACAAAAACACTTTCCAAATTTATGACAGGAAATACACCTGATTCCAAAATTAAATAATAATAATAATTTTAATTTTGTATTTATGGCATTATGGCATTAAGTTATAAAGCAGTTGCTACAAAGATTTTAAATGTGACAGATTGCTCCTGTTTCCTGCCTTTCAAAAAATGTAGCAATGACAGAAAATGCCAAAAATGTGTAAAAATGTTATTTTCTTGTATTTTTTGAACTACTTTCACTGAACTAAAAACAGCAACCTTAACCTCTCTTTGCAAGAAAATCAAATTTTATATATATATATATATATATATATATATAGTGAGGAAAATAAGTATTTGAACACCCTGCGATTTTGCAAGTTCTCCCACTTAGAAATCATGCAGGGGTCTGAAATTTTCATCTCAGGTGCATGTCCACTGTGAGAGACATAATCTAAAAAAAAAAAAAAAAAATCCGGAAATCACAATGTATGATTTTTTAATAATTTATTTGTATGTTACTGCTGCAAATAAGTATTTGAACACCTACCAACCAGTAAGAATTCTGGTTCTCACAGACCTGTTAATTTTTCTTTAAGAAGCCCTCTTATTCTGCACTCTTTACCTGTATTAATTGCACCTGTTTGAACTTGTTACCTGTATAAAAGACGCCTGTTCACACACTCAATCAATCACACTCCAACCTGTCCACCATAGCCAAGACCAAAAGAGCTGTCAAAGGACACCAGGGACAAAACTGTAGACCTGCACAAGGCGGGGATGGACTACAGGACAACAGACAAGCAGCTTGGTAGAAGACAACAACTGTTATGATTATTTATTAGAAAGTGGAAGAAACACAAGATGACTGTCAGTCTCCCTCGGTCTGGGATTCCACGCAAGATCTCACTTTGTGGGGTAAGGATGATTCTGAGAAAGCTCAGAACTACAGAGGAGGACCTGGTCAAAGACCTGAAGAGAGCTGGGACCACAGTCACAAAGATTATATTAGTAACACATGATGCTGTCATGGTTTAAAATCCTGCAGGGCAGCAAGGTCCCCCTGCTCAAGCCAGCACATGTTCAGGCCCACTTGAAGTTCACCAGTGACCATCTGGATGATCCAGAGGAGGCATGGGAGAAGATCATGTGGTCAGATGAGACCAGAATAGAGATTTTTTGAATCAACTCCACTTACCATGTTTAGAGGATGAGAACAACCCCAAGAAAACCATCCCGACTGTGAAGCATGGGGATGGAAACATTATACTCTGGGGGTGCTCTTCTGCAAAGGGGACAGGACGACTGCACCGTATTGAAGGGAGGATGGATGGGGTCATGTATTGTGAGATTTTGGCAAACAACCTCCTTCCCTCAGTAAAAGCATTGAAGATGGGTCGTGGCTAGGTCTTCCAGCATGACAATGACCCCAAACACAGCCAGGGCAACTAAGGAGGGGCTCTGTAAGAAGCATTTCAAGGTCCTGGAGTGGCCTGGCCAGTCTCCAGACCTGAACTCAATAGAAAATCTTTGGAGGGAGCTGAAACTCCAAACCTGAAAGATTTGGAGAAGATCTGTATGGAGGAGTGGACCAAAATCCCTGCTGCAGTGTGTGAAAACCTGGTGAAAAACTACAGGAAATGTTTGACCTCTGTAATTGCAAACAAAGGCTACTGTACCAAATATTAACATTGATTTTCACAGGTGTTCAAATACTTATTTGCAGCAGTAACATACAAATAAATTATTTAAAAAAATCATACATTGGGATTTCTGGATTTTTTTTTTTCTTTTAGATTATGTCTCTCACAGTGGACATGCACCTAAGATGAAAATTTCAGACCCCTCCATGATTTCTAAGTGGGAGAACTTGCAAAATCGCAGGGTGTTCAAATACTTATTTTCCTCACTGTATATCAGATCTAGGACTAAGGGCGGGGCCGACATGACTCCAAATCAATATCAGCATTATTTCAAACTTTTATCTCTATTACTATTAATGATTATTTTATACTCTTTAATTATGTAATAATTCATTCATTCATTAATAATTACTTTTTAAAATGACACAGAGGTGCAGGCCTTGTGGTTAAAGCGGAGACAGATCAGAGGATCCTCCGTTTGATTCCCTACGGCCCCTTGAGCGTGTTGTTGAGCACCAAGGCATAGCAGCACACTGACAACTGTGCAAGTGTGTTTCTGGATGTGAGGCATCACTGTAAAGCGCTCCAGATAAAAGTGTGACATAAATTCATATCTCAGAGCATACCTGTCTGTCTAGGACCTGGCAACAGCACCTCACTCTTCCTCAGGCTGTTTCGCGCTGTTGAAGCTGTTGGTCTCTGGTCTTTCACTTTGGTCTCTGGTTTTTGGCTTCATGGGATTCACTATCCATCACTCGTCATCCTCTTCATTTTTGGCTCTGGTGTGGATTGTGTTGTACGCTACAGTTTTACATCTACGCGTTCCCGGTCCATGGTCACCGGCTAGCAATAGCAACGCGACAGTCCCTCCGCCTGCTACCATGCTTCTGCCTTTGCCCAACCAACTCCTGGATTTCAGCTTTCGCTCTGGACCAACTGACCACCTGGGGAACCTCTGTCAGCCCCGATATATCCACAGAGGGGCTCGGCGGCGATTTCTGGACCCCAGACTGAGGGCTCAATTCCAAGCCTGTGGACAGCTGTTCGTACTGGCGCATACCCTGCGCGTCATCAGAACAGCGCCACTTCAGGGCATAAAAACTACAGTACTGTAGTCTTCTGGCAGCGCCGCAGCGGGCAATCAGGAAAACGCGGAGTGGATTTCAGCGTGCTCCGCCCTCTGGTAAAGTCCCCATCAAATGCAAGTTCAGCTGTTAAAACTGAACTTTTAAACTGTCAATCACTGACTAACAAAGCATCCCTGATCCATAGCCATATAACTGAAAAAGGAATTGACTTTCATGTGCCTCACAGAAAACTGGCACAAAACAGATGTGTACTGTACACTGAATGAAACATGTCCACCGGGGTATTCCTTCTTAGAAAAGACCCGTGGCTCTGGTAAGGGTGGGGGCATCGCGGTTATTTACCGCTCTGATTTACATCTGTCCTCTGTCACTCTGCCTAAACTGTCTTCATTTGAATGTTTGGCTTTCACTTGTTCAAAACCATTACAAATGACAGTAATTCTCATATATCGCCCACCCAAACCACATTGAAATTTCATTTCAGAGATAACTGAGCTCCTTCTGTCAGTCTGCACATCATCAAACAATGTGATGATACTTGGGGACCTGAATATTCATATTAATTCACCCCAAAGTCAGTATTCCACAGAGCTGACACAACTCATCGACTCACTGCACCTTATACAATATGTCAATGTTTCAACTCGCACTAAAGGACACATTTTGGACCTCATCATTACAAACTTCCCCATAAAAAATCTTCATGTGTATGATCTGGGTGTTTCTGACCATAAGGTGATCTCACTGGACTTCCCTCTACAAGCTCATTACAGTAAAGTTAAACGCCTGATCCATTTTCGGAAAATAAATGACATTGATCCAGAACAACTGGCATCTGATCTATCTCATCTCACTCAAACTGCTAATAATTGCTCTCCAGATGGACTTGTAGACTACTACAACACCGGACTACAGCAAATCCTTGAGGTCCATGCTCCCCTTAAAACGCGAGCTGTGTCCTTCTCCAAATCTGCTCCGTGGTACGCTGGTGCACTGCGTAGACAGAAGGCGGCTGGGAGGGTCCTTGAGAGGCGCTATGTAGCTTCAGGTCTAACTGTCCATAGAGATGTTTCTGTGTAGGCTCTCAGTTGTCCAGGTGGTTTCCATAGTAGAGAAGCTTGAATCTTCAACTGGACTGGGTTGCTTGACGCGAGGACGTTTCGCTTCAAATCACAGAAGCTTCCTCAGCTAAAATTCTTGCTCTGGAAGTCTGACTTCTGTCTGACTCTTGTAGAGAAGAATGATTTATGAATTATTATTATGAATTATTATAATTGCTAATTCATTCTTCAATCAATCAATCAATTTTTTTATATAGCGCCAAATCACAACAAACAGTTGCCCCAAGGCGCTTTATATTGTAAGGCAAGGCCATACAATAATTATGTAAAACCCCAACGGTCAAAACGACCCCCTGTGAGCAAGCACTTGGCTACAGTGGGAAGGAAAAACTCCCTTTTAACAGGAAGAAACCTCCAGCAGAACCAGGCTCAGGGAGGGGCAGTCTTCTGCTGGGACTGGTTGGGGCTGAGGGAGAGAACCAGGAAAAAGACATGCTGTGGAGGGGAGCAGAGATCGATCACTAATGATTAAATGCAGAGTGGTGCATACAGAGCAAAAAGAGAAAGAAACAGTGCATCATGGGAACCCCCCAGCAGTCTAAGTCTATAGCAGCATAGCTAAGGGATAGTTCAGGGTCACCTGATCCAGCCCTAACTATAAGCTTTAGCAAAAAGGAAAGTTTTAAGCCTAATCTTAAAAGTAGAGAGGGTGTCTGTCTCCCTGATCTGAATTGGGAGCTGGTTCCACAGGAGAGGAGCCTGAAAGCTGAAGGCTCTGCCTCCCATTCTACTCTTACAAACCCTAGGAACTACAAGTAAGCCTGCAGTCTGAGAGCGAAGCGCTCTATTGGGGTGATATGGTACCACGAGGTCCCTAAGATAAGATGGGACCTGATTATTCAAAACCTTATAAGTAATAAGAAGAATTTTAAATTCTATTCTAGAATTAACAGGAAGCCAATGAAGAGAGGCCAATGTGGGTGAGATATGCTCTCTCCTTCTAGTCCCCGTCAGTACTCTAGCTGCAGCATTTTTAATTAACTGAAGGCTTTTTAGGGAACTTTTAGGACAACCTGATAATAATGAATTACAATAGTCCAGCCTAGAGGAAATAAATGCATGAATTAGTTTTTCAGCATCACTCTGAGACAAGACCTTTCTGATTTTAGAGATATTGCGTAAATGCAAAAAAGCAGTCCTACATATTTGTTTAATATGCGCTTTGAATGACATATCCTCATCAAAAATGACTCCAAGATTTCTCACAGTATTACTAGAGGTCAGGGTAATGCCATCCAGAGTAAGGATCTGGTTAGACACCATGTTTCTAAGATTTGTGGGGCCAAGTACAATAACTTCAGTTTTATCTGAGTTTAAAAGCAGGAAATTAGAGGTCATCCATGTCTTTATGTCTGTAAGACAATCCTGCAGTTTAGCTAATTGGTGTGTGTCCTCTGGCTTCATGGATAGATAAAGCTGGGTATCATCTGCGTAACAATGAAAATTTAAGCAATACCGTCTAATAATACTGCCTAAGGGAAGCATGTATAGAGTGAATAAAATTGGTCCTAGCACAGAACCTTGTGGAACTCCATAATTAACTTTAGTCTGTGAAGAAGATTCCCCATTTACATGAACAAATTGTAATCTATTAGACAAATATGATTCAAACCACCGCAGCGCAGTGCCTTTAATACCTATGGCATGCTCTAATCTCTGTAATAAAATTTTATGGTCAACAATTCTTCTCTACAAGAATCAGACAAGTCAGACTTCCAGAGCAAGAATTTTAGGTGAGGAAGCTTCTGTGATTTGAAGCGAAACGTCCTTGCGTCAAGCAACCCAGTCCAGTCGAAGATTCAAGCTTCTCTACTATGTCCATAGAGATGCATACCGGCAACATCAAAAATCCTACTCCAAATCCCTCAGTCAAGCTTATTCACATTATTATTCCAATATCAAACAGTAATCCAGGTAATTCAAGACAACTTTTCACAATCGTAAATAAATTGCTAAGACCCCCAAAACACGTGCATGAAATCAATACCAATGAATAGTGTGATGCATTTTTGGATTTTTTTCACATCTAAAATTGATAAAATCCGTTGCTCTCTCAGCCCCTCTGGTGCCCCCAATTCCACCCCTGGTTCCCCAGTTCCCAATTTCACTTCCACCACACAGAAACAGGTGGAGGCTCTCATTCGCAAGATGACACCCTCCACCTGTCACTTGGCTCCATTTCCCTCATCTTTGATTAAATCCCATGTGGTCTCCTTGAGCCCTCTCCTCACACATATTATAAACTACTCTCTGCAATCCGGTCATCTGCCACAAACTCTTAAAACCGCTTTAATAATACCTCTGCTTAAAAAAACCTACTCTCGACCCTGCACTACTTTCAAAGTTTCGGTCCATTTTAAATCTTCCATTCCTCTCAAAAATCATAGAAAAAGTTGTTTCCACCCAAATCCATGATCATCTGCAATCTTCCAGCCTCTATGAGAAGTTTCAGTCAGGGTTTCGCTCTGCCCACAGCACTGAGACAGCCCTGGTCAGGGTCACCAATGATTTGTTGGTGGCTCTGACCAGGGCTCTCCATCCCTTCTCTTGCTCCTGGACCTTTCGGCCGCCTTTGACACTGTAGATCATACCATCCTTCTTCACTGACTCCAGCATTTCATTGGCCTTTCAGACACAGCACTCCAGTGGTTTCGGTCCTACCTGACTGACAGAGCTGAGTATGTGGCTCTTGGGGAAGCCAGGTCGAGGCCCCACATTGCAACCTGTGGGGTCCCCCAGGGGTCGGTCCTTGGAACGACCTTATTTTCCATCTATATGCTCCCCTTGAGCCACATCATCAGCAGGCATGGAATATCCTTCCATTGCTATGCTGATACTCAGCTCTATGTCAGGTTGGACCCCACTTCTTCATTTTCCATTCATACCCTCACTGCCTGCCTGGAGGAGACAAAGGCATGGAGCTAAACAGCACAAAAACTGAAGCCATTCTCATTGGCACCCCACATCAACTGAAATCATCCCCCCTCAAAGTATTTTCATTCTCTGGCCACAACATTCCATTATCAACATCTGTTACAAACCTGGGAGTCCGTTTTGACCCCAACTTTTCATTTGACATCCATATCCAGCATATCTGTAAGACAGCATTCTTTCATCTCAGGAACATCTCCAAACTCCGCCCCTCCCTGTCATTGTCTGATGCTGAGAGGCTGGTCCACGCCTTTGTCTCCTCCAGGCTGGACTACTGTAATGCACTCCTCATTGGGATCTCTGGCAGAAATTTACAACGTCTCCAGTCCATTCAAAACTGTGCTGCCAGGATCCTGATGGGGGTGCCCAAAACACATTACTCCCATCCTCAATAAACTACATTGGCTTCCTGTAGGTTCAGGGTGGAATATAAGATCTGCCTCCTGACCTATCAGTGTGTCTACGGCGGTGCACCAGTGTACCTCAAAGAACTTCTGTCCCCCTATGAGCCCATGAGACGCCTCCGCTCGAACAACAGTCACCTCCTCCAGGTCCCCAAAACCAAGCTCCACACAATGGGGGACAGAGCCTTTCAGACAGCAGCACCACGCCTGTGGAATGCCCTGCCCATCCACCTGAGGGCGCCACAGTCAGTGGACTCTTTTAAATCAAATCTTAAAACATTTTTATTTCAGAAAGCTTATGAATTATAGTTGCTAATTTTAATTGAGTTTAATTGATCCTATTTTTTTTATTTTTAATTGTTGTTGATTGTTGTTTTATGCTTCTGTTTAACTTCTGTGGCACTTTGAGATTTGTTTACAAATGTATAGTGCAATATAAATAAAATGTATTATTATTATTATTATTATTAGTTCCCACTGTACCATCACCTTAATTTAGGCTCGATAAGAAAATGTTTCGAGTTCTTCCTGTGGAAAATGTCTCTATAGTTCTATTTGGAAAATGATGACAGAACAAAGACAGACGTACGTACTCACGTAGCTAAGGGGGCCTTCATGTCCTGACTTTCACTGGCATAAGTCAACGCCGACAAGCCTTGGTGACGGTCACCGGGGAACCCCAGCAGGTTGACAATCTTCAGGAGGTGCGGCGGCACCATGGAGATACAGAGGTGGAAGAGGCCATAACCAAAGCTGACGGCGCCCTTCAGCCTGTCCAGAGCCTCTGTGCTGATGCCATCCAGCCGGCGGGACGGGCTGGACTCAGAGTGCGAGGCGCAGCTGTGCACGGACTGGTCGGTGCAGGAAGACAGAGGCGGCGACGGCCTACCTTGTTGGTCGGGGCTCCTCCGTTTTCCCTCTTGCAGGTGTGTGATGTCACTGTAACATTTGTTGTACAGCTTCCAGGCTTTGCGAAGGATCCAGCCTCCTTTGATGTACGCTGCGGAGGAGGGGACGCGAGGTTTAAATTCAGACTACAGACCTGCTGAGTCATTGTTAATCGAGCTTCCATCAATAAATGTCAATCAACAGCCCCGAGGTGCAAACGGTACCTGACAGCTCCTGTTTGACGAACGACAGCACCGCGAGGTAAACCTGACAGTCCGCGATGATGACCTGCCTCTGGAGTCGATCCACTGCGGCCATGCCCGACTTCTGAGGGTCCACCTGTCCACATAAAAGGAGTCACAGTCAGCTGAGGCTGCAGCTAAACATCATTATCCATCAATTAATTAACACATTTTCCAGACTTTCTACTAATGCATAATCTGCTCTTTAACTTGAGATTTTCATGTGTTGTTGTCGTGTATTTTTATTATTTACATTTATTTTATTATCGGAGATGATTTTGTTTAGTACTTTGATTCCTGGGAAAGACACATAAAAATAGTTAGTAGTAGTAGTAGTAGTAGTAGTAGTAGTAATATTGAATGCACGAATTTTCATGTACAAGTCACACCAGAGTGTAAGTCATAAGACCTCCCAAGTTAAAAAAAGAAAAAAGATAGTTAATAGATTCTGTTTAAAGCTACAGTGTGTAGAATTTTGTGCCATCTAGTGATGAGGATGATGCAATCACCGGTCACAATTTTGCTTCCCTTCAGGTTTTTCCTTCTCTGGTGACTTGGATTCAGGCTCCTTGACCTTCTCTTGTGATAACCAATAGGTATGACCCTCCATTTCACACAAATAAGGGCTCTTAAATGCGTTAGCCTGTCTGTTAGCCTGCAATGCCAACCAGCAGACAGTGTTTAGGGGAACAACCACCGATTCCTTTTCTTCTTCTTGCTCAGTCTTACGAAAGGTGTACGACTAAAAATCTGTCCCTTTTGGGCTATGGTAGCTACATGGTGGTGCAATATGGCGGCCTCCATAAGCAGGCCCACCCACACGTAGATAAGACCACCTCATTCTAACCTCATGAAAACACATCAGTTAGTTATTGCAGGTAAATTATACAGTAAGAAGCAGACGGTTATGAATGCTATATTCCATTTCTGCTAATAATCTGTAAATCCTTCATCCTGCAGCTTTATTAAACCATGATTGGAGTAATTAGGGATGGGTATTGATAAAATTTTGGCAGCACGGTGGCTTAGTGGTTAGCACTGTTGCCTCACAGTGAGAAGGACATGGGTTCAATTCCCGCCTGTGGCCTTTCTGTGTGGCGTTTGCATGTTCTCCCCGTGTTTGCTCCGGTGGAATCATTTCTTAATGGTTCTTGAAAAGAACCAGTTCTCGATACCCAACCCTAGGCATAAGACAGTTGAAACCATTCATTCATTCCTGAGTCCAGGTTGTGATGGCAGCAGAGCAACCAGCTTCTCCGACACTTCCCTATCGTCGGCCAAGTACTGCAACTCTTCCCGGGAGATCCTAAAGTGTTCCCAAGCCATCTGGGAAATATAATCTCTCCAATGTGTCCTGGGTCTTCCCCAGGGTGTCCTCCCATTTGGACATGCCTGGAAGACCTTCCTAGGGAGATGATTAGGGGGCATTCTCAACAGGTGCCCAAACCACCTCAACTGGCTCCTTTCAATGCAAAGAAGCAGCGGCTCTACTCAGAGTCCCTCCCGGATAGTTAAGCTTCACACCTTTTCCAGGAGTGTAAGACCAGATACCCGACAAAGGAA
This sequence comes from Thalassophryne amazonica, assembly GCF_902500255.1. Taxonomy (NCBI): domain Eukaryota; kingdom Metazoa; phylum Chordata; class Actinopteri; order Batrachoidiformes; family Batrachoididae; genus Thalassophryne; species Thalassophryne amazonica. Next base: position 89,917,783 of record NC_047114.1, on the reverse strand, counting down.
TCTTATTTCTGACTCTTGAATCCACAATCTTATTCTTGCAAGTCATTACTCAAAGTTAATGACCATAGGTGAGGACAGGCGTGTAAATCAACTACTAAATTGAGAGCCTCACGTTCTGGCTCAGCTCCTTCTTCACAACGGTTCAGTACAGTGTCTGTAAGATTTTAGACACCTCCCCAATCAGTCTACTGATCTCACACTCCAACTTACCCCCTCTTATGAACAAGACCCCGAGATACTAAAAATTCTCCACTTGGGGCAGTAACTCTCCCCTGACCCAGAGGGGATAATCCACCATTTTCTGACAGAGGACCATGGCCTCAGATTTGGAGGTGTTTCAACAGAAATTAAACAGAAAAGGAGTGCACGCTCATATTCAGAGAATCAATAATTTTCGTATATTTTCTCGATAAATGACTAAATAGATGCTTAAAATAAATAACCGTATTTTTGTATTTTCAGTATTTTCAGCTCTGTTGCACAGACAGGTCTGTCAAGCCAGATATAATTATGAATACATAAATAAATAAATACCCACATCATCCATTTTTCCACATCAAAAACAGTCCATTAAATCAAGGGGCGTTTGCTGAAGAGGTGACTCACGTTCCTCTTGATCTTGTTTTTAATGGTCTCAATAACACCACTGTTTTCGCTCTCGCACAGTTTCTCTGTAGCCTTCAGGTCCTCAAAGGCCATCTGCATTTTCTCGTCTTCAAAAGTCATCATGGCATTCTACGAGGAAAAACCAAAAACGTTAAAGTACAACATGAAAAAGAAGAGTTAAAATCAATGTGAAAAGGTTTTAATTCAGGAGTGAAATTAGTCGAGAAAGAGAGAATATAAAAATACAAAAGTAAGGGTCGACTGATTATCTGCGCCAACATTCAACATTTTTTGCCGATAAGAAAATTTCATTTTAAAATGTGCTCCGTCTGCCTTGACACAGATACTGTATCACATACAATTACTGCAGCCTTTTTCTTCTGAAATTTTAGTCCTAAAAGCCCACTGATCCACCGTCTGCCCTCATCTGTGTTTGTGTGAGTTTACGGCCACGAGCAGCAGGAGGCAACACGAAACTAATTGCAAAAGTTGATGTTTTATGCAAATTAGTTTAATATTGCCCAGATGGGATGGTCACCAAATGGCAACACTGCCTATGGTGAGTTTAAATCTATATGGTTTACAAGAAGCTGTCATTTGCACAAAAGCAAACCAAGTTAAAATTGGCGAAATATTTAAAGCGGTGTGGTGTGAGGCCGTGATGGTTAAAATACTGGTACTTGGTTTGTACATACAATGCATATTGTGTTTATTCTACTAATGTCTTTTCTATGTTATTTTACTATTGTGTTCTCTGTATTCTTCTTTTTGTATTTTAAGAATTTTTGCGACTTGGAGAAACACACAATTCCTGTGTGCTTTTACTTATATGTACTTGTGCAAACAGCAAATGAACTTTATTCTATTATGTGCCATTATCATTATCCACACAGATCCAAGATTATCACAAGCACACGATTATGTTTGCGAGTTAGGTGGCTCCCTCTTGTATCTTTGAGAATTGTGCGTGCTGGCTTTCTGTTCATTGAAAAGGGAACAACAAAGACATCAACAAAATTTCTGAAAAGCACAAAATATAAGCAGTAAAATGGGATTCCACATCTAAAATTACAATTAACGCCTGAGATTGAATCCTAAGAGGGCGGAGCATACCACATGAAATTCTAACATGAAGGAGCGAAATATTTGTGGATTATAGTTTTTATATAAATCAAATACGTGTTTTTTTTTTCCTTCTTTTTGAGGAGTGGGTGTGTCTTTTAAAAAAAGAACACACCTTTCTGCCACTTCTAATCTCTCCATAAGATTAAGGATACCGAACAAATTCCTCTAAATCTTTTACTACGATGATCATCTTCAGAAAAACTGGACTTCGATTCTCATGAGAAAGTGGTTATAATAACGTCTTTTGCTGACTGATATTGTTTGTGTTGCAGTTGAACGTTCTCCCCCCCCGAAGGCTTTGTATCAGAGATTAACGTTAGTGGCGGTTTGTCTACATTCCATTCAACAGTGCGCAGAGACGTTTGCTCAGAGTAACGTAAACACGACTACTTCATTTTCGGTAAACTCCATAGCAGTTTATTTTCAATGGCGTATGCTTACAGACTGTTCACAGAAGTGCACAAATTAATATAGGTATTTCATCACATGACCTCTAATAGCCAAAAATATGAGTTGTTAGGAATTCTGTGCTACATGTCCTTAAATGATGGGAACTGAGAAACGGATCCAGGTGCCTTTAAGTAATTCTTAATTTGTATGTTCACACCATCAGCACTAATTAGGCATACTAATAGCTATCTTACGCAAGTTACACTCATACAGCCACATTTATTGAGGCTAAATGCTGATCACAGGTTTTACACCATCATTCCACAGGGCACCGTTCTACTACGATCGCTCATGAGCCCAAAAAGTGTAAAAACAAGATGAAATCGCTTGACCAGCTCACATCCCAACAAGCTGGCTTATAAAGTGCAGACCTGGCAACTGGCTGTCTCATAAAGTACAGACCTGTCAAGACCTGTCAAGCCATCCAAAAATGAAAGTTAAGGAGCTGTGCCCTCAACAAAGATGTGTTCGAGTTGCTCAACTTTGAACAAAACTGCAACAAACACTGGTTCGACTTCAAATTTTTGCCCCGATGGAGCGCGATCAAACAGGTTTCAAGCTGTACTCACCAGGAATAATCCATTTAAAGTTCAAACATGACTGAAGCTGTTAAGACTACAACCACCTGAGACTTCCGGTTGGACAGCGAGGGAATGGCAGCTTAAATCAGAGCCCTTGCTAGGAGAAGTAATTATACCCCACAAAACAACTAAGAAGCCTGAATACATACATCAAAGAGTGTGATGAGTGGGGGTGACAAACGTGAGAAGCGAAAGACTCGAAACACCTGAAACAAAACTCAAGAAAACGCCGAAATGGAAGAAAATCCAATCGCTTCCGAAGCTAGCATGCTAACGGCTAACACCTCGGAGCCACGAGAGGGGATACCTGGACTTACCATGCAAATTGTGGAACTACGAAAAGAAATAAAAGACGTATTTTTGACTCTCAAAGATGAAGTTAAGGCTGACTTCAAGAGGGCGTTTGAAACATTTAAGATGGACATAAACAACAGAATTGACGACACTAATACAGAGCTGCAAGATCAACGGGAGACATTAAACGAAGCACAAACGCGCATAAGTGAAGTGGAAGATTGGAACATGGAAGCGAAAGATGCTCTGCTTATGATTCTTAAAGAGCAGAAAATATTGAAAGCTAAGCTGACAAATTTAGAAGGAAGGAGCCGCAGAAATAAGGTGCGCATTTTCGGAGTTCCGGAACTTTCCGAAGGGGACTCGGTTATACGCTTCGTGGAGGACCTGTTGCAGAGAGAGCTGGATCTCCCCGCAGAGACAAGACTCATGATACAACGTGCGCACCGGACTGGGGCTGGGAGATCCGACCATGGAGCAACGCCCAGGTCCATTATCGTAAACTTCCTTCAGTTTGACAGAAAAGAACTGGTCCTCAAGAAAGCTTGGCAGAAACGTGTTAAAATAAATGGAAAGCCAATATTTTTTGACCATGACTATGCCTACGATGTGGTGCAAAAGCGCAAAGCTTATGGAGGGATAAAGAAGGTACTAAAGGAAAATGGAGTTAAGTTCCAGACACCATTGACCAACATGAAAATCCACTGGCACGACGGTCCCAAGACATACGGCAGTCCGGGAGAGGCAGCGGGGGAGATGCGGAGAAGAGGGCTCGAGGTGACGACCAGAAGCACGGAGCAGAAGGGAGACGCATTCAACAGGCTTTTCCCTGGACACGCACCTCTACAGCGTCTGATACACCGAGCAGTGCGGGCTAAAGAGCGAGGGAGAGACTACAGGAGTTTCGGAAATAAGGCGGAAAAGTAATTAAAGGGAGGTAACTGATTATAAATAACAGATTATCATTTTTTTTTTATCTTATTCTTATTACTTTCTCACTGAGTGAGCAATGGGGTGCAAAACAAAGTTGCATAGAGACATTTAGATAATATATATTGAAATTCAAATTATTTACGTTTCTTCATATTAACACCCCTCTTATTTAATTTATCGGAAAAAAGAAGCTAGTGAGTGAAAACCCAATAATCTGCCTCCCAGGGAGGGGAAAAAAAGGGGGGGGAGATAAAGAACTGGCAAGAAGCAAAATACAAGTTATGTTGGACTTTGGTAGAGTGGAAGGAGGACTCTTCGAGTCAACACCTACGTCTACTGAGGGGCCCTTCTTTTTCAGGAGGCTTTACCCCTCTCCTACCAACAGGACTTTGGGAACAATTAGTGGTTCCACAGGATATCGGATAGATCCTTTTCATTTTTTCATTAAGTGTTCTACAGTTCTAGAGTTCATTGTGTTGTTATGGTCAGACTGTCTTCAGAGTTATTATCTTAGTTATAATGCGTCTTGATACTGTAAGGTTCATGTCATTAAATGTGAACGGTTTAAATAATCCAATAAAAAGGGGCAAGGTTCTTACAAAGCTTAAAAAAGAAAAAGCTGAGATAATTTACTTACAGGAAACTCACTTGACAGACAAGGAGCACCAAAAATTACAAAATATGGGTTTTAAAAATACATTCTATAGTTCATTTAAAGGAGGAAGAAAAAGAGGGGTAGCGATCCTAATTTCTAATCATGCAAAATTTGAGGGTTTAAAGGAAATTAAAGATAAAGATGGAAGATACATTCTGATCAGGGGAAAATTGGAAGATCAAATGGTCACATTATTAAATATTTATGCCCCACCAGAACCTAATAAATCTTTTTATAAATCTGTCTTTGATAATATTACACAAGAAACGGAAGGAATTCTAATCTGTGCAGGAGACTGGAACGTAGTCCTAAATCCTTCTCTCGACTCTAATAGTACTAAAAAGAAAAGTAAAACACATCTGTCTAGATACATTAATGTAACACTAACTGAATTGGGAGTGATGGATGTTTGGAGAGAATGTCACCCTTTAGAGAGGGATTATACATTTTATTCTGCTCCACACTCAGCTCACACAAGAATAGATTACTTTTTTATGAACATAGAAGATCGGTTTCGGGTTGTAGAATGTCAGATAGGGACAGCTGATCTATCAGATCACTGTTCCTTGAAATTAACACTGGATCTCAATAGGAAACCTAAGGTTACAAACTGGAGGTAAATATTGGTTTGCTAAACAACTAGCAATTAGTGCAGGATATAAAAAAAATCAAATAAATGCCTATCAAAAAGAAAATGATAATGGAGAGACAGATCCCACAATGGTGCGGGATGCTATGAAGGCAGTAATAAGAGGCAAACTAATTTCTTACTCCTCATACAAAAAAAAAAAAAGAATTCAGGAATTCCAGATGGTTACAGAAGAATTGGAAATATCAGAACAATTACATAAGAAAAACAAGGATCTGGAGTCCCTGAAAAGGGTTAAAGAAGCAAAGGTTGAAAAAAGATAAAATATTATCAGAAGAAGTAGAAAAGAAAATTAGATTTTTAAAGCAAACATACTATGAAGGAAGCCCTAAATTCACTAAATCTCTTGCCAGGCAATTAAGAAACAAACAACAACTAAATACTATAAATAAAATCAGAGACCCTGTACACAAAACATTAATGTATAAACCAGAGGAAATTGAAAAGGCATTTGAAGAGTATTATTCAAACCTGTACTCTCAACCTGAATCAGCAGAAGATGAAACAATTAAAACATTTTTAAATACATTAGACCTCACAAATATAGGAGAAGAACAAAACTCAATATTATGTGCACAGATTACAGAGAAAGAATTAGAATATTCAATAAAAAGAATGAACTCAAACAAAACTCCAGGAACAGATGGATATCCTGTTGAATGGTATAGGATTTGTAAGAAAGAGCTATATCCGATGTTACTTGCATCCTTTAATCAAACTCTGAAGAATGGTACACTGCCACCATCATGGAGAGAGGCTGTAATTACTGTCATTCATAAGGAGGGTAAAGACAGGGAGCATTGCGAAAGTTTTAGACCAATATCAATTTTGAACTGTGATTATAAGATATACACATCAATAATCTCAAATAGATTCCAGTCATTCATTTCAGAAATTATAGATGAAGATCAATCAGGCTTCATTAGAGCGCGCCAAACTCAAGACAATGTCAGAAGGACATTACATATATTAGAAGAAATACAAAAAACAAACGAAAGTGCTGTCCTTTTAAGTTTGGATGCGGAAAAAGCCTTCGATTCTGTTAGTTGGCGATTCCTCTATCTCTGTTTAGAAAGGTTTGGGCTTAACTCACAAGCAATCAACTGTGTTAAAACATTATATCAAAACCCAAAAGCAAGAATTAAGATAAATGGTAGCCTCACAAATTGGATTAGATTAGAAAGATCAGCGAGGCAGGGTTGCTGCCTGTCTCCAACCCTGTTTGCCATTTATATTGAGCCCTTGGCTCAGGCAATTAGACAAGAGCGAGAAATAGAAGGAATAAAAATTAGAGATATAGAAAACAAAATTGGATTGTTTGCAGATGATGTGTTAATATATTTAAAACAACCAGACAAATATTTACCTAAGCTAATGGATTTAGTAAGCTATTATGGTCACCTCTGAGGTTATAAGTTGAATATTGATAAAACTCAAGTGCTCCCCATTAATTATAGTCCCTCTCCATCTATGAAACAGCAATATAAATTCAAGTGGAATAAAAAGTCAATCAAATACTTGGGAATTCAAATCACCAACAACCTTACCAAGTTGTATGAAATTAACTATAGATCTTTAAATACACAAATATACCAAGACATGGTGAGATGGAACATTCATTTGCTAGATTTACAATCTAGAATTGAAACGATCAAGATGAATGTGCTGCCTAGAATTTTATATTTATTTCAATCTCTGCCAGTGCCAATACCAAGCAATCAATTTGTGGAGTGGGACAGAAAAATCTCTAGATTCATTTGGAATGGGACCAAACCTAGAATTAAATTCTCAACACTTCAAATTCCTAAAGATGAGGGTGGATTGGCACTTCCCAATTCAGAAGAATATTTCTATGCAGCACAGCTCAAACATATCATGGTCTGGTGTGATTCAAACTACATGACAAAGTGGAAACAAATAGAAATGGGCAATGTAGACCATGTACAAGCTATGATAGCAAATAAGAAGATGTTTAAGGAAAGAGAAAATAAGTTGGACTCTATTACTAGATTCACCTTGGAGGTTTGGTTTAAATTAGTAAAGAAATGTAAAATAGAGGAAGAAATTAAAGTATTTAGCTGAATAGCTTTTGACTTAAACTTTAAACCAGGCAGTATGAATTCTAAATTCAAGGAATGGGCAATTAAAGGATTAAACATTCTAAATAAATTTCTTTAAAAAGGCCAAATTGAAAGGTTTCAAACACTACAGAAAGAATTTGATTTAGCATCTCGAGATTTCTATATGTACCTTCAGGTACGGGACTATTATTTAAAAGAAGTAAAGCCAAACCTCCCATGTGAAATGAATGCAATTACACAAATAGTAAATGATGCATATAAAAACAAAAGTAGTAAAGTCATATCAAAGTTGTATAAAGGATTGATAGTTAATAGGAGAACATCAACATTGTATATTAGAGATAAAAGGGTAAAGGAGTTGCAGGAGGACATAAGTAATGACGTGGTATAATATTTGCAAATCTCAAGTAACTACAACTAGCTCAAGAAATTGGAAAATTTACTGTTGGAAAAATTTAGTCAGATATTTTATTACACCAAAGATAAAAAAAGGCATCAATATCCTTGCACCAACCCTGCTGGAGAAAGTGTGGAGAGCAGGATGTGGGACATGCACACATCTTCTGGCAGTGTCAAAACTTGTCCCAATTTTGGGAAGATGTTGGTAGTGAAATTGAAAAGGTATTTGGGTACAGTATACCAAGAACAATACTGACATTATACTTTGGGTATGTAATGGGAGCAGGGATTCAGAAAAAAGATGTATACTTATTTAAAATTTTGTTGGCAGCAGCAAAAAAAGCCATCACACGCAAATGGTACAAACAAGAACCCCCCCACAGTTAAAAACTGGATGGACATTGTTGAAGAAATTCACAGTATGGAAAGACTTACTTTTATTTTAAGGTTGCAAGAAGCTAAACACGAAGACTTTTGGGAAAAATGGACAATGTATATTGATGGCAACTGACCAATTGTTCTGTGTATTTTGTATTGTTTGTTATAATTTGTGAAAACCAATAAAAAAACAAGTATAAAAAAAGACTACAACCACCTGGGAGTGACCGTGTAATTATGCAGTTTTTCCGAATCAGGATGGAATTTTTGAACAGTTTGAAAATTTCACCCCGATTTCAAAACTGGTGCCGATGATGGCTGTAACTATTACTATGTATACCAACTTTGTTCAAGATTGACAAAGATGGATCAAGAAATTACTATGATGCTTCAAAATGTGCCCAGATTTGCTATTCAGGACGAAACAGGAAGGAAATGCGCTCTGTGGAATAGCCTCATTAATACGATTGCAAAAAAAAAAAAAAAAAAAGCATTATCAGGCAAACCTAGGTTATATAGCTTGTTACCTTTGCAATCTTAGTAACTTCAAAATAGGTGAGCATTTTCTGGCTACATTCGTCTCATCCAGGTCACGCTGGTCTTTCCCCACACCCCTCCCCCTTTGGATATACCCTCCAATCTTGTTTTTGTTGTTTTAAACTGAATATGTCACCTGGACCTGGTTTCATAAAGCGGTCTAATCTTTTAGTCTGCTAAACCTACTTAGGCGACTATGGTTAATCGCCCACCATTAGCCATCTAATCACTGTTTCACATCGATGGCTAAACTTGTAGATTAGCCGTTTTACATTAAGGTTATAGCGGCCTCGTGAGTGCTGTTGCCAAGAAAAGCCTCCAATGCGCGACAGTTTTGTTTACTTCGGGGTTGGTCCGTCTGATACAAACATGGCCGTCCACCGCAGCAGAAGAGAAGCGCTTCCAACCTTGGCGTCCGTAAACATCTCCAATGGATTATTCCAGTACTGGAACATCTGCTCCAGCTGCAAGGCTCTCCTTCCTTCCTGCTCCATCAAGTGTCGGTACACGACAGCCGCCTTTTTAGAGGTAAGACACTGAAGTTTTGTCAAATAAAATAAGGTTAGCCTCCTCTGTACCAAGCTAAAAACGTCAGTCAGCTAACGGTGAATTTTAGCTGACTACGTCAAAAAAAATTAGACCACTAAGTGAGTTTAGTTGACTAAACAAGATTAGACTGCTTTCTGAAACTGGGCTCTGGATTACTGGACAAAAGACCAAACAAGACGTACAGCTGCTGCAGAATCCAAACTTCTGATATCTGAGTTCCGCGTATGTCAACAAACAGGCCATCAAATGCTGCAGGAACAGTTTGAAAAGTTACAATGAATGTTTGTTTTGTCGTCATCACGGTTACAACGTTTCTCCTGTTACATCAGTGAACACAGTTTCTGTATTCAACAGTAACCTTGAGTTGATTGTTTTACTTAAAATATGAAAACTGATAATTATTTAGTAGTTATGAGAACGATCAGATAAACTTTTACACCCGGGGGTGGGGAGTTTGAGATGTTTGTTAGTCACACTGCTGTCTGAGTTCCAGAAGGCGTTGTATGCGACGCCTGGCTTTGCCACAGGCGGAAACACACGGGAAAGTACTTTGATGCTGCATTCACAACAATTCGTCACCAGGGTGATTTAACAGTTTTGCGTGTCAGACTCACCAGAAAACTCACAAAACTGGCCCCGAAGCTCATCAAAGGGCTGTGGTTCCTGAAACAGAGGGAGATGAAGAGAAATGATGAGTGAGGCAGTGAGACAGATCTAAACTCTCTAAACAATCAGGATCAAAGGTTAGGCTCCACCCCTTGATCCCAACTCCTTTATCTGTCTTTGATCCTTCATCTCATATTCCTTTCATCAAGCAGTCAGGACTGCTCACTAATTCAGCATTTAGAATCAAAGCTCAAGCTCCGCCACTTCATTCCTTTGATCTAATCTTAGATCATTGAGCTTTGATTCATCCTGTAATCAGGACCCCCGGTGAGTTTAGAAATCACAATCACAGGTGAAGCACTGCTTCTTGATCCTGATTCCTGTGATCCTGATAAAAGGATCAGAGCAACACAGTCTGACAAACATTACTAACATGTTTTAAAAAGTGATCTCCGTTAAAGAATGAAAGCAATGGAGATCAAAATTCAGTGATCAGGTTCAAAGCCATGGACATTGTGTTTTGGTTGTCATTTGTCCCTCTGTCTTCCTTTGATCTCAGTATGAAATGATGAATGGATTTCAGTGGGATTTGGTGATGATACAGACCTCCTTTAACACTGGTTTAGAGATGCTGAACATCAGCTAGGACAATATGGTTAAAAAAAAATTGAAGAAATTAATAAACACACCAAAAATTACGTACAAGCATGAAAGTGAAATAGAAAAGCTTTTTTTTTTTTTTTTTTTTTTTTTTTTTTTTTTTTTTTACACACACACACACACACACACACACACACACACACACACACACACACACACGTATATACTCGTATACACAATACATATAGTTCTTTTACAAAGAACCCTCATAGAGTTCATTAATTTATTGTATATTTTTTCATTATTAGATTATTTATTTTAATAATTCAATATGTTATATGGACTTTGTGAATCAGAAATATTCTGGAATTCCACCTGGGCCACATCAGAATGCTACGATGTGGTGTGCGGGACTCCCAGAAACACTCAAAGCTGGAGCTCAGACGTGGAATCGAAGCGCACAGCACACAGCTGCCAGACTGAACAGCGCAAATCACATAAATTTATAAAATCGGGTGTCTATGGATACAGCGCGCATTCTGCCACACTGACATCACGGGTAACAAAGGTGTGCACGAGGCAGTTAACAAATTTCTAGCTCAAAACTTACTGTTCGGGTTAAGGTTAGGGTTGACCGTAAACTGTGGGAAGTTTTAACAATACTGGTTTCACACTAATAGCAATTCGTAGTTTGCATACAGTACCGTATCAACAGCCCCCCCCAAAAAAACATAAGAAAAAAAACCTAGTTTATCTTGGCTCTCGAACTGCATCTACCGTATCTTCCGGAGTATAATGTTGCTGGGTTTTATTTTTTAGTAGTAGTTTGGGAGGCCCTGCAAATTATACTCCAGTACAACATATATACTGAAAAATCACACGTCACGTGTAATAATATTATTACACACGTGTAATAATATTATTACACACGTGTAATAATATTATTACACACGTGTAATAATATTATTACACACGTGTAATAATATTATTACACACGTGTAATAATATTATTAATATTAGTATTAATATTAATATTATAATATTAGTAATATTATATTATTAATATTAACTATTAATCATAAATTATTAATAGTTAATAAATGGTAAATGGACTGCATTTATATAGCGCTTTTCCATCTGCATCAGACACACAAAGCGCATACACATCAATGCCTCACATTTACCCCGATGTCACCCTGACATTGGGGTGAATGTAAACAATAACAACAATTCTAATTATAATAATCAGATGTCTAATAACTGCTATGAGGAACTTTGAAATATCAAAGTTTACAAAGCCCCATGAAGCAGGAAGGAGAGTAAGACACCACGACGACATTCCCGTGTTTACTGTATGCTGCTTCAAGATAAGTAAAATGAGCGGGATGTGGTTGTGTTGCAAAGTATGTATTTATTAGGTTGAGACTCTGTAGCCGGCAATCAGTTCATCCTATTGAGGTTTCAAATCCCGCAAAATCTCGCAAGATCTCAAAGAGGTGGGTTTATTATTATGGTTTCACACTGCTCTCCATAGCTGAATCAGTTCCTATTTATTATCTGTTACTTAGTTTGTCCAGTCTGGTTTGCATGTATTTAATGTATTTTCTACACTGGCCACGCCAGTTAGAGTGCAACCAGAAAAATGGGTAACTGTAAATCTCTGCAAAATAAGGTAAATAAGAATTGTCCCCCATGATGGCCCAGTATGGCAAACAATTCTTTCCCCGTATTGTCTTTTCCTACCGCTCAGGTTGACTCTAAGTGCGCAAGTGCGAATTAATTTCGTGGCATCAGGAGCATGAAATATGGGATGATGTGGTGTGGGGGTCTGGGGGGGTTATGGTTAGGTAGAGGGTTAGAAATATCAAAAATAAAAATAAAAAAATTGTGCATGCGCAAAATGAGTGTCAGGGAACAGTGTTGCCACAGTTACTTTGAAAAAGTAATCCAATTACTGATTACTGATTACTCCTTGAAAAAGTAACTTAGTTACTTTACTGATTACTCAATTGGAAAAGTAACTAAGTTAGATTACTAGTTACTTTTCCCAGCTGCCGACAACAACACTCTGCCACCTCAACATGACAATGATACCTGTTTTGCCAAAACTTACTTTATAGTCACCCTTTCTTGACTTCAATGAAAACAAATACTTGTTTTATAAAAAGTAAAATAAAGACCTCTTTCTTGACCTCATATTTAACTGTTGACAGCACTGTAACAGTAAAACTTGCAATTTCGAACCTACATTGTTTATAAATGTAACTATTAAATTCATTCTAGCATTTTTCTAACATTTAAATTCTCTCTAAATATTTTACTTGTAGAAATTAATATTATTTTAAGTAGTATTAGTAGTTGTAGTAAAAAAAGGCTTCAAAACTGGACCTTTAATCTAGGGGTGTTGTGAGGGGGGCACATCCCTCCCCCACGCCCCCATTCCATCTGGATTCGCCCCTACTTTGGCGTTTGAGCACAAAGAATGGATAACATTTATTTATGCAGAAAACGTGACCAGATTTACAGGTAAGAAAGTTTTATTGTGTTTTCACATCATGTGGTCCTCAGAAAGAGAGTTTAGGTGCATTTGAGTGGAAAATAGTGTTAGTTGTTGACGCGTCGCGGAGGATCAGCTGTTTTAACGTGCAGATACGGAGCAGCTCAGCTCAGCTCTAAATAAAGGAGGAAAAAAAGTATAAAAATGTCTTTGTAAAGCTCAGTGCAGGTGTGCTGATCACCGTGCTTTAAGAGACGACGAGTCGAGCAGCTGCAAAAAACCGCAGATGAAAAGCTCACAGCTCACCAAGTTTAATGCTGCTATCAACCCACAATGAAAAATAATAGTAACGCACAGTGACATGGAGAAGTAACTTTAATCTGATTACTGATTTGGAAAGATTAATGCGTTAGATTACTCGTTACTAAAAAAAGTGGTCAGATTAGAGTAACGCGTTACTAAGGGCATCACTGTCAGGGAATGAAAAATATGACAGAAAGATAGCATAACCTTTTTAAATAGGATAACCCTTTTATTCTATTTTAATGTATTTATTTTTATTTTATTGTTTTACTATTTTTTTGTTCCTTTTGTCAACCAGTATTTTATTGTCATTGTTATTTATTACTTTTTTTTTTTTTTACTTTTGCCATGTTTGCAGGTGTAATTTGATGGTGAGTTGACGAATCCCCCAATGACACCCCTGGTTACGCCCCTGAACGTGTTCAGCTTTTGTATTGTAAATCTAATCAGACTGTGGATCTTACTTTTCTGAAAAAAAACAGGAACTTTGTCCAAACATTTCGCGGGCCGTTTGACAAGACAAAAAAAAATGATTTTTTTTTTTTAATAATAACAATATTACTATTAATAAGAACAATAATAGTTATCAGTGAAAGCTAAACGAACCTGTACGTCCTGAAGAGCTCGTCGCTCTCCTTGAAGCCGTTGTTGAGCAGCATGTTGATTCCTTTCAACGCCAGTTCTGCGTCGTCGATGCGGTTCGGTTTCTCCTCCTCGTCCTCCTCCGCGCTCCCACGGCTCGGTTCCGGTGTGTCCGCCATGGGGAGAAAACCGACACCCGCCGGAGGCTCAGAACCGCTAAGCTCACCTGCACGACGAGCAGACCCGGCCAAACGCACCGAAATACATATTCTGACCCAAAAGAGGCCAAGCAACAGACAGACAGTTAGATAACTGCTACAACTGAGCAAGTTAGCATTTCCAACAGCGGCTCGGCCGATCTCGTTCCGTATTCTGCCGTCTGACCAGTAGTTTGTTAGTTCCTGTCGGCAGGAAATGTGATGCGTTCACTGGAATCAGGTAGAACACAGATGCAACTCAGAAAGTAGAAAATTTTGACCCATTTTTGAGAAAAATCATTATATCTTAATAATGTACTTTATTTATTCTTTATATATATATATATATATATATATATATATATATATATATATATATATATATATATATATATATATATATATATATATATATATATAGTACGTTTATGGAGATATTTATGGAATTATATGACACACACTGTCCAATTAAGAAATATAGTTGTAAAAAAAGATTTGTGGAACGTCCTTGGATGACCAAAAGTCTACAGAATGCTTGTAGAATGAAAAATAGTCTTTACAAAATATTTATTAAATTGAAAACTAAGGAAGCTGAAAGAAAATATAAGCTATATTAGAATAAACTAACAGAGCTATTAAGAACTAGTAAAAAATTATATTATAGAAAACAACTGGAAAGGAATAAATGTGATACAAAAAAGGTTTGGGGAATATTAAAAGATCTTATGCAGCATGGAAGGAGAAAAACGATATATCCAGATTATTTTATTGAGAAGGATAAAGATAACTATGAGATGAGTGAAACTGTAAATCATTTTAATGATTTTTTTTTTTGTTAATATTGGCCCGGATTTGGCCAATAAAATTTCTGGTAAAGGTCCTGATTCTCCAATACTTATTAAGAGAAATAGAAATTCATTTTTTCTCTCTCCTGTAGATGAACTTGAAGTTATTACTATTGTTAGAAAATTTAAAAGTAAATCTTCAACTGATTTTCAAGATATTAATATGATACTGGTTAAAAATGTAATAGAAAGTATTGTCAAACCACTTGTATATATTTGTAATTTATCTTTTATAACGGCAAAATGAAATTGGCTAAAGTTGTCCCTCTATTTAAAAGTGGAGATAAACACATTTTTACAAACTATAGACCAGTTTCTTTACTCCCACAATTCTCTAAAATTTTGGAAAAGCTATATGATAATAGATTAGAGTCATTTATTGGAAAGTATGAAATTCTTAATGAATGCCAATATGGTTTTAGGAGTAAGCGGTCTACTTCAATGGCAGTAATTGAAACCATAGAGGAGATAACCAATACTATAGAGAGAAAGAAATATGCAGTTGGCATTTTTATAGACTTAAAGAAAGCTTTTGATACTCTTAATCATTCAATTTTGATTAAAAAATTAGAAATGTATGGTGTTAGGGGAGTTGCACTGCAATGGATACAGAGTTACTTAACGGAGAGAAAGCAGTTTGTGAAAATGGGTGAGTTTACATCAAATAACTTGGAGATTTTATGCAGAGTACCCCAAGGTTCAATTTTGGGAGCAAAGTTATTTAATTTATATATAAATGACATATTTAATATATCCAAAG
Organism: Thalassophryne amazonica; assembly: GCF_902500255.1. Lineage (NCBI taxonomy): Eukaryota > Metazoa > Chordata > Actinopteri > Batrachoidiformes > Batrachoididae > Thalassophryne > Thalassophryne amazonica. The sequence continues at coordinate 89,902,156 of NC_047114.1, read as the reverse complement.
TGATGAGAATGATTTTATTTGCGGATGACACAAACATATTTTATGCAAATGAAAATTATAGTGAACTTACCCGTATTATTAATGAGGAATTGAATAAACTAAAAAGTTGGATGGACACAAATAAATTATCTTTGAATCTAGATAAAACTAAAATAATGTTTTTCGGAAATTACAAAGTAAACTCTGAGATAAAGATATGTATAAATGGTGTTCAAATTGAAAGAGTATCAGAATGTAAATTTCTTGGTGTAATAATAGATGAAAAAATAAGTTGGAAAAAGCACATTAGATATATACAGAGTAAAGTTTCAAAAGTCTCTCAGTTATTAATAAAGTTAAATATTTGTTGGAGCATGATGCCCTTCGAGTGTTATATTGTACATTGATTTTGCCTTATTTAACTTACTGTATAGAAGTATGGGGTAACAACTATAAGAGTTCACTTCATCCCCTCGTTATATTACAAAAATGCGCAGTTAGAATTTTGCATAAAGTAGGATATCTAGACCACACAAATGAATTGTTTATCAGGTCAAAATTATTAAAAATGACTGATTTGGTAAAGTTTCATACTGCATTACTAATGTTTAAAGCCAATAAAAATGAACTGCCATGTAATATACAGAAACTGTTCTGTAAGAGAGAAGGACAGTATGGATTGAGGGGATGTGGTAACTTTATAGTAAATTATGTAAGAACTACTATGAAAAGTTGGTGTGTGTCGGTATGTGGAGTTAAATTATGGAATCATTTGGATAACCACATTAAATTGTGTGGAAACATTTATAAGTTCAAAAAGAAATATAAAGAAATTATGTTAGTACAGTACACAAACGAGTAAAAATGTTAATAGAGTTAGTAAGAAGTGTAGACGATTGCATAGACATTGAACAGTACTTGGTGTATGACATTATGTCAGTAATGATCAGGGTGCAAGACTATTTGTAATTGCTTAGAAGGTAAAAATATGTTAAACTTTAAATGAATTGAAAATAATGGAATGCCATTGATGCAATTGTTAGTACCTAACTATATTCTAATGTAGATATAAAATGTAAATGTAAAATGTAAATATGAAATTGTTCTATTCTGTTTTGTTTTGTTTATGTGCGTGCTGAATAAATTCATTCATTCAATTCATTCATATATATGTATGTATGTATAAACGCAACACTTTTGGTTTTGCTCCCATTTTGTATGAGATGAACTCAAAGATCTAAAACTTTTTCCACATACACAATATCACCATTTCCCTCAAATATTGTTCACAAACCAGTCGAAATCTGTGATAGTGAGCACTTCTCCTTTGCTGAGATAATCCATCCCACCTCACAGGTGTGCCATATCAAGATGCTGATTAGACACCATGATTAGTGCACAGGTGTGCCTTAGACTGCCCACAATAAAAGGCCACTCTGAAAGGTGCAGTTTTGTTTTATTGGGGGGGATACCAGTCAGTATCTGGTGTGACCACCATTTGCCTCATGCAGTGCAACACATCTCCTTCGCATCATCCGTGAAGAGAACACCTCTCCAACGTGCCAAACGCCAGCGAATGTGAGCATTTGCCCACTCAAGTCGGTTACGACGACAAACTGGAGTCAGGTCGAGACCCCGATGAGGACGACGAGCATGCAGATGAGCTTCCCTGAGATGGTTTCTGACAGTTTGTGCAGAAATTCTTTGGTTATGCAAACCGATTGTTTCAGCAGCTGTCCGAGTGGCTGGTCTCAGACGATCTTGGAGGTGAACATGCTGGATGTGGAGGTCCTGGGCTGGTGTGGTTACACGTGGTCTGCGGTTGTGAGGCTGGTTGGATGTACTGCCAAATTCTCTGAAACGACTTTGGAGACGGGTTATGGTAGAGACATGAACATTCAATACACGAGCAACAGCTCTGGTTGACATTCCGGCTGTCAGCATGCCAACTGCACGCTCCCTCAAATCTTGCGACATCTGTGGCATTGTGCTGTGTGATAAAACTGCACCTTTCAGAGTGGCCTTTTATTGTGGGCAGTCTAAGGCACACCTGTGCACTAATCATGGTGTCTAATCAGCATCTTGGTATGGCACACCTGTGAGGTGGGATGGATTATCTCAGCAAAGGAAAAGTGCTCACTATCACAGATTTCGACTGGTTTGTGAACAATATTTGAGGGAAATGGTGATATTGTGTATGTGGAAAAAGTTTTAGATCTTTGAGTTCATCTCATACAAAATGGGAGCAAAACCAAAAGTGTTGCGTTTATATTTTTGTTGAGTGTATGTATGTATGTATGTATGTGTGTGTGTCTTTTAATTATTACATTTTTAAATTAAATGTAAAACTACACTCTGAGAGCAAAATTAAAAGAGGTTACTTAAGTCCTTCAGGCAGCAAAATTAAGAGGTTATTTAATCAACAGCTGCCTGCTCATTTAAAAAGCACTGGAGACACACGCATATATAAGACAATTAAAGGAGAAAAGGAGAAATGTCGCTTATAACAACCTGGACCTCATTTCTGGGATAAACTACAGTTGTTTACTCACCAGTACAACTTTGGTGTCGTTATTAGTCCATGGTTCTAATGACGTGTTCAGTTTAAATCTGCAGCAAACATTTTTCTTCTACTACTAAGTTGGATTAGAACTTTTTGTGGTACAAAGCACCAACTACTGGACAGGAAGAACCTAGAAGTGATTTCAAAATGCAGCTCTTTTCATTAGCTCTTAGCTAATTATAGGCCAATCTCCAACCTTCCTTTTCTCTCAAAAATTCTTGAAAGGGTAGTTGTAAAACAGCTAACTGATCATCTGCAGAGGAATGGTCTATTTGAAGAGTTTCAGTCAGGGTTTAGAATTCATCATAGTACAGAAACAGCATTAGTGAAGGTTACAAATGATCTTATGGCCTCGGACAGTGGACTCATCTCTGTGCTTGTTCTGTTAGACCTCAGTGCTGCTTTTGATACTGTTGACCATAAAATTTTATTACAGAGATTAGAGCATGCCATAGGTATTAAAGGCACTGCGCTGCGGTGGTTTGAATCATATATATCTAATAGATTACAATTTGTTCCTGTAAATGGGGAATCTTCTTCACAGACTAAGGTTAATTATGGAGTTCCACAAGGTTCTGTGCTAGGACCAATTTTATTCACTTTATACATGCTTCTCTTAGGCAGTATTATTAGACAGCATTGCTTAAATTTTCATTGTTACGCAGATGATACTCAGCTTTATCTATCCATGAAGCCAGAGGACACACACCAATTAGCTAAACTGCAGGATTGTCTTACAGACATAAAGACATGGATGACCTCTAATTTCCTGCTTTTAAACTCAGATAAAACTGAGTTATTGTACTTGGCCCCACAAATCTTAGAAACATGGTGTCTAGCCAGATCCTTACTCTGGATGGCATTACCCTGACCTCTAGTAATACTGTGAGAAATCTTGGAGTCATTTTTGATCAGGATATGTCATTCAGTGCGCATATTAAACAAATATGTAGGACTGCTTTTTTGAATTTGCGCAATATCTCTAAAATTAGAAAGGTCTTGTCTCAGAGTGATGCTGAAAAACTAATTCATGCATTTATTTCCTCTAGGCTGGACTATTGTAATTCATTATTATCAGGTTGTCCTAAAAGTTCCCTGAAAAGCCTTCAGTTAATTCAAATGCTGCAGCTAGAGTACTGACAGGGACTAGGAGAGAGCATATCTCACCCATATTGGTCTCTCTTCATTGGCTTCCTGTTAATTCTAGAATAGAATTTAAAATTCTTCTTCTTACTTATAAGGTTTTGAATAATCAGGTCCCATCTTATCTTAGGGACCTCATAGTACCATATCACCCCAATAGAGCGCTTCACTCTCAGACTGCAGGCTTACTTGTAGTTCCTAGGGTTTGTAAGAATAGAATGGGAGGCAGAGCCTTCAGCTTTCAGGCTCCTCTCCTGTGGAACCAGCTCCCAATTCGGATCAGGGAGACAGACACCCTCTCTACTTTTAAGATTAGGCTTAAAACTTTCCTTTTTGCTAAAGCTTATAGTTAGGGCTGGATCATGTGACCCTGAACCATCCCTTAGTTATGCTGCTATAGACTTAGACTGCTGGGGGTTCCCATGATGCACTGAGTGTTTCTTTCTCTTTTTGCTCTGTATGCACCACTCTGCATTTAATCATTAGTGATTGATCTCTGCTCCCCTCCACAGCATGTCTTTTTCCTGGTTCTCTCCGTCAGCCCCAAACATTCCCAGCAGAAGACTGCCCCTCCCTGAGCCTGGTTCTGCTGGAGGTTTCTTCCTGTTAAAAGGGAGTTTTTCCTTCCCACTGTCGCCAAGTGCTTGCTCACAGGGGGTCGTTTTGACAGTTGGGGTTTTTCTGTAATTGTTGTACGGCTTTGCCTTGCAATATGAAGCGCCTTGGGGCAACTGTTTGTTGTGATTTGGCGCTATATAAATGAAATTGATTTGATTCAACCAGACGTACGGTGCCGTGACATGTCAATCATCTGTGTCCAATCAGATTTCAAGGGAGTCCAGTGCAACCCTGGCCTCCGCTATAGCTCCACCCATGCCAAGAAGTGTTCAACATTTGACGTTTCCTGTTTCACTGTGGACTCAAAATTTGGCACTTCCTGTTTCAGTATGAACTTGCCACTGAGTTCCCATCTGTCAATCCGGAAGTTTGCGTGTGTGTGTCTTTTAATTATTACATCTGCGGCAAACATTTTTCTTCTACTACTAAGTTGGATTAGAACTACTGGACAGGAAGAACCTAGAAGTCAATATGACTCACTGATTTAAAAATGCAGCTCTTTTCAACCAGACGTGCGGTGCGGTGACATGTCAATCATCTGTGTCCAATCAGATTTCAGGGGAGTCCAGTGCAACCCTGGCTCTGCTCCAGCTCCACCCATGCTAGGAAGTGTTCAACATTTGACATTTCGTGTGACCTTTCACTATGGACTCAAAATTTGGCACTTGAACTTGAACTGTGAACTTGCCACTGAGTTCCCGTGAGATGGGATCTCATCTGTCAATCCAGGAAGTGTCAATCCAGGAAGTGTTTGACATTTGACGTTTCCTCTTTCACTGTGGACTCAAAATTTGGCACTTCTTGTTTGGGACTCCCTGTACCATAGAGCAAGCTCCGCGCCACTGCGTGGTGCTTCGCTCGTATGATCTTACAATAAAAAATAGACATGGTGCAGAGTAAAATCTCAACATGACTTGTATAAGATACATTTTTCTCTACACAGCATCAGTAAACTGGCCATATAATCTGAGGTCAAGACTTTATGGGACTGACACAAACTTATAAAGAAGAGCATTAATTAGACCCATTCTGAAATCAATAGCATCACTGGTGACATGGCAGGAATGCATGTACAAAATATGAACAACCACATGGACATTTTTTGGACGATCACAGATTTTTGTAAAATGTACAAAATAGGTCAGTAAACATTTGCTGGGGTTTTTCCATTGCATCATTTGTGTTGGTTTATATATTAATTACCGGTTTCTTGTTGTATCATCATAGTGCCCTCAAAAATAAAATATAAAACATTTTTGATTAAGGCCAGGTGTAACTATGAGAGTTTTAAAACCAATATACAATTAGTTACATTCATAAAATTGTCTTATAGAACATTTTCATGCATGCAAAGGAATGCATATTAGGAATATTCAGAGCAATGACAAAGCAGAAAACACATTTTACAAAACAATAATACATACAAAAAATTATGTCATTATGGAAAACAGTAAAATTCAAAATCAAATTTCATCAAAATATATTAATAAATAAAGAAAATCAACATGTAATTTTCCTCAGTGCAACCCTGAAGTACAAATTATTCTAAGTGACTGGAATAAAAACAAAACAAATATAAAACAGAAGAACATTTTATAAAGCATGTTGGTTTTGGTTAAAATATTTACTCATGTGGTTGTTTTGCACTTCAGGGCCATGCTGAATAAAGAACATGTTTTATTATTTATCTCTGTGGTGTTTTTGTTCATGTACTTTTATTTTTGTTTTTGAAGTGTTTTCTCAAATGCAGTTGTGTTTTCCACTTCAAGGCCATGTCGAGGAAAATTCTACTTTAATGTAATTATGGTTTTGTAAATATTTTCTGATTTGTTCATGTGTTTTTTTAAATGGGCTTGTGTTTTTGATTGTCTCCTAAAATGTTGTCTGATTTGTTAATGTGTTTCTTACATTGTTGTTGTGCACCTCAGGGCTACTGTACTTTATAGAAAACCATGTGAAATTAAGGCTTATATATAGACTCCATGTACGCATATAGAATTATATTGACTGGCTTGGCAACATCAGCATTAAAAGCCTCAAAAAACCCTGAAATTCCTGTGTAAACCACATCTTATTCAAATAGAAAAACTGAGTCCAACAAATAAAGAAGATCAGTAGTATTGATCCTCCACTAAAGCACCATCACAAAAGGCATGTGGTTTGTTTCTTAAAGTGCTGGGTCAATCATACTGCAGCCCTGCTCAAAAACAAGCACATTCAGGAGCAATTGATTGCCAACGAGGGGGAATAAACCATATCAAAGAGCTGTGAGAAATATGCATTCATGAGTGGGTATTGTAATACCACAATTTCAATCACAAAATAAATACAGAAATTTGTACAGCGTTGTATCTTGTTCCTCACAGACTCATACATTCACATTAATACTTACAGTCTCACACACAAAGACATTTTCTGTCCTGGTAACTCATTGCACATGTTTGATGGTGGACATGGTCCCAAAGTTTGGTGATGAAGCAGTCACATATGTTTGTTTGTTTGTTTATCCTGCGGGACACTCTCTGAGGTTGATTGGACCAAACACACCAGGAAGCCTCTCGAAAAAGACCGACTTGCCGTTGATCCCCATGTCCTTGATGCAGCCTGTGAAGGACGAGGTGACCGGGAGCATCTGCTGTACATGGAACTTGTCTGCAGTACAAAACCAGAACAAACCTCAGTGTTCTAACTTATCCAATTACGTATGAACATTTTTTTTCTATATTAATTCATTCATTTTAAAGAAAAAATATTTGTGGACAAACCCATCCCTATTTATGGATTAAAAAAGTGTTTTACAGTATACTTTAAGACTAATTTAGGTTAAGTAATTTGTATTAGTCTTTCCCCAAATTTGATATTATCAGTTTAAACTCTACTTATGCATCAATTATATCCACAAAGAGTTTATTTCTTTGATTTATTACATTTATGTACAGAAACAATCTACCACCTGTTCCTAATCCACCATCAATCCAGCATCCATTCATCATCCAGCAGGTGGCAGACACGTCTATGTGATATTACATAAGCAAAACAAAGTTGCTTGATCTAGCACAGATTTCATTCAGTTTCTCCTCATTATGTTCATTCATTTTCTACACCCGTTTATTCTGATTAAGGATCACAGGGAAGCTGGAGCCTATTCCAGAGGTCACTAGGTGAGAGGCGGGGTACACCCTGGACAGGACACCAATGTTTCGTAGGGCCACATATGGATGGATAAAAACACCTTCATACTCTCACTCATGGTCAAGTTAAAGTTTCTAATTCACCTACCTAAAGGGGACTTTATCTATCTATTTATCTCTGCATTTTACTAGGTACAGCCCTAGGCTTTTAGGACTGTGTGAAGGTCAGGTATTCTTTCAAAGTTGGCTTACCCTTGCATCTGTCAATTTCCAGCACCATTTAGAGCAATGGTTAGACCTCATCTTCAGAGACTGGAAAATCAGGGTACACCTGCTGCTCAAGGGCTTGTTGATCAGTAAGCATTCTCTTGGGGGTTACATCAGATCCCAAATTTCATTCATTCAGATCATCTACTTTTGTTGCTGCAAAGCTTGTCTAACTTGGCATGCCCATTTAATGTTTCTGTGTAGGCTCTCAGTTGTCCAGGTGGTTTCCATAGTAGAGAAGCTTGAATCTTTGACTGGACTGAGGAAGTTAAAATCTTAGCCAGAGAGAAGAAATGGTTTGAGAGAGGGGTGAAGGAGGCATTCTATGTGAAACAGTTGAAACCTAGCCTTAACCGGGGAGGGGGTATGAGACACGCTTTGTCCCCTGTTTACAATGGGGTACTCAGATCAAAGCAGTTTCAGTCTTTTGTTCATGGTAATGAGTCATTCACGTCATCAGGAGAGGCGTCAGTCCCATCGTTAGGAGGGACAGCTACCCTGTCATTATGAGGGTGATAACAACAGCACAATAGATGCTAATTAAAGCAATTGTTTAGTCACTAGACAATAGCAGTCCGCCTCTCGGTAGGAGGGGTCTGGTTAGGTTTAAAACTCCAGCTTTTGTGGCTTCTGTTTGTTCTTCTCTACAAGGGTCAGACAGAAGTCAGACTACCAGAGCAAGAATTTTAGCTGAGGAAGCTTCTGCGATTTGAAGCGAAACATCCTCACGTCAAGCAACCCAGTCCAGTCGACGATTCAAGCTTCTCTAGTATGACCATTTGATGTGGCAAAACATGATCTGACAACATTCAATATCTTCAAGCTGGGACTTCGGCGAGGGCGGTTGCATCTCCTCCTCTCCTCTGTGTTCTTCTATCTCTGTTCCAACCTTCAAAAGTCCCAATTTCACCAGACTGTGAATTCTTCAAGCTATATTTGGAATAACCATGGAATTAATCAGCTGGTCTCTCAATGCTATTGACACCATTTATTCAACAAGGAAATCAGGCCTGGGGGACCCTGCGTGCCCGGATGGAACCTATTTTGCGGGCTATGTTCTCGACACCTGGGAGAAATGGCGCATTGCATGCCAAGCACGCAATGTGTCGAAGATTTATTCTTATTTTCTTTTATGGTAGGAGAGCTGGTGCTGCTTGGGTTATGCGCTGCCCTGACCTACCAGAAAATTGGCAAGATAACTGCGACCAGAACCACAACCCCACAACTGTCCATCATGACTAACGAGGTGGACAGGGCAGTACAATCTCAAACTGCATTAACTTTTGAACTCAAATGCAAGTTGGAAAGCATCTCGGAGCAAATATCTGCCTTGCAAAGGAAGATCTTGGAGACCAGGGAATATTCATGATATTGGATTTCAACGGTCAGAGGAGCCGCAAATGGAATTACTCTGTCTCTCTGCCGAACCCAAAACACGGCAGCCTTATCAGCTACCAAAGGTCAAAACGCCCCGCTTATATTTCTTCCAGAAGGATTCAACGGCCTTGGTGAAGCATTTGGCTCCCCTCTTATCTGCCCTTATGCCCTCCCCTACAGCCTGCTGTTGTCAAGGCAACTCCAGACTTTATGCACACATGGACAGAGACTGATACAAACTCATTTACACACATGACGCACGCCTTGATCTTAAAAATAGATTCTAGAATACCTTGAAGTGAGGTACAACACCCAAACAAAAGACAAAACATCCAGATCATTTCTGTACATCTATCCTATAGTGATCTTTGTCTGAGGCCAAGGCCAAATTTGCAAAAAAAAAACCTAACTCGTCAAAAAATAAATAAAATAAAATAAAATAAAATCATAACTCAGCTGCTAATTGCACTGTAGCCTTGCAGACTTGTAGTCTTGATTCACAGTGTTTCCCATCTGAAATTGATTATTTCTGCCTGCCTTGAATTTATGTGAAGGTTTCTCTATATAATAATTTGAACCCAGTTCGTACAACCACCTTTTTCTATTTGGTTACTCATCACACAACCCCCAGAATTTGCCTAATGACTGCCGAAGAGGTTGGATGAGGACAGACAGAATTCTAACATTCTCTCCAAGAATTCTCTCATTTTCTCCAAATAAAAATGATAAAAGTCAACAAAAGTACCTACTTTATATTTTACCTTGACATCACAGTGTTCCTATGCCATAAATAGGCATGTTTACAGCCTTCTTGCAACACAAGATTCATTACCAATGGTAGCCATATTTGTTTTGATTGTTGGGGGTTTCCTCATGATACCACTGGGGATTCCCCTAACATTTCTTTAGTCCATTCATACGGAACAGCTGGGTATGTATTTGAATACAATATCACCTACACAACCAATAGGCAGCTGACATGAACAGACTCAACAAGCTCATCAGGAGAGCTGGCTCTGTCCTGGGGTTTGAGCTGGAGTCTGTGGTGGAGGTGTCAGAGAGGAGGATGCTGAGGAAACTGCGCAGCCTCCTGGACAATACCTCCCACCCCCTGCATGCTACACTGACGTACTGAGGACCTTCAGTCGTAGACCGAGACCACCGAGGTGCACCACAGAACACCACAGGAGGTCTTTCCTACCTGTGGCAATCAGACTGTATAATACATATTGAACAGAGTTATTCAGTGACTCAGAAATATGTGCAATAGTGTTGAACATCTTGCGCAAATGTCTTCCAGTCATTTTGCATACGTTTGTTGTATTTTATTGTTTTAAAAAAACATTGTTTGCAGTTTACTGATTGGTACTCTGGCACAATAATTTCCTTCGGGATGAATAAAGTTGAGCTTATATTATCTTATCTAATCTTATCTTAATTGCAATTTTAACTCTTGTCCTGTATTCTTTTTCTTTCATATTAACATCCTATATTCACTTAAATCAAGGTGTCATTTTCGGTCACTTAGTGATGGGTGCCAGTGTGCTACTGTGCAAATAAATGATACAAGAGCTAAATGAAGTACATTTATCACTCACCGGGAATTCCACCCACATACAGTGGGTCTTTGGTCAAAGTGGATGTGAATGTTGGTGGTCCAATCTTGTAAGTGCCAACAGTGTCGACATGCAGTTGTAAAACATTTTTCCTCTTTATCACTAAAAGAAGCATAGACAGACATTAATTAACAGTAATTTGTATAAATGTCCTCCTGTGTATAAGATAAAAATTGGTGCTTAATGATGACTGATCAAATAATCGTCAGCATTGTACCTGATATTTTATGAAACATTCCATCACATAAGGAAGCGTTTGGCCGCACTGACACCTTGAATTCTTCGTTTCTATTGTTGACTTGTGCCACTACCTGGAAATTATACCATAAACACAATTTAGATACATGTAAGAATAACTTACTGATAACAGCTATTGAATCTGTTTGTTGAAGTTATAAACCAGGACAGAACACAGATCCTGATTTACAAGAATTATAATACAAATGTACTTATTATTTAATGTGATGCAAACTGAAGGGAAAGGTACCCTCAGTTTTCCCAAAATAAAATTACAAATACTTGAAACTGAAGGGCGCAGGATCATTTTGTGAGTACTTGCTCCTATTTCATTGACAAAGTGCTCCACATATATGAGTATTACTCCATATATAACAGTAGAACTACAAGGTAAAACTATTGAATAAAATTACAAAGGGGGGGAGCAGAATAAATTATTTGCTTGTAAAAAACCATAACAGGCTCATTCTTAGACATGCTAAAGTAGCTAACAGCTGTTAGCCAAACTTAAAAAAAAAATCACATGAAGGCATTATTTGTACAATCTAGTATTGACAATTTATGTTCTTCATTTCTGGAGCAGTTTTTAATTCAGAAAAACAATTTTTTTTTTGTTGTAACCAGGTGTCAGGAATAACCTAATCACACAATATTTAACATTATGTATTGTTTTTGGCTCATCAAAGGGGACTTCCCTTCTTACATGTCAACAGACTTTTGTAGGAAAGAAACATTAAAGCAAGAAATGTAATTGCCCAAAGTGAGATAAAGTCAACACCAGGTGATGTAATATTGATGTAGTAACGTTAGCATAAATCAGCGTTCTTGGGTGTGCTGTGGACACAGGGTATGTAATCGGGGAACCCCAGCTGCTGGGTAGCATGGCCTCTCTTTGGGGAATTAAAATTTGCTGTTTGGGGCTCACCTTCCCTCTGAGCATGTAGACACTCAAATAATGGTCCATCGTTGGTTCATATTGGGTCTTTCTGGAATCACCGACATGCAGCAGAAGTCCAGTTGGACTCCTTGGACGAATGCTAAACAGCAGCTCAAAGCCAGAGTCGTCAACAAAGGTGTTGCCTGAAATGTGATAAGTTAATATGGTCATCACTTTTATTACTGTCACTGATACACAAACCATCGTGACTGACTATTGATATTAACACATGTACATGTAGAATACTGGACTCAAAGCCCAATTTATACTATTCTTTATCTGCAACTCCGTAGCCACGCAGATTGCTCTGCATCATTGCCAACCCCCTCCGAGAACCTCTCCATGGCCTGACGTGCACCTCCCAAATATTGTAATTACACATCGAGACGGCAGGGACCGCACGGACACAGCGTGGGCTGTGATTGGTCCACTAACTACATCATTTCCCAAATTTCACTTTTCCGGTTTCACAATCGACTTTCACAACTGTAGACGTCATGACAGTCTATGGTCATAGGACAGCCATCATGAAAAATGCTGCACCCCCTGCTGTTTTGGCAGTGAACTGCATTGTGACACCCGCCAAAGCAACCTGACATAGGACTTCAAAAGGTTCAAGACTGCGTCGAAGGCATTGCGTGGCCACACATAGTGCAAATTTGGTCGATTTGCGCATAAAGTGCGCATGAAGTAGGAATCGTGTGCAAAATATGGCCATCGGGTATTGCAAAGGCTTTGCTTCCGTCCGTCCGTCCATCTGTGCTCAGCATAAGTCCAGTCCTATTACTGCCAGCGTCTTCAAATTCACAGGGAACATTCTTGGGACACAGACCTTGGACAACATCAAAGATGGCTAACCTTGACCTATTTTAAGAGGTCACAAGGTCACATTCTGTTTCCTATTTTTATGCTTGTACGGCCAAGGGTATTTTAGCATTGCGTTATATTGAAACATATGCTAAACAACATATGCTAAAAACACATTTTAACTGTGACTTTCCCATTTTAACCTGGCTGAAATGCAAGTAGCTGTGACACACAGGCACAAACCTGATGTGATATTTGTCATTATAGGACCAGTGTCTGCACAGACTTGTAAGGGGCAGTGTTCTAAATAGAATTTTTGGGCACCAGTTTGGTGATTTATATTGCACAGTGTAAAGTGAATAGTGCCAGTGCATTTGGTGTGACTCCAACTCCAATTTGCTATTAACACAGTGTGTGTCTGAGTGCAAAGCACGGTGCAGGGTGCGAAGGGGCAAAATTTAGTCTCTTAATTAACCATGGGTGTCATCTGTCCCTGAGTTTAGCAGACAGGTGCACCTACAATTGGTGCATTGCTATTCAGATGGTAAACACAGAAGTGAGAGGTTTTCTGGTGAGGCAAGGTTATGGCACATACACCATCAAAGCACGGGAGCAGGAGCAGCAATCCTCTCTCACAGCTCCCTGAGGTGAAGCATTTGAGCAACTAGTTCCTGTGAAACCACTTTCATCTCCAATTCTCCATATCTGATAGGGAGAGATAGACACAGCAAGGAAACTCTGTGCTTGAGCTTTGACCAGGCTGTTGGTGGTCTATGGCACAGTCACTTTCTGCCTCCTTACAAAAGCATTGCAGGCGGTGCATATGGTGCAAATTTGGTGTGCCTGCACTCAACCTGTGGGACGTAATTGTGAGTACTCTGTTTGCCCAGGTACTTGGAAGCATGCACAGATGGACAAGCAGCATTTCTATGTCCCCCTGCTATGTTACGGAGGACAAAAATGGATGTGAACAACAATGCGACTTGTGTTTTTTTCATGGAGGGGGCCTCTGGAACTAGAATTTAAAATTTTCACCATGACCAATTGGCAAAAGAAAATTTCAAGTCATTGATATATTTTCTATACCCAACTATTCATAATAATCATCATCCTCATCATCATCATTATTATTAATCTATTTATTACTTTATCTTCTTATAAAGGGGTTATGGTTTTACTTGCATTTTTGTTTATTTGATTGTTTTCTGGCAAATCTTGCACGCAAGATTCTCAAGTCAATCAAAATACTTTGACCCCTTATCAAATCTCAATGGTTCACCTGACAAACCAATTAGGATCCTCCTGATTGAAGTATCAAACTGGTCTCTTCATGACAAACAGAGTATTGAAGCTTCGGTACCAGATGTGATGTCCACAGGCTGTTATACTCACTGAGAACGATGTGTGCGCCATTCCCTGAGAAATATGCTCCTTTTTGGGTCTGTCCATCAAAGCAGGGCCCAGCGCCTTGATTTGTGGTGGGATGTGACATCGGTGCTCCATATATCCTGAGACTGCGCACACAACCGGACACACTTTGCTTTGGTAAACTCTTCCACTGAAAGAAGACAATCAAATTAAATATTAAGCATCATGTTATTTGGGGTGGAAAAGTCAGTTTATGTGTGCATGAGCCACATGATTTAAATTTTACCTTTAACTCCTTGTGCAGGGATTCTGGAGTGCTGCCCATGTACACTGGTGACATCAGTTCCATTGATGCCAACTCAGCGTTTGTCAGCTGACCATCCTGAGCTCTGATCCCATCTACAACCAATCGGAATTTCTTCTTTTCCAAACTGAATATGACCTACAGGTAACAGATTCACTATGAACATCAGGAGATCAGCTCATGCGTGCAATTTGAATTCACTGACTGCATGAGAAAAGAAAAGAAAAACACCATCAAACCAGAACACTGCACTCACAGAGTGCAAACTTCCACCAACACTAGTTTCCAATTCCACAGATTTTTACCTTGGATATAAATATCCACTAAATCTGTAATATGGATCAGATGCACATCAAACTTAGTCTATTCATTGAGAGTGCCAGTTTGCACCTCACGGTCACAAATGAGAGTGATTGAGGTACTTTTGATTGAGATATAATGCAAAATGTACATCAAATGGGCTCTTCAATATTAAATTAAAATGCCCACAAAATCCACAATCCAGATCAAACTTTGTTAGGTGATAGTGAGTGCCAGTCTGCATCTTACTTTCAAATATGAGAGTAATTGGGGCACATTTGATTAAGATATAAGGTAAAATATACATTAAAAGGGGTTTTCAGTGTTAAATTTAAATGGCCACAAAATCTGTAATTCAGATAAAATCCGAATCTAACTTTGTCAGTCGACAAAGGATACCATCCTACATAACACTCTCATATATGAAAGAAATTCAATCTTTTTTAACAGAGTTATGATTTTTTTTCAAAATTCATTCAATGTTTAAGATAGGGATTTTTCCATTTTTCCTGGCTTTGACCTTTGACCTTGAAAATTGAATCATTTCTTGCCTATCGGGATATAAATGCTCTCTAAAAATTTCATAACGCACTCATTCACGCATCTTCAACCGCTTATCCGGGTCCAAGGAGCTGTTGGCTCTGCTGGAAACTTCCCTTTCCCAGGCCACACTAGCCACCTCTGACTGGGGGATATCGGGGCGTTCCCATGCCAGTGTGGACATGATCTCTCCTCATCTAGTCCTGGGTCTTCCCCAGAGTCTCCTCCCAGCTGGACGTGCCTGGAACACCTTCGTAGGTAGACGCCCAGGGGGTATCCTTACCAGATGCCTGAGCCACCTCAGCTGGCTCCTCTCAACGTGAAGGAGCCAGCAAGGGAATTTCATAACGTTATATGAAAAATTGTGGTTTACAGGCCATTCACAAAGAGGGGTGAAAACATAACCTCCATCCCACTTTGCTGACAGAGGTAAATTGGACAAATGATGGAATTCCACTGACCGAATGCCATTTTCCATCATTGTACTTCTCCCTGTTGAAGATCTCCAGCTCTTTTCCTACAGATAATCGGATTCTGCCCTTGGACATGTACAAAGCAAAATGAGAGCGCCCTCTTTTGGTAGCAGCGAAAAACAGGAGCCCTTCCAGAGATCGTGTCCTGACATCGAGAGAAAAGTGGAGCCTGGGAAGCACAACATCAACAATAATAACATTAAATTATTATTACTGTAAATACTGAGCAACTGTTATACAAAAAATGCATCTTATTTAAGCTAAATACAGAAGATGTAAAACCTTTATACTAGTGGACGGGACACAATTATAACTCATTTCAACAGCCAGGGCCAGTACCTACAGTTGTATGTAAAAGTTTTGGCACCCCTGATGATTTCCATGGTTTTCCTTTATAAATCATTGGTTGTTTGGATCAGCACTTTCAGTTAAATATATCATATAGCAGACAAACACAGTGATATTTGAGGAGTGAAATGAAGTTTATAGGATTTTCAGAAAGTGTGCAATAATTCTTTAAACAAAATTAGGCAGATGCATAAATTTGAGCACCCCAGCAGAAAAAAAAAAATACATCAATATTTAGTAGATCCTCCTTTTACAGAAATAACAGCCTCTAAATGCATCCTATAGCAGCTTCCAATGAGAGTCTGGATTCTGGTTGAATGTATTTTTGACCATTCTTCTTTACAAAACATCTCAGGTTTGTTGGTTTCTGAGCATGGACAGCCCACTTAAAATCACAACACAAATTTTCAATAATATTCAGGTCTGTGGACTGAGATGGCCATTCCAGAATGTTGTACTTGTTCCACTTCATGAATGCCTTAGTAGATTTTGAGCAGTGTTTAGGGTCGTTGTCTTGTTGAAAGATCCAGCTCCGGCGCAACTTCAACTTTGTCACTGATTCATGAACATTGTTCTCAAGAATCTGCTGATATTGACTGGAATCCATGTGACCCTCAACTTTAACTTGTTAAAGTTGTGACCCTCAACTTTAAAGTTGAGGGTCACAAGTTGAGGGTACTGTGTTAGCCAGTACCTGCACTGGCCACACAGCCACACAGCATGATGGAACCAGCTCCAAATTTTACTGTAGGTAGCAAGTGTTTTTCTTGGAATGCTGTGTTCTTTTTCAGCCATGCATACCGCCCCTTGTCATGTCCAAATAACTCAATTTCAGTTTCATCAGTCCACAGCACCTTATTCCAAAATAAAGCTGGCTTGTCCAAATGTGCTTTAGCATACCTCAAGCGACTCTGTTTGTGGTGTGTATGCAGAAAAGGCTTCCTCTGCATTACAGCAACATACAGCATCTCTTTGTGCAAAGTGCGCTGTATAGTTGAACAATGTACAGAGACACTATCTGCAGCAAAATCATGTTGTAGGTCTTTGGAGCAGGTCTGTGGGTTGACTATGATTGTTCTCACCATCCTTTGCTTCAGCTTATCTGAGATTTTTCTTGGCCTCCCACTTCAGGCCTTAACTAATACTGTGCCTGTGGTCTTCCATTTCCTTGCTATGTTCCTCACAGTGGAAACTGACAGCTGAAATCTCTGAGATAGCTTTTTGTATCCTTCCCCTAAATCATGATGTTGAACAATCTTTGTTTTCAGGTCATTTGAGAGTTGTTTACAGGCTCCCATGTTGCCACTCATTAGAAGAGATGCAAAGAAGGGAAATATTTGCAAATGGCCACCTTAAATACCCTTTCTCATGATTGGATTCACCTGTGTAAGGAGGTCAAGGGTCAATGAGCTTACCAAACCAATTTTGTGTTCCAATAACATTAAAATGACAAGACTGCCAAATTTATGCACCTGCTTAATTTTGTTTAAATAATTATTGCACACTTTCTGTAAATACTAGAAGCTTCATTTCACTTCTCAAATATCAGTTTGTTTGTCTGCTGTATGATATATTTAACTGACATTTCTGATCCAGACAACCAATGATTTATAAAGGAAAATCATGAAAATGATCAGGGGGGCCCAAACTTTTGCATACAACTGTACTTACAGCTGGGTAGACTGAGATAATGCAGATTAAGTGTCCTACCCAAGGACAGAGACAGGTAGCATGAACAGGATTCAAACCCATGTCTACATATCAGCAAGCCAGCTCCTTATCCACTGAGCTACCTGCGCTATACAAGAAACGTAGAATCCATTTAAATGTCAGAGTGAAAGAAAAGAAAATGGAACAGGATTTCAGTAAATACAAGTCTTACATGGAGTGACCACTTAAGAATTCAACTGAACTGAATTGAACTCACACGCTGTGCAGAAACAAACAAACCTAACCATCCCGAACCACAGTTAAGAAACTGGTTCAACCCATATTCAAGATGCCACAGTTGAGAATACTATACCATCTACAAAACCATACAGGTTTACCCATTTAAGAAGCTACTGGGTCCCATAATTTAAGATCCTCGAATTGAGAACACCACACCTTCTACACACGTAGGGTTTCCTAGCTGAGAAACCAGTTGGACCCTTAATCACTCAAGAATACCATTGCATCTGTACAACCAGGCTTTCCCAATTGAAAGACTAGTGGGACCCATAATTTAAGCTCTTCCACTTGAGAATATGAAACCACATGCACAGGCAGGGTTGCTACCTGAAAAACCACTGGGGCCCTTAATTTAAGATCATCCAGGGGACAATATCACAGCATCCGCACAGCCAGACTTTCCCAGTTGAGAAGCCAGCAGTGCCCATAATTTAAGTTCTACCAGTTGAGAATTCCATAGCATCTACACAGCCAGGCTTTCCTACTTGAGAAACGACTGGAACGCAAACTTAAGGTCCCCATTGGAGAGAACCACACCATCTGCACTGCCAGGCTTTCTCAGTTGAGAATCTAGTAGGACCATTAACCAAAGCTCCCCAGTTGATAATTATGTAGTATTTGAACAGCCAAGCTGTCCAAGTTTGGAATCCAGTGAAGTTTTTAAACCCATAAACTCGCCTCTCCCCCAGTTGAGGTGTTGAATTGGACTTCACTGTCTCTCAATTGAGAAACTGGTTGGACCTGTCAGGTCTTTGCATTTGAAGTATCTCTGCACTGACAGTAACACGTGTGTGTATGTGTATGTGCAGTAAATGCAGCCGCTCACCGAGGATGCCCGGCCTGCGGCGGCAGGTTGTAGCTCAGTCTACTGACGGAACCCCCCATGCGGTAAGCATGCGGAATCACACCTGGAAGTGCACACGCTGACAGAGTCTCATTGACTGCCCCCATTGTAACATCCTAAAACAACACAAACACAACAATACATGAATGAAACAGCAGGTGCAAAGTTGACCCTCAACGCATCACCAACTGAAAGCTCTTTGCAATGTCCAACACTGCACAGTGGTCAAACAGACACAGCCCTTACTTCTTTATCTGCAGAAAGAAAAGGTTTTTAAGTCAATTACCCAAAAAAATCTGGATCATCTTAGGCTTTGGTGCATCACCTGCAATGACAAAAAACAGCCACAGAGAGGCGCCAGCCAGCATGTGGTAGTTTTGACAAGCAGCTTCCCTGTTAACTATAAATTACAACATTTGGTGTTTTATTTTACTTCTATAAAAGCTCATAAAAGCACATTGTGCTTGTTACTACTAACACAACCCAGTTCGAGCAGGTCCATAAATATTTGGACACAGCCACAGTCACTCCAGTGTCACTCAAACTGTTTTTATCCACATTACTTTCAACAGTGTAAACAGTGAAAGTCATCCAGGGATGGAGTGTTTAAAGTTTGAGAAGAATTGGTCAAAGCTCAAGGTCATGGATCAGCTCTATTAAGATGGTCCTCCAATTGCCCATTTTGGGCCCCAATTTCCAAATTGAAGACATTGAGCCTGATTTTTTTTTGTGAATAATAGGCAGTATTTATATTACCTACTATTTTATATCCTCAAACATACATCCATCTTCTACCGCTTAGTCCAATTAAGGGTCGCGGGGGGCTGGAGCCTATCCCAGCAGTCACAGAGCGCGAGGCGGGGTACACCCAGGACAGGACACTAGTCTGTCGCAGGGCCACAAATAGACAAACAAACACAGACACACCCCCACACACACCTACGGACAATCTTAAAGATCCCAATCCACCTAAACCGCATGTCTTTTGGATGTGGGAGGAAACCGGAGCACCCGGAGGAAACCCACGCAAACCGTGCTGCCCCCTCAAACATTACATGTGTAACTGAATATTGCCAAATACAGACAAGAATGTGCAAATTCCAATCTACGATTTTACGTGACATTGAAGAGCCGAGAAGGATCAGAAAGATGCTTCTGCTCAGGGTCCCAAATACTGCATATTGTCAACTATGTTTACACTCGATCTGCACCAATTAAAATCCATTTTTGTTTATGTTTTGTGGATCATGATTTAAACCAATGTCACAATTTTTTTTAACATATTTAAAACATTCCTGATTGCTCATAATCTTCTACAATGCTACTTTTACCACAAACTACACCCATATCCAATCAGGTCCAAGAAAGGTCATATGATATGACCTTTGTAATCATGTCAAATATGCACCTGTTACTCCCGTGAATCTTGACTTTAGGTCAAAAGGTCAAAGTGAAGGTCGTAAAAATTCTTGGCAAGATGTCATGAGACTGTTGGATATCTACAGTGCTGTGTAAAGGTTTGAGGCAGTCAACAAGTTTTATTACAAGTATTTGTAATTTTTGTTGTGTTTTCTTCATCAGTGGGTAAATAAACCTGATATGTCCAAGCATTCATATATTAGCAAAAATCATGTGAGATTATTTTTCCTTCCTTTTCATTAAAGAAACTTCAAAATCATGAAGTTGCAATTTTCATTTTCAAATGAAACTAAATGAATAAACATTATTTCCTTGTGGAATTACAAAGAATATGGCAAAACAAAGACAGCTGCAGATCATAAAATAACTTGAGTGGTCATTAAATGTAACCTCTCTTTTTATAAGATGCAGGACATCACTGAAAAGATGGATTTTTTTTTTTAAGGTTAAGAGTGGCCACATGTTTTATCTCTGTCCTTACAATAAGGCAAAAAAAAAAAATAATAATAATAAATTAAATTTAAAAAATTAAAATTTGGTGACAATGCACTAAATTCATTTTAAAAAGTAACTTTGTTTTGCCGATATAATATCCCATAGACATGTCTTCCACCTGCAGGATTAATGATTTTTTTTTAGGTGCAGTTGACTATTTCCACACCTGTGCTTTTTTTTTTAAGTCCAGCAGGGAGCAGTTTGAATCTGTTACACTGTTTGCACTAACATAACTAAAAATATGACCACTCAAGCCATTAAGGGATAAGATCACTTTGATATATTTGGACAATCATCTCTCACAAGTATTTGCACATTATACATTATTCCAAACTTCCACAGTACTGAATTTATGTCTTTGTAATAACAGTTTGATGTGAGACATTTTGAGTATTAGAAAATGTATGTGCACAGTAATATCAAGTACTTTAAACAGTTAATTTAAATATTAAGGGGAATAAAATTACAGTAATGGGGACTCAGATTTGCTGTTTGACAACATGATTTCCAATCAGCACAGTTATTTTCACACTCAGAGCCCATGTTCTTCAAACTCTAAATGCATGTCCACTCATCTGTGCGTCCATGTGTGTGTTGGTGTTAAAATGAGGTGTGGTCAGGTGCACTTTTGGTGAGTTGCTGTTGTGAGGGGAGCAGAAATCGACTGCACTATAGACCAGCAAAAAAATGATCTAAAGTTGAGCAGAGAATTTTTCCTACTATGTCTGTGTGTCTTGTCCATCTTCTCCCATTGGATATCGGAGAACGGGACACGGAGGTGGTGTTGCAGGGAAGAGATGCTCAAATGGACCAGGAGGCAGAGCTGTGGTCTTATACACCTCTCTGCAGCTTCTCTCCCCCTGCCATCCCCCTATTACCCCATCCCCGTAGAGACGGTGCCTGCTCCCAGACCACCAATAACTAGCAAAAATCTATTTAAGCATAAAAATTCAAAAAAGAAAAAAATAATATAGCACCTTCAATTGCACCACAGACTAAAACAGTTAAATGTGGTCTATTAAACATTAGGTCTCTTTCTTCTAAGTCCCTGTTGGTAAATGATATAATAATTGATCAACGTATTGATTTATTCTGCCTAACAGAAACTTGGTTACAGCAGGATGAATATGTTAGTTTAAATGAGTCAACACCCCCGAGTCACACTAACTGTCAGAATGCTCGTAGCACGGGCCGTGGCGGAGGATTAGCATCAATCTTCCATTCCAGCTTATTATTAATCAAAAACCTAGACAGAGCTTTAATTCATTTGAAAGCTTGTCTCTTAGTCTTGTCCATCCAAATTGGAAGTCCCAAAAACCAGTTTATTTGTTTATTATCTATCGGTCCACCTGGTCGTTACTGTGAGTTTCTCTGTGAATTTTCAGACCTTTTGTCTGACTTAGTGCTTAGCTCAGATAAGATAATTATAGTGGGCGATTTTAACATCCACACAGATGCGAGAATGACAGCCTCAACACTGCATTAATCTATTATTAGACTCTATCGGCTTTGCTCAAAAAGTAAATGAGTCCACCCACCACTTTAATCATATTTTAGATCTTGTTCTGACTTATGGTATGGAAATAGAAGACTTACAGTATTCCTGAAAACTCCCTTTTGTCTGATCATTTTTATAACATTTACATTTACCCTGATGGACTACCCTGCAGTGGGGAATAAGTTTCATTACACTAGAGTCTTTCAGAAAGCGCTGTAACTAGGTTTAAGGATATGATTCCTTCTTTATGTTCTCTAATGTCATATACCACACAGAGCAGAGTAGCTACCTAAACTCTGTAAGGGAGTTAGAGTATCTTGTCAATAGTTTGTACCTCATTGAAGACAACTTTGGATGCTGTAGCTCCTCTGAAAAAGAGAGCTTTAAATCAGAAGTGTCTGACTCCGTGGTATAACTCACAACTCGTAGCTTAAAGCTGATAACCCCGTAAGTTGGAGAGGAAATGGCGTCTCACTAATTTAGAAGATCTTCACTTAGCCTGGAAAAAGAGTTTGGTTGCTCTATAAGAAAGCCCTTCGTGAAGCTAGGACATCTTTCTACTCATCACTAATTGAAGAAAATAAGAACAACCCCAGGTTTCTTTTCAGCACTGTAGCCAGGCTGACAAAGAGTCAGAGCTCTATTGAGCTGAGTATTCCATTAACTTTAACTAGTAATGACTTCATGACTTTCTTTGCTAACAAAATTTTGACTATTAGAGAAAAAATTACTCATAACCATCCCAAAGATGTATCGTTATCTTTGGCTGCTTTCCAGTGATGCCGGTATTTGGTTAGACTCTTTCTCTCCGATTGTTCTGTCTGAGTTATTTTCATTAGTTACTTCATCCAAACCATCACATGCTTATTAGACCCCATTCCTGCCAGGCTGCTCAAGGAAGTCCTACCATATTTAATGCTTCAATCTTAAATATGATCAATCTATCTTTGTTAGTTGGTTATGTACCACAGGCCTTTAAGGTGGCAGTAATTAAACCATTACTTAAAAAGCCATCACTTGACCCAGCTATCTTAGCTAATTATAGGCCAATCTCCAACCTTCCTTTTCTCTCAAAGATTCTTGAGAGGGTAGTTGTAAAACAGCTAACTGATCACCTGCAGAGGAATGGTCTATTTGAAGAGTTTCAGTCAGGTTTTAGAATTCATCATAGTACAGAAACAGCATTAGTGAAGGTTACAAATGATCTTCTTATGGCTTCGGACAGTGGACTTATCTCTGTGCTTGTTCTGTTGGACCTCAGTGCTGCTTTTGATACTGTTGACCATAAAATTTTATTACAGAGATTAGAGCATGTCATAGGTATTAAAGGCATTGCGCTGCGGTGGTTTGAATCATATTTGTCTAATAGATTACAGTTTGTTCATGTAAATGGAGAATCTTCTTCACAGACTAAAGTTAATTATGGAGTTCCACAAGGTTCTGTGCTAGGACCAATTTTATTCACTTTATACATGCTTCCTTTGGGCAGTATTATTAGACGGTATTGCTTAAATTTTCATTGTTACGCAGATGATACCCAGCTTTATCTATCCATGAAGCCAGAGGATACGCACCAATTAGCTAAACGCAGGATTGTCTTACAGACATAAAGACATGGATGACCTCTAATTTCCTGCTTTTAAACTCAGATAAAACTGAAGTTATTGTACTTGGCCCCACAAATCTTAGAAGCATGGTGTCTAACCAGATCGTTACTCTGGATGGCATTTCCCTGATCTCTAGTAATACTGTGAGAAATCTTGGAGTTATTTTTGATCAGGATATGTCATTCAAAGCGCATATTAAACAAATATGTAGGACTGCCTTTTTGCATTTACGCAATATCTCTAAAATCAGAAAGGTCTTGTCTCAGAGTGATGCTGAAAAACTAATTCATGCATTTATTTCCTCTAGGCTGGACTATTGTAATTCATTATTATCAGGTTGTCCTAAAAGTTCCCTAAAAAGCCTTCAGTTGGTTCAGAATGCTGCAGCTAGAGTACTGACGGGGACTAGCAGGAGAGAGCATATCTCACCCGTGTTGGCCTCCCTTCATTGGCTTCCTGTTAATGCTAGAATAGAATTTAAAATTCTTCTTCTTACTTATAAGGTTTTGAATAATCAGGTCCCATCTTATCTTAGGGACCTCGTAGTACCATATTACCCCATTAGAGCGCTTCGCTCTCAGACTGCGGGCTTACTTGTAGTTCCTAGGGTTTGTAAGAGTAGAATGGGAGGCAGAGCCTTCAGCTTTCAGGCTCCTCTCCTGTGGAACCAGCTCCCAATTCAGATCAGGGAGACAGATACCCTCTCTACTTTTAAGATTAGGCTTAAAACTTTCCTTTTCGCTAAGGCTTATAGTTAGGGCTGGATCGGGTGACCCTGGACCATCCCTTGGTTATGTTGCTTTAGACGTAGACTGTGTTTCATGGTTATTGTATGGCCTTGCCTTGCAATGTGGAGCGCCTTGGGGCAACTGTTTGTTGTGATTTGGCGCTATACAAGAAAAAAGTTGATTGATTGAAATGCTTCACCTCAGGGAGCTGTGGCAGACATCCACATGTGCATCTTGATGCTTTGTGCAGCAAAATGTTTCACTATTACTTCTGTGTTTGATATCTGAATAGCAATACTCATGTACCCATCACCTAACGGCATACTGTGATTGGTTTATATCATGTTATAGCCATATCACACCTGTAACTAACTGAGAGTAAGTACAGCACCTTTGCACCTTGCACCCAACTGTGCACTCAGATTACTCATCACATAAATGATGTTCCTGCTATCTGTACAGTGCATTAGTCAGATATGCCTTACATTAACAGGTTCATGATGTGTATACACGTACAGCACGTTTGTGCATTAGCGCTCTTGAAACCGCACACAAAATCGAAGACAAAAATCTAAAAAAAATGTAATTAAAAACTAACGGGAAAATACAAAACTTTAGGGTTTGTACCATACTTTTTTTAAACATTGGTTTTCGTTCTTAACGAGGTTCCAGGCTCGGTTAGATGGAGATGGAGGAGAAGGTGCTGCAGGAGAACGGCACTTGACTGCTTTGCCTCAGCTGCTCATGCACTTTGATGCATTGCTTGCAGTTGGTTCATCCCCAAAAGCACCTCTCATTTCAGTTGCCTATTGAGTCTAAATAGCAATGCACCAGGTTCAAGTGCACGCCACTCTTAAAGCAAATGACAGATTACGCCATTTATATACCCCGTGGTGTTCTGCTCCATACTTGGCACTTACGTTATGTGTAATGTAAAGAGTCAAGTGGAGTTGGACATGCCGCAAATGCACTTGCGCCAAGACATAGACTGTGCACTTGAAGTCATCAAGATGGGGCCCCGAGGTGTCTAGAACATTCACCATGGAAATCCATTTCGAAACTCCTGCTTGCTCTGTGAGACACGCCCACTGAGTTCTGCACTGCCCATATAGTGTGGGGCAGAGGGCGGACTGCAACACTATTGGACAGAATGGGTGTGAAAAGAAGATCTTGTTTGTTTAAAGTGACAGGCACAGAAACAATCATTATTTCAACATTTTTAAAGTTAAATAATAAATTTATTATTTGCAACACCTCAGTATATATTAGGTATTTTTGGCTACTAAACTTAATATCAGTACACCTTTTCCCCACACACGAAATGGAATTTATAAATGTGCATACCTCATGCATGTTTTTCAGAGTGGGTCAAGTTTGATATGATGAAGAGGAAGATATAAATAATGTAAAACTTAGAGTGGATCCAGAAAGTATTTACAGCGCTTCACTTTTTCTATATTTTATGTTACAGCCTTATTCCAAAATGGAGTAAATTTTTTTTTTTTCACCTAACAATTCTCCTCACAACACCCCATAATGACAACATGAAATTTTTATTTTTTATTTTTGCAAATTCAGAAAAAAATAAGAAATCACATGTACATACATATTCACAGCCTTTGCTCAATACCTTGTTGAAGCACCTTTGACAGCAATTACAGCCTCAAGTCTTCTTGAATATGATTCCACAAGCTTGGGGCACCTATCTTTGGGCAGTTTTGCCCATTTATCTTTGCAGCACCTCTCAAGCTCCATCAAGTTGGACAGGGAGTGTTGGTGCACAGTCCAGCCAAACTGGACCTGAAGTTGTCCAGTTTGGTTACTTTGGGAGAATTTAGAGTTTTATTAAAACAATTAGAGAAGGTGTCTATAGGAAACTGTTGTTTTAGTTAGATATTTTATTTAATGCTGTTGTTATTTGTGATATTTTATCCAATGTTGTTAATTACTGTTTTTTGGAACTTGTATATGTGACACAGGTCTCTCTTGCAAATGAGGCATTGAGTCTCAAGGGACTGCCTGTATAAATAAGGATAAATAAAATAAAATAAAATAAAATTTTCAGATCTCTCCAGAGATGTTCAACTGGATTCAGGTCTGGGCTCTGGCTGGGTCACTCAAGGACATTCACAGAGTTGTCCTGAAGCCACTCCTTTGGCTGTGTGTTTAGGGTCACTGTCCTGCTGAACGATGAACCGTCGTCCCAGTCTGAGATCAAGAGCGCTCTGGAGCAGGTTCTTATCCAGGATGTCTCTGTACATTGCTGCATTCATCTTTCCTTCAATCCTGACTAGTCTCCCAGTTCCTGCTGCTGAAAAACATCCCCACAGCATGATGCTGCCACCACCATGCTTCACTGTAGGGATGATGCCTGGTTTCCTCCAAATATGACGCCTGGAATTCACACCAAAGAGTTCAATCTTTGTCTCATCAGACCAGAGAATTTTGTTTCTCATGATCCGAGAGTCCTTCAGGTGCCTTTTGGCAAACTCCAGGTGGGCTGCCATGTGCCTTTTACAAAGAAGTGGCTTCTGTCTGGCCACTCTACTATAAAGGCCTGATTGGTGGATTGCTGCAGAGATGGTTGTCCTTCTGGAAAGTTCTCCTCTCTCCACAAAAATGCTGGAGCTCTGACAGAGTGACCATCGTGTTCTTGGTCACCTCCTGACTAAGGTCCTTCTCCCCCGATCGCTCAGTTTAGACAGACAGCCAGCTCTAGGAAGAGTCCTGGTGGATCTGAACTTCCTCCATTTAGAGATGATGGAGGCCACTGTGCTCATTAGGGCCTTCAAAGCAGCAGAAATGTTTCTGTATCCTTCCCCAGATTTGTGCCTTGAGACAATCCTGTCTCAGAGGTCTACAGATAATTCCTCTGACCTCATGCTTGGTTTGTGCTCTGACATGCACTGTCATCTGTGGGACCTTATATGTAGACAGGTGTGTCTTTCCAAATCATGTCCAATCAAGACATTTACCCCTGGTGGACTCCAATTAAGCTGTAGAAACATCTCAAGGATGATCAGTGGAAACAGGAAACACCTGAGCTCAATTCTGAGCTTCACAGCAAAGGCTGTGAATGTACATGTGATTTCTTAGTTGTAGTTGTTTGTTTTTTTTTGTATTTAATAAATTTGCAAAAATCTCAAAGTTCTTTCACACTGTCATTATGGGGTATTGTGTGTAAATTTGGGCAAAAAAATGAATTTCATCCATTTTGGAATAAGGGTGTAAAATAACAAAATGTGGTAAAAGGGAAGCGCTGTGAATATTTTCTAGATCCACTGTAAAAAAACAAACAAAAAAAACAAAAACAAAAACAACCACTGTTGTATAGTTTGCATTTCTGGACATTAAAATGTCTTTTCTGTCCATGCACATAAATCTATATTTGTATGCACAAATTACTATTCACAAACTCCAGTAAAAATGAGTGTGTAGTATATTTTATAAGCCCTCTCGTTTTGTCTCCATTGATTGTTGTGTTTTAAACAGTTCCGGCTGCACATAATGGATGTGCAGGCATCTTTGAAAGAAGCTGTCAGTGTAGCTACAAGATGAGAATGATATCATAGACTGCTGTGATCATGAACCAGCATGCAGGTTCCTCAGTGTTGAGGACCCCAGCAGCTGGAGAAGCTCAAGGGGAAGCCCACATTCCACGTGGCTGCAGCAGATAGATAGTCATGTTTGAGGGGTGAGGCTGAACCAGTCATCTGTCTGGGTGGTTGTCAACCAGGACGAAAAGTGGTTTAGTTGTGTGATGGATGCGGTGACATATGCCATGAGTACATACTCCCAGACTGGACCTGACCCGTCTACATCCATTCATGGCTAAAGAAGGGTGTGAAAATCAGGCTCGTGCACATGCGTAAAGTTTCATGATGATTGATATTTATAAAAAGATTGTGAATACACACAACTTTAAAACTGGTGATTTGACACAGGTTTCATTAATGAAGCCCCTGGTGACCTGTGTTAGATTACTAAAATGTTACATGATAACATGATTTAACAGTGACAATTAATGCCCTGAAACAATTATTAGTCACTTTGTGTAACCGTGAGGTTAATATTTCTCATAATATGTCACGTTCATGCTTAACGTGTAGAGTGTTAGCGGCGGGTGCTCGTGAATGACTGTTAGAAAGAAAGTAAGTGGATTAAAAGATAAAAGCGAACAGACATGAAGTGATTTCAAGCTTCATACATTCATGTATATGTTTGTGAATATCAACAAATGTGATGAGACACAGCACATGAAATAGTAGTTATAATGTCATAATGTTAACGTGAATCATTTTATTGAAGTACACAGAAAATGACTGAGTTTGTGCAAAAGCGACGTAACGCTGTGGTGCAAGCTGCTGGTTATGTGATGTCAGCATCAGCGGGTCGTAGGCTGTCCCTCTTCTTCATCTCTGGAAATAAGGCAGCAAAACACAATGTAAACAAGGACAAAAAACACACACACACAGACACACAAAAAGTGTGTGAAATGGGATTACTCATTCTAAATCTGCAACTGCAGTAGTTGTGAGGAAATTAAAAGTCACTGCGTTTATAATGTGTCTGCTCGTTCTGACAGTTAAACCACAGAATAAGATGTGTTATGTTGGTGATTTGACGATAAACATCACTTGACTAAAAAATATAAACATGTATATACGTATGTATGTATTATTATATATGTATTATAATACATGTATTTAAAATCAGTGTTTATAAATGTTTGGCAATGAAATACCTGAATGAAAGGCATCTGATTCATACCCTGCATGTTCTACACATCACAATATAAAAGTACAAGTAAATATACATATGCCACTAAGGGTGTTTTGTTTTGTTTTTTACTATGTATGACTTCATCATATGGCTTCTGAAGTCATTCATACCAAACACTGAAATATATTGATGAATGGTATTTGCTTTACATCATTCATCTAGGCTTCTTGGTTGTTGAAATATACAAAAAAAAAAGAGGTGTTTTTCAGACCATGTTCTCCATGACCTTTTACCAAACCACACCAAAATATAATCACCTCCAAATGTCTATGCAGGCAACATTCCCACACATTTGAAAGAAATCCATTCATTGTTTTTTAGTTATCTTGTACGCATGCACGCACACACACACACAAACGCGTACGCCATTCTCCTTCATGCATGTCATCCACATGGTGTGTTACCGCTGTGTGCAGCTTCAGTGAAATCCACAGACTGGTTAAGGAGGAGCTGCACTTTACAAAGCTCATGCACACTGTGATTTCTGTGTATCCCTCCAAATGTCTGTGGAGGTATAATAACCATTATTATCACTTTACCGGGGCGTTGCTAGGCCGGTATTGTAGATTTACGTCGACGTTATCTGGCTATACCCGCCCGCTGTGCATAAACAAATGACGTCATAGCACGCGCAGCCCAAGAACTGTCCAGAGGGGGAAAAAAAAAACTGTCCGCAGAGGAAAAGATGAAAAGGCGAGAAGTGTGTTTTGGTCCCAATATGGATATTCCGGATGATTTTCTCATGGATAGTACGACAATGAACAGCAGCTAAAGCAGCCAGGTTGATGAGGACGCACTGCTGAATTTGGAGAGCACCATGCGCGCCAGGCGACAAGGCAGAAGTTAAGTGAGCCAACATTTTATGTATGCGTTGTGTGTTGTGTATCTCAGTAAAAAGTGATAATAATGCAAATAACATACTGTTGTCGTGCGGTATGCATTTTTCTGAGTCCCTCGGTCCATCCCATCACCCAAAATGACAGCTATTCACCCGAGTTAGACGAGGCATGACTGGGCATGGACGTCGGGCCTCTGAAAATGCATACCGCCCTCCAAAAGCATGTTATTGTATTATTATAAAGGAATTTATGATCTCCAACATGGTTGGCTTGTTGACTTTGGTACAGAAGTACAAAATTGTGCCATTTTGTTTCCGATCTCAACACATTCCCAGGAGGAATTAACTACAGTTGTTACTGTTCACAGATCTGTGAGCTCCTAAATAAATCAGTGGGTGCACCACCACCCCCACCCCCCCAAAAAAACTATATTCCACTGATCATACCAAAGAATTCCTGGCAAATGACGACATACCTTATGCTGACCGTTGATTGATACGAGGTCTGTTCAAAAAGTATCGTACCTTTTTATTTTTTCAAAAACCATATGGATTTGAATCACATGTGATTCAAATCCATATAGTTTTTGAAAAAATAAAAAGGTCCGTTACTTTTTGGACAGACCTCGTATGTAGTGATTCAGTCATAATTTTACCATCATCATCATCAGTGATGCTGATTTTCCAAAAAATGAGACGCTACAATGTCCACATGCACACGTCATGCACGTGTGTGCTGGATGCACGCTTCAGTGGAAACAAGACAACTTTCAAATCTTGAGTCACTGCTCCTCTCTGCATTTTGGGACGCCAGTCCAGATTAGTGTGCCTTGGTAGAGAGAGTGGCAACATGACAAGTCGAACAAAAAATGGTCACGTGACTCATGGTGCCATCTTGGGTTTAAAATAGCGTTCGCTGTTAATCTGTCTGCATGTAAATTCAGCTATTTTATTTATTAATTCGCTGGTTGCTCTGCATTTGGAGGCACAAAGAGACACAGCAAGGGCTTCAAGATGTAAAGACTCCATTCAGATCCGAACAGAAGAAAAACTGGCGAAAATAAAGTCAGCTGTGTGGGATGGAAGCTGACATCATCATCAAAGTTTTGAGAGGTAAATTTATTGTTCAGTCTCATGTTCAGTAAAACTCACCTAAACCATCATCGTATAAACCAGATATTCGCAGTCACCAGACAAAAAAAGTCCCAAAGTTTTGTATTGTTTGCCATATAATAAACATCGTATATAAAACTGATTTTGTACAAAGGATTTTCGCTCACATCCGATAAAATGTCCCATCCGATCGCAATGTATTTCCATTAAACCCCTCGCATGTGAGACCGAAGCCATTTCCGTGATTAAAATCTGACCGTTTATTTTTTTTCACACCGTGCTCAGGCTCAGACCCGCAGCCTGATATGCACCTTTTAAATCAGACACAAACGGCTGTGATTTGAAACTTTTCTGCTTTCACTCCTTCGTCTCCCATCATATTAT
The DNA here is from genome assembly GCF_902500255.1 of Thalassophryne amazonica. NCBI lineage: Eukaryota > Metazoa > Chordata > Actinopteri > Batrachoidiformes > Batrachoididae > Thalassophryne > Thalassophryne amazonica. The sequence continues at coordinate 89,870,490 of NC_047114.1, read as the reverse complement.
AACAGTTTTTACAGTGTGCACACTGATTACAAATGGATCAGAAAAGTCCGCAACTTTACAGCACGAAGATGATAAAGAGGAAAATGCCCATCTTACCTTTGATTTGGAGGTGATGATTGTAGAAAGAAAAGCTTGTTGAGAGTCAAATTAGTCCAGAATAAAGCATAATCCAGAGACGGAGAATTTTAAAACCATCTTGCACGTCATTGTATGACACAGAGTTACAGAGCTGCAGCTGCATAAATCAGGCTTTAAATTAATTAAATAAATCATCACAAATTGTAAATGTATGTAAATTTGATAGCTTAACTTTTTTTATATTTATTTTGATAGCACCTGTACCTGGATGTGTTGCTGTATGTGGTTAAATGATTTAAAAAATGTTGACAACATAAAAGGTTCACTCAGTAGTTCAGCGCAGTTGGAACCAAAATGGCACCATCATGTTCTGAGTTGACGCCACTCTCTCTATCTCGGCACAATTAGCCCAGATCCATGGAGATCCCACTGCACTGCCCCTAGAGGCCAATCTAAATAAAAGCTGTTTAACTTCCATAAAACTGCTGAAATTTGCAAAAATAAAAAATTGAAATAAAATACACAAAGAAATAAAGGTTTGTTCTTCATGTATGGGATCGCACTCGAGACACTCAACCTGCTTGGGATCCAAAAACAGAACTCACCTTCTTGGTGCTGCGGTCAAGCATCTGCTGTGCAGGAGCGTCGGCCGGGCAAACATCCACCAGAACATTCCCAGAAGTCACAAAGGCACTCAAGTCCTCAATCTTGAACAGATTCCTGCAACCACAGCGGCCAATCCGCATCAGTCACGTAACACAGCTAAGCACAAGCTGCAAACTGCCACTGCAGATGTGAAACATTTATCCATTATTAGGCAGCAATAACGTAGAGAGTGAGGTGAGAATACCGTCGTGTGTAGAGGTTGGAAATACAGCCTTTGAAGTTGTTTCTGCCCAGGAACACGGATCCACCTGTGTCGGGTACGGCGGTGCCGCCACTCTGCTCTTGACCCTCATCTTTATCATCAATAAGAAACTGAACCCTGCTTGGAAAATGAAGCACTCGCTTTAAATCAGACTAACGTTCACGCTGAAACAATACATCAATAAATGGAATCACAAACGGATCATCAGCTGCCATGCAAGGTCCTCAATCGTACATAGAGAGCACCTCGGGGATTAAGGACCTTGCTCATGCAACCATAGTAATTTCCCTGTCTGACAGGGAATTGAACCCACCTTACTTCTGGGGCCCACCCAAACCTTTAATCACAAATTAGATTGATTGATAAAGATTAAATAAAAGACATTGCAGACAGGAAGGAAGGAAGTAGTACTTTAGACACTCTCTGTCCCATTCCTTTCTTCATGGTGAATCAGTTACCATGGTTACTGTTGCTAAGCAATAAGCCAGTCATGGGCGGACACAGTGACATACATACATACCCGCCATATTTAAAAAATTTAATTTATTTCACTTTATATAGCGCCAAATCACAACAAAGTTGCCTCAAGGCGCTTCACACAAGCATGCTCGAACCTTACCAACGCCCAGAGCAAGCACGCAGGCGACAGTGGTAAGGAAAAACTACCTCTGGGGAAGAAACCTCAAGCAGACCAGACTCAAAGGGGTGACCCTCTGCTTGGGCCATGCTACCAACACAAATTACAAGAACAATTCCTAATAAAATGAATTAAGAGTAAAAAGCATTGTAACATACTATGCTATGCTAGCCATAAAAAAGGGAAAATAAGTGCGTCTTAAGTCTGGACTTGAGAGTCTCTACAGAATCTGACTGTTTTATTGACACAAATCAAAATCAAATCAAATCAATTTTATTTATATAGCGCCAAATCACAACAAACAGTTGCCCCAAGACGCTTTATATTGTAAGGCAAGGCCATACAATAACTTTTTTATAGAGCAACAGACTCTTTTCCAGGCTAAGTGAAAATCTTCTAAATTAGTGAGACGCCATTTCCTCTCCAACTTACAGGTTATCTGCTTTAAGCTGCGAGTTTGTGAGTTATACCACGGAGTCAGGCACTTCTGATTTAAGGCTCTCTTTTTCAGAGGAGCTATAGCATCCAAAGTTGTCTTCAATGAGGATCTAAAACTATTGACGAGATACTCTATCTCACTCACAGAGTTTAGGTAGCTACTCTGCACTGTGTTGGTATATGGCATTAGAGAACATAAAGAAGGAATCATATCCTTAAACCTAGTTACAGCGCTTTCTGAAAGACTTCTAGTGTAATGAAACTTATTCCCCACTGCTGGGTAGTCCATCAGAGTAAATGTAAATTTTATTAAGAAATGATCAGACAGAAGGGAGTTTTCAGGGAATACTGTTAAGTCTTCAATTTCCATACCATAAGTCAGAACAAGATCTAAGATATGATTAAAGTGGTGGGTGGACTCATTTACATTTTGAGCAAAGCCAACTGAGTCTAATAATAGATTAAATGCAGTGTTGAGGCTGTCATTCTCAGCATCTGTGTGGATGTTAAAATCGCCCACTATAATTATTATCTGAGCTAAGCACTAAGTCAGACAAAAGGTCTGAAAATTCACAGAGAAACTCACAGTAATGACCAGGTGGACGATAGATAATAACAAATAAAACTGGTTTTTGAGACTTCCAATTTGGATGGACAAGACTAAGAGTCAAGCTTTCAAATGAATTAAAGCTCTGTCTGGGTTTTGGATTAATTAAAACTGGAATGGAAGATTGCTGCTAATCCTCCGCCTCTGCCCGTGCTACGAGCATTCTGACAGTTAGTGTGACTTGGGGGTGTTGACTCAAACTAACATATTCATCCTGCTGTAACCAGGTTTCTGTAAGGCAGATAAAACAATATGTTGATCAATTATTATATCATTTACTAACAGGGACTTAGAAGAGAGAGACCTAAGGTTTAATAGACCACATTTAACTGTTTTAGTCTGTGGTGCAGTTGAAGGTGCTATATTATTTTTCTTTTTGAATTTTTATGCTTAAATAGATTTTTACTGGTTATTGGTTACAAGTGAGTGTGCAATAGTCAGAAAGCCTCACATGGTCGGTCCATGGGGTGCACTCTGGATATAGAGATACACAGTAGCACATTGCCAGACCAAACAAACTGAACTGATCACAAATACTAACAAAAAAAGTAAAAGTAATAACTTATGGAAAAAAAAAATAAACTTTAAATCTGGTTAGTACCGAATTTCAGGCTACTTCACCACTCCTGGCCAGAGCTGGAGTTGTGTGGAGATCAGGGCCCGTATTCACAAAGAATCTCAGAGTCGTCTCAGAGAGCTTAGCCTAAAGATTTCCAGTAAGGAATCTTAGCCTAAGAGTGATCCAGGAAGTGTCTGAGGGCAACTTGAGCAAGGAGTGGATAGAAATGCTCCCAGGCCAGTGTGGAGCTATAATCTCACCTAGTCCTGGGTCTCCCATGGGGTCTCCTCCCAGATGGACGTGCCTGGAACACCTCCCTAGAGAGAGCCTGGGGCATCCTTACCAGATGCCAGAACCACCCCAGCTGGCTTCTTTCAGCGCGAAGGAGCAGCGGCTGTACTCCAAACTTCTGACGGATGACCGAGCTTCTCACCCTATCTCTAAGAGTCTAAGGGAGACACTAGCTCCCCCCCCCCCCTCCAGGAAACCCATTTTGGCCACTTGTACCCGCAAGGTAGTTCTTTCGGTCAACCCAACCCTCATGACCATAGGCTTACCTATGAATGTTATAGAATTTACATGCAACTTACATTTTTTCTAGTAGCCAGGTATCATAATGTTGTGATGACCTTCATCTCAGGCGTTATTGCATTACTACGCTGGGTGGAAAAAGTAACCTTGTTCATGATGAGATCAACCGCAAACATTATCCCTGCACGATCAAGCTAGTAGCATTACTTAATCACTGCCATACACATACAGAGAATGTCTCTCTTTCCTGTCTTTCTTTCTGCCACCTTGTCTGTTTAAGACACTCTTAGGCTTCTTAAAGGGCCTCCTCCCTCCTCTTAAATTGAGCTTGGGACTCCGGCGAGGGCAGTCACATCCTCCTCTCTCCTCTATCTCTGCTCCAACCTTCAAAGTCCCTACTTCACCAGACTTTGAATTCTTCAAACTATATTGGATTAACCATGGAATTGATCAGCTGGTCTCTGAACACTATTGACATCATTTTTTCTACAAGAAGATCAGGGCCGGGGACCCTGCGTGCCCAGATGGAACTTACCCTGCGGGCTATGTTCTCGACGCCTGGGAGACGTGGCGTGTCACATGCTTTGCGCCATTCTCTGTGGAGGACGTTGAGGATTTACTCATATTTGGTTTCATAGTAGGAGGGCTGGTACTTATTGGCTTATGTGCTGCTCTGACCTACCGGAACATTGGCAAGACAGCTGCCGCCAAAACCACGACCCCTCACTTGTCCGTCATGATTAATGATTTGGGCAAGGCGATGCATTCTCAGACTGCATTAACCCTTGAACTCAGATGCAAATTGGATAACATGTTGGAGCAAATGTGCACCTTGCAGGGGAAGGTGAAGATTTCAGAGACCGGGGAATATTCATAATTTGGGATCTGGTTTGTTCATGTGTAATTGTAAAAGTGTTTTTCACTGCTCAACCACAAACATGGCAGGCTTATCAGCCTCTGAAGGACAAAATGCCCCATGTTTTCCTCAAGAAGAATCTCTATGACCTTGGGGAACATTGGCTGCCTCCTTATCTCTCTAACTCCAGTACAAGGACAAAAACTGACTCACACATGGACAAAGACTGAAGCATGCTCCACTTCGCCCCTACCACCCCTCCTGCCCCCATCACACACCCATCCCGGCCACCGCTCACGCCACCCCTTCTCCCCTCCGGGGGCTGTGTAGTTTTAGCTGCAGCAGGTCCTGTACATCTATCCTATAGTGATCTTTGTCTGAGGCCAAGGCCAAATTTGCAAAAAAAAAACCTAACTCGTCAAAAAATAAATAAAATAAATAAAATAAAATCATAACTCAGCTGCTAATTGCACTGTAGCCTTGCAGACTTGTAGTCTTGATTCACAGTGTTTCCCATCTGAAATTGATTATTTCTGCCTGCCTTGAATTTATGTGAAGGTTTCTCTATTAATAATTTGAACCCAGTTCGTACAACCACCTTTTTCTATTTGGTTACTCATCACACAACCCCCAGAATTTGCCTAATGACTGCCGAAGAGGTTGGATGAGGACAGACAGAATTCTAACATTCTCTCCAAGAATTCTCTCATTTTCTCCAAATAAAAATGATAAAAGTCAACAAAAGTACCTACTTTATATTTTACCTTGACATCACAGTGTTCCTATGCCATAAATAGGCATGTTTACAGCCTTCTTGCAACACAAGATTCATTACCAATGGTAGCCATATTTGTTTTGATTGTTGGGGGTTTCCTCATGATACCACTGGGGATTCCCCTAACATTTCTTTAGTCCATTCATATGGAACAGCTGGGTATGTATTTGAATACAATATCACCTACACAACCAATAGGCAGCTGACATGAACAGACTCAACAAGCTCATCAGGAGAGCTGGCTCTGTCCTGGGGTTTGAGCTGGAGTCTGTGGTGGAGGTGTCAGAGAGGAGGATGCTGAGGAAACTGCGCAGCCTCCTGGACAATACCTCCCACCCCCTGCATGCTACACTGACGTACTGAGCACCTTCAGTCGTAGACCGAGACCACCGAGGTGCACCACAGAACACCACAGGAGGTCTTTCCTACCTGTGGCAATCAGACTGTATACATATTGAACAGAGTTATTCAGTGACTCAGAAATATGTGCAATAGTGTTGAACATCTTGCGCAAATGTCTTCCAGTCATTTTGCATACGTTTGTTGTATTTTATTGTTTTAAAAAAACATTGTTTGCAGTTTACTGATTGGTACTCTGGCACAATAATTTCCTTCGGGATGAATAAAGTTGAGCTTATATTATCTTATCTAATCTTATCTTAATTGCAATTTTAACTCTTGTCCTGTATTCTTTTTCTTTCATATTAACATCCTATATTCACTTAAATCAAGGTGTCATTTTCGGTCACTTAGTGATGGGTGCCAGTGTGCTACTGTGCAAATAAATGATACAAGAGCTAAATGAAGTACATTTATCACTCACCGGGAATTCCACCCACATACAGTGGGTCTTTGGTCAAAGTGGATGTGAATGTTGGTGGTCCAATCTTGTAAGTGCCAACAGTGTCGACATGCAGTTGTAAAACATTTTTCCTCTTTATCACTAAAAGAGCATAGACAGACATTAATTAACAGTAATTTGTATAAATGTCCTCCTGTGTATAAGATAAAAATTGGTGCTTAATGATGACTGATCAAATAATCGTCAGCATTGTACCTGATATTTTATGAAACATTCCATCACATAAGGAAGCGTTTGGCCGCACTGACACCTTGAATTCTTCGTTTCTATTGTTGACTTGTGCCACTACCTGGAAATTATACCATAAACACAATTTAGATACATGTAAGAATAACTTACTGATAACAGCTATTGAATCTGTTTGTTGAAGTTATAAACCAGGACAGAACACAGATCCTGATTTACAAGAATTATATACAAATGTACTTATTATTTAATGTGATGCAAACTGAAGGGAAAGGTACCCTCAGTTTTCCCAAAATAAAATTACAATACTTGAAACTGAAGGGCGCAGGATCATTTTGTGAGTACTTGCTCCTATTTCATTGACAAAGTGCTCCACATATATGAGTATTACTCCATATATAACAGTAGAACTACAAGGTAAAACTATTGAATAAAATTACAAAGGGGGGGAGCAGAATAAATTATTTGCTTGTAAAAAACCATAACAGGCTCATTCTTAGACATGCTAAAGTAGCTAACAGCTGTTAGCCAAACTTAAAAAAAAAATCACATGAAGGCATTATTTGTACAATCTAGTATTGACAATTTATGTTCTTCATTTCTGGAGCAGTTTTTAATTCAGAAAAACAATTTTTTTTTTGTTGTAACCAGGTGTCAGGAATAACCTAATCACACAATATTTAACATTATGTATTGTTTTTGGCTCATCAAAGGGGACTTCCCTTCTTACATGTCAACAGACTTTTGTAGGAAAGAAACATTAAAGCAAGAAATGTAATTGCCCAAAGTGAGATAAAGTCAACACCAGGTGATGTAATATTGATGTAGTAACGTTAGCATAAATCAGCGTTCTTGGTGTGCTGTGGACACAGGGTATGTAATCGGGGAACCCCAGCTGCTGGGTAGCATGGCCTCTCTTTGGGGAATTAAAATTTGCTGTTTGGGGCTCACCTTCCCTCTGAGCATGTAGACACTCAAATAATGGTCCATCGTTGGTTCATATTGGGTCTTTCTGGAATCACCGACATGCAGCAGAAGTCCAGTTGGACTCCTTGGACGAATGCTAAACAGCAGCTCAAAGCCAGAGTCGTCAACAAAGGTGTTGCCTGAAATGTGATAAGTTAATATGGTCATCACTTTTATTACTGTCACTGATACACAAACCATCGTGACTGACTATTGATATTAACACATGTACATGTAGAATACTGGACTCAAAGCCCAATTTATACTATTCTTTCTGCAACTCCGTAGCCACGCAGATTGCTCTGCATCATTGCCAACCCCCTCCGAGAACCTCTCCATGGCCTGACGTGCACCTCCCAAATATTGTAATTACACATCGAGACGGCAGGGACCGCACGGACACAGCGTGGGCTGTGATTGGTCCACTAACTACATCATTTCCCAAATTTCACTTTTCCGGTTTCACAATCGACTTTCACAACTGTAGACGTCATGACAGTCTATGGTCATAGGACAGCCATCATGAAAAATGCTGCACCCCCTGCTGTTTTGGCAGTGAACTGCATTGTGACACCCGCCAAAGCAACCTGACATAGGACTTCAAAAGGTTCAAGACTGCGTCGAAGGCGTTGCGTGGCCACACATAGTGCAAATTTGGTCGATTTGCGCATAAAGTGCGCATGAAGTAGGAATCGTGTGCAAAATATGGCCATCGGGTATTGCAAAGGCTTTGCTTCCGTCCGTCCGTCCATCTGTGCTCAGCATAAGTCCAGTCCTATTACTGCCAGCGTCTTCAAATTCACAGGGAACATTCTTGGGACACAGACCTTGGACAACATCAAAGATGGCTAACCTTGACCTATTTTAAGAGGTCACAAGGTCACATTCTGTTTCCTATTTTTATGCTTGTACGGCCAAGGGTATTTTAGCATTGCGTTATATTGAAACATATGCTAAACAACATATGCTAAAACACATTTTAACTGTGACTTTCCCATTTTAACCTGGCTGAAATGCAGTAGCTGTGACACACAGGCACAAACCTGATGTGATATTGTCATTATAGGACCAGTGTCTGCACAGACTTTGTAAGGGCAGTGTTCTAAATAGAATTTTTGGCACCAGTTTGGTGATTATATTGCACAGTGTAAAGTGAATAGTGCCAGTGCATTTGGTGTGACTCCAACTTCCAATTTGCTATTAACACAGTGTGTGTCTGAGTGCAAAGCACGGTGCAGGGTGCGAAGGGGCAAAATTTAGTCCTCTTAATTAACCATGGGTGTCCTCTGTCCCTGAGTTTAGCAGACAGGTGGCACCTACAATTGGTGCATTGCTATTCAGATGGTAAACACAGAAGTGAGAGGTTTTCTGGTGAGGCAAGGGTTATGCACATACACCATCAAAGCACGGAGCAGGAGCGCATCCTCTCTCACAGCTCCCTAGGTGAAGCATTTGAGCAACTAGTTCCTGTGAAACCACTTTCATCTCCAATTCTCCATATCTGATAGGAGAGATAGACACAGCAAGGAACTCTGTGGCTTGAGCTTTGGACCAGGCTGTTGGTGGCTATGGCACAGTCCACTTTTCTGCCTCCTTACAAAAGCATTGCAGGCGGTGCATATGGTGCAAATTTGGTGTGCCTGCACTCAACCTGTGGACGTAATTGTGAGTACTCTGTTTGCCCAGGTACTTGAAGCATGCACAGATGGACAAGCAGCATTTCTATGTCCCCCTGCTATGTTACACGGAGGACAAAAATGGATGTGAAACAACAAGGCGACTTGTGTTTTTTTCATGGAGGGTGCCTCTGGAACTAGAATTTAAATTTCAACCATGACCATTGGCAAAAAGAAAATTTCAAGTCATTGATATATTTTCTATACCCAACTATTCATAATAATCAGCATCCTCATCATCATCATTATTATTAATCTATTTATTACTTATCTTCTTATAAAGGGGTTATGGTTTTACTTGCATTTTTGTTTATTGATTGTTTTCTGGCAAATCTTGCACGCAAGATTCTCAAGTCAATGCAAAATACTTTGACCCTTATCAATCTCATGGTTCACCTGACAAACCAATTAGATCCTCTGATTGAAGTATCAAAACTGGTCTCTTCATGACAAACAGAGTATTGAAGCTTCGGTACCAGATGTGATGGTCACAGCTGTTAGACTCACTGAGAACGATGTGTGCAGCCATTCCCTGAGAATATGCTCCTTTTTGGGTCTGTCCAGCAAAGCAGGGGCCCAGCGCCTTGATTTGTGGTGGGAATGGTGACATCGGTGCTCCATAGATCATGAGACCTTGCGCACACAACCGGACAACACTTTGCTTGGTAACTCTTCCACTGAAAGAATACATCAAATTAAATTATTAAGCATCATGTTAGTTTGGGGTGGAAAAGTACAGTTTAGGGTGTGCATGAGCCACATGAATTAAATTTTACCTTTAACTCCTTGTGCAGGGATTCTGGAGTGCTGCCCATGTACACTGTTGACATCAGTTCCATTGATGCCAACTCAGCTTTGTCAGCTGACCATCCTGAAGCTCTGATTCCATCTACAACCAATCGGAATTTCTTCTTTCAAACTGGAATATGACCGACAGGTAACAGATTCCCACTATGAAGACATCAGGAGATCAGCTCATGCGTGCAATTTGATTCACTGACTGCATGAGAAAAGAAAAGAAAAACCCATCAAACCAGACACTGCACTCACATAGTGCAAACTTCCACCAACACTAGTTTCAATTCCACAGATTTTTACCTTGGATATAATATCCACTAAATCTGTAATATGGATCAGATGCACATCAAACTTAGTCTATTCATTGAGAGTGCCAGTTTTGCACCTCACGGTCACAAATGAGAGTGATTGAGGTACTTTTGATTGAGATATAATGCAAAATGTACATCAAATGGCTCTTCAATATTAAATTAAAATGCCCACAAAATCCACAATCCAGATCAAACTTTGTTAGGTGATAGTGAGTGCCAGTCTGCATCTTACTTTCAAATATGAGAGTAAGTGGGGCACATTTGATTAAGATATAAGGTAAAATAGACATTAAAAGGGGTTTTCCAGTGTTAAATTTAAATGGCCACAAAATCCTGTAATTCAGATAAAATCCGAATCTAACTGTTGTCAGTCGACAAGGATACCATCCTACATAACCACTCTCATATATGAAAGAAATTCAAATCTTTTTTACCAGAGTTATGATTTTTTTTCAAAATTCATTCAATGTTTAAGATAGGGATTTTTCCATTTGTCCTGGCTTTGACCTTTGACCTTGAAATTGAATCATTTCTTGCCTATCGGGATATAATGCTCTCTAAAAATTCATAACGCACTCATTCACGCATCTTCAACCGCTTATCCGGGTCCAAGGAGCTGTTGGCTCTGCTGGAAACTTCCCTTTCCCAGGCCACACTAGCCACCTCTGACTGGGGGATATCGGGGCGTTCCCATGCCAGTGTGGACATGATCTCTCCTCATCTAGTCCTGGGTCTTCCCCAGAGTCTCCCTCCCAGCTGGACGTGCCTGGAACACCTTCGTAGGTAGACGCCCAGGGGGTATCCTTACCAGATGCCTGAGCCACCCTCAGCTGGCTCCTCTCAACGTGAAGGAGCCAGCAAGGGAATTTCATAACGTTATATGAAAAATTGTGGTTTACAGGCCATTCACAAAGAGGGTGAAAACATAAACCTCCATCCCACTTTGCTGACAGAGGTAAATTGGACAAATGATGGAATTCCACTGACCGAATGCCATTTTCCATCATTGTACTTCTCCCTGTTGAAGATCTCCAGCTCTTTTCCTACAGATAATCGGATTCTGCCCGTTGGACATGTACAAAGCAAAATGAGAGCGCCCTCTTTTGGTAGCAGCGAAAAACAGGAGCCCTTCCAGAGATCGTGTCCTGACAATCGAGAGAAAAGTGGAGCCTGGGAAGCACAACATCAACAATAATAACATTAAATTATTATTACTGTAAATACTGAGCAACTGTTTATACAAAAAATGCATCTTATTTAAGCTAAATACAGAGATGTAAAACCTTTATACTAGTGGACGGGACACAATTATAACTCATTTCAACAGCCAGGGCCAGTACCTACAGTTGTATGTAAAAAGTTTTGCACCCCTGATGATTTCCATGGTTTCCTTTATAAATCATTGGTTGTTTGGATCAGCACTTTCAGTTAATATATCATATAGCAGACAAACACAGTGATATTTGAGGAGTGAAATGAAGTTTATAGGATTTTCAGAAAGTGTGCAATAATTCTTTAAACAAAATTAGGCAGATGCATAAATTTGAGCACCCCAGCAGAAAAAAAAAAATACATCAATATTTAGTAGATCCTCCTTTTACAGAAATAACAGCCTCTAAATGCATCCTATAGCAGCTTCCAATGAGAGTCTGGATTCTGGTTGAATGTATTTTTGACCATTCTTCTTTACAAAACATCTCAGGTTTGTTGGTTTCTGAGCATGGACAGCCCACTTAAATCACAACACAAATTTTCAATATATTCAGGTCTGTGGACTGAGATGGCCATTCCAGAATGTTGTACTTGTTCCACTTCATGAATGCCTTAGTAGATTTTGAGCAGTGTTTAGGGTCGTTGTCTTGTTGAAAGATCCAGCTCCGGCGCAACTTCAACTTTGTCACTGATTCATGAACATTGTTCTCAAGAATCTGCTGATATTGACTGGAATCCATGTGACCCTCAACTTAACTTGTTAAAGTTGTGGACCCTCAACTTTAAAGTTGAGGGTCACAAGTTGAGGGTACTGTGTTAGCCAGTACCTGCACTGGCCACACAGCCACACAGCATGATGGAACCAGCTCCAAATTTTACTGTAGGTAGCAAGTGTTTTCTTGGAATGCTGTTTCTTTTTCAGCCATGCATACCGCCCTTGTCATGTCCAAATAACTCAATTTCCAGTTTCATCAGTCCACAGCACCTTATTCCAAAATAAAGCTGGCTTGTCCAAATGTGCTTTAGCATACCTCAAGCGACTCTGTTTGTGGTGTGTATGCAGAAAGGCTTCCTCTGCATTACAGCAACATACAGCATCTCTTTGTGGCAAAGTGCGCTGTATAGTTGAACAATGTACAGAGACACTATCTGCAGCAAAATCATGTTGTAGGTCTTGGAGCAGGTCTGTGGGTTGACTATGATTGTTCTCACCATCCTTTGCTTCAGCTTATCTGAGATTTTTCTTGGCCTCCCACTTCAGGCCTTAACTAATACTGTGCCTGTGGTCTTCCATTTCCTTGCTATGTTCCTCACAGTGGAAACTGACAGCTGAAATCTCTGAGATAGCTTTTTGTATCCTTCCCCTAAATCATGATGTTGAAACAATCTTTGTTTCAGGTCATTTGAGAGTTGTTACAGGCTCCCATGTTGCCACTCATTAGAAGAGATGCAAAGAAGGGAAATATTTGCAAATGGCCACCTTAAATACCCTTTCTCATGATTGGATTCACCTGTGTAAGGAGGTCAAGGGTCAATGAGCTTACCAAACCAATTTTGTGTTCCAATAACATTAAAATGACAAGACTGCCAAATTTATGCACCTGCTTAATTTTGTTTAAATAATTATTGCACACTTTCTGTAAATACTAGAAGCTTCATTTCACTTCTCAAATATCAGTTTGTTTGTCTGCTGTATGATATATTTAACTGACATTTCTGATCCAGACAACCAATGATTTATAAAGGAAAATCATGAAAATGATCAGGGGGGGCCCAAACTTTGCATACAACTGTACTTACAGCTGGGTAGACTGAGATAATGCAGATTAAGTGTCCTACCCAAGGACAGAGACAGGTAGCATGAACAGGATTCAAACCCATGTCTACATATCAGCAAGCCAGCTCCTTATCCACTGAGCTACCTGCGCTATACAAGAAACGTAGAATCCATTTAAATGTCAGAGTGAAAGAAAAAGAAAATGGAACAGGATTTCAGTAAATACAAGTCTTACATGGAGTGACCACTTAAGAATTCAACTGAACTGAATTGAACTCACACGCTGTGCGAAACAAACAAACCTAACCATCCCGAACCACAGTTAAGAAACTGGTTCAACCCATATTCAAGATGCCACAGTTGAGAATACTATACCATCTACAAAACCATACAGGTTTACCCATTTAAGAAGCTACTGGGTCCCATAATTTAAGATCCTCGAATTGAGAACACCACACCTTCTACACACGTAGGGTTTCCTAGCTGAGAAACCAGTTGGACCCTTAATCACTCAAGAATACCATTGCATCTGTACAACCAGGCTTTCCCAATTGAAAGACTAGTGGGACCCATAATTTAAGCTCTTCCACTTGAGAATATGAAACCACATGCACAGGCAGGGTTGCTACCTGAAAAACCACTGGGGCCCTTAATTTAAGATCATCCAGGGGACAATATCACAGCATCCGCACAGCCAGACTTTCCCAGTTGAGAAGCCAGCAGTGCCCATAATTTAAGTTCTACCAGTTGAGAATTCCATAGCATCTACACAGCCAGGCTTTCCTACTTGAGAAACGACTGGAACGCAAACTTAAGGTCCCCATTGGAGAGAACCACACCATCTGCACTGCCAGGCTTTCTCAGTTGAGAATCTAGTAGGACCATTAACCAAAGCTCCCCAGTTGATAATTATGTAGTATTTGAACAGCCAAGCTGTCCAAGTTTGGAATCCAGTGAAGTTTTTAAACCCATAAACTCGCCTCTCCCCCAGTTGAGGTGTTGAATTGGACTTCACCGTCTCTCAATTGAGAAACTGGTTGGACCTGTCAGGTCTTTGCATTTGAAGTATCTCTGCACTGACAGTAACACGTGTGTGTATGTGTATGTGCAGTAAATGCAGCCGCTCACCGAGGATGCCCGGCCTGCGGCGGCAGGTTGTAGCTCAGTCTACTGACGGAACCCCCCATGCGGTAAGCATGCGGAATCACACCTGGAAGTGCACACGCTGACAGAGTCTCATTGACTGCCCCCATTGTAACATCCTAAAACAACACAAACACAACGATACATGAATGAAACAGCAGGTGCAAAGTTGACCCTCAACGCATCACCAACTGAAAGCTCTTTGCAATGTCCAACACTGCACAGTGGTCAAACAGACACAGCCCTTACTTCTTTATCTGCAGAAAGAAAAGGTTTTTAAGTCAATTACCCAAAAAAATCTGGATCATCTTAGGCTTTGGTGCATCACCTGCAATGACAAAAAACAGCCACAGAGAGGCGCCAGCCAGCATGTGGTAGTTTTGACAAGCAGCTTCCCTGTTAACTATAAATTACAACATTTGGTGTTTTTATTTTACTTCTATAAAAGCTCATAAAAGCACATTGTGCTTGTTACTACTAACACAACCCAGTTCGAGCAGGTCCATAAATATTTGGACACAGCCACAGTCACTCCAGTGTCACTCAAACTGTTTTTATCCACATTACTTTCAACAGTGTAAACAGTGAAAGTCATCCAGGGATGGAGTGTTTAAAGTTTGAGAAGAATTGGTCAAAGCTCAAGGTCATGGATCAGCTCTATTAAGATGGTCTCCAATTGCCCATTTTGGGCCCCAATTTCCAAATTGAAGACATTGAGCCTGATTTTTTTGTGAATAATAGGCAGTATTTATATTACCTACTATTTTATATCCTCAAACATACATCCATCTTCTACCGCTTAGTCCAATTAAGGGTCGCGGGGGGCTGGAGCCTATCCCAGCAGTCACAGAGCGCGAGGCGGGGTACACCCAGGACAGGACACTAGTCTGTCGCAGGGCCACAAATAGACAAACAAACACAGACACACCCCCACACACACCTACGGACAATCTTAAAGATCCCAATCCACCTAACCGCATGTCTTTTGGATGTGGGAGGAAACCGGAGCACCCGGAGGAAACCCACGCAAACCGTGCTGCCCCCTCAAACATTACATGTGTAACTGAATATTGCCAAATACAGACAAGAATGTGCAAATTCCAATCTACGATTTTACGTGACATTGAAGAGCCGAGAAGGATCAGAAAGATGCTTCTGCTCAGGGTCCCAAATACTGCATATTGTCAACTATGTTTACACTCGATCTGCACCAATTAAAATCCATTTTTGTTTATGTTTTGTGGATCATGATTTAAACCAATGTCACAATTTTTTTTAACATATTTAAAACATTCCTGATTGCTCATAATCTTCTACAATGCTACTTTTACCACAAACTACACCCATATCCAATCAGGTCCAGAAAGGTCATATGATATGACCTTTGTAATCATGTCAAATATGCACCTGTTACTCCCGTGAATCTTGACTTTAGGTCAAAAGGTCAAAGTGAAGGTCGTAAAAATTCTTGGCAAGATGTCATGAGACTGTTGGATATCTACAGTGCTGTGTAAAGGTTTGAGGCAGTCAACAAGTTTTATTACAAGTATTTGTAATTTTTGTTGTGTTTTCTTCATCAGTGGGTAAATAAACTGATATGTCCAAGCATTCATATATTAGCAAAATCATGTGAGATTATTTTTCCTTCCTTTTCATTAAAGAAACTTCAAAATCATGAAGTTGCAATTTTCATTTTCAAATGAAACTAAATGAATAAACATTATTTCCTTGTGGAATTACAAAGAATATGGCAAAACAAAGACAGCTGCAGATCATAAAATAACTTGAGTGGTCATTAAATGTAACCTCTCTTTTATAAGATGCAGGACATCACTGAAAGACGGATTTTTTTTTTTTAAGGTTAAGAGTGGCCACATGTTTTATCTCTGTCCTTACAATAAGGCAAAAAAAAAAAAAAATAATAATAAATTAAATTTAAAAAATTAAAATTTGGTGACAATGCACTAAATTCATTTTAAAAAGTAACTTTGTTTTGCCGATATAATATCCCATAGACATGTCTTCCACCTGCAGGATTAATGATTTTTTTTTAGGTGCAGTTGACTATTTCCACACCTGTGCTTTTTTTTTTAAGTCCAGCAGGGAGCAGTTTGAATCTGTTACACTGTTTGCACTAACATAACTAAAAATATGACCACTCAAGCCATTAAGGGATAAGATCACTTTGATATATTTGGACAATCATCTCTCACAAGTATTTGCACATTATACATTATTCCAAACTTCCACAGTACTGAATTTATGTCTTTGTAATAACAGTTTGATGTGAGACATTTTTGAGTATTAGAAAATGTATGTGCACAGTAATATCAAGTACTTTAAACAGTTAATTTAAATATTAAGGGGAATAAAATTACAGTAATGGGGACTCAGATTTGCTGTTTGACAACATGATTTCCAATCAGCACAGTTATTTTCACACTCAGAGCCCATGTTCTTCAAACTCTAAATGCATGTCCACTCATCTGTGCGTCCATGTGTGTGTTGGTGTTAAAATGAGGTGTGGTCAGGTGCACTTTTGGTGAGTTGCTGTTGTGAGGGGAGCAGAAATCGACTGCACTATAGACCAGCAAAAAATGATCTAAGTTGAGCAGAGAATTTTTCCTACTATGTCTGTGTGTCTTGTCCATCTTCTCCCATTGGATATCGGAGAACGGGACACGGAGGTGGTGTTGCAGGGAAGAGATGCTCAAATGGACCAGGAGGCAGAGCTGTGGTCTTATACACCTCTCTGCAGCTTCTCTCCCCCTGCCATCCCCTATTACCCCATCCCCGTAGAGACGGTGCCTGCTCCCAGACCACCAATAACTAGCAAAAATCTATTTAAGCATAAAAATTCAAAAAGAAAAAATAATATAGCACCTTCAATTGCACCACAGACTAAAACAGTTAAATGTGGTCTATTAAACATTAGGTCTCTTTCTTCTAAGTCCCTGTTGGTAAATGATATAATAATTGATCAACGTATTGATTTATTCTGCCTAACAGAAACTTGGTTACAGCAGGATGAATATGTTAGTTTAAATGAGTCAACACCCCCGAGTCACACTAACTGTCAGAATGCTCGTAGCACGGGCCGTGGCGGAGGATTAGCATCAATCTTCCATTCCAGCTTATTAATTAATCAAAAACCTAGACAGAGCTTTAATTCATTTGAAAGCTTGTCTCTTAGTCTTGTCCATCCAAATTGGAAGTCCCAAAAACCAGTTTTATTTGTTATTATCTATCGTCCACCTGGTCGTTACTGTGAGTTTCTCTGTGAATTTTCAGACCTTTTGTCTGACTTAGTGCTTAGCTCAGATAAGATAATTATAGTGGGCGATTTTAACATCCACACAGATGCTGAGAATGACAGCCTCAACACTGCATTTAATCTATTATTAGACTCTATCGGCTTTGCTCAAAAAGTAAATGAGTCCACCCACCACTTTAATCATATTTTAGATCTTGTTCTGACTTATGGTATGGAAATAGAAGACTTAACAGTATTCCCTGAAAACTCCCTTTTGTCTGATCATTTTTAATAACATTTACATTTACCCTGATGGACTACCCTGCAGTGGGGAATAAGTTTCATTACACTAGAAGTCTTTCAGAAAGCGCTGTAACTAGGTTTAAGGATATGATTCCTTCTTTATGTTCTCTAATGTCATATACCAACACAGAGCAGAGTAGCTACCTAAACTCTGTAAGGGAGTTAGAGTATCTTGTCAATAGTTTTACATCCTCATTGAAGACAACTTTGGATGCTGTAGCTCCTCTGAAAAAGAGAGCTTTAAATCAGAAGTGTCTGACTCCGTGGTATAACTCACAAACTCGTAGCTTAAAGCTGATAACCCGTAAGTTGGAGAGGAAATGGCGTCTCACTATTTAGAAGATCTTCACTTAGCCTGGAAAAAGAGTTTGTTGCTCTATAAGAAAGCCCTTCGTGAAGCTAGGACATCTTTCTACTCATCACTAATTGAAGAAAATAAGAACAACCCCAGGTTTCTTTTCAGCACTGTAGCCAGGCTGACAAAGAGTCAGAGCTCTATTGAGCTGAGTATTCCATTAACTTTAACTAGTAATGACTTCATGACTTTCTTTGCTAACAAAATTTTGACTATTAGAGAAAAAATTACTCATAACCATCCCAAAGATGTATCGTTATCTTTGGCTGCTTTCAGTGATGCCGGTATTTGGTTAGACTCTTTCTCTCCGATTGTTCTGTCTGAGTTATTTTCATTAGTTACTTCATCCAAACCATCAACATGCTTATTAGACCCCATTCCTGCCAGGCTGCTCAAGGAAGTCCTACCATTATTTAATGCTTCAATCTTAAATATGATCAATCTATCTTTGTTAGTTGGTTATGTACCACAGGCCTTTAAGGTGGCAGTAATTAAACCATTACTTAAAAAGCCATCACTTGACCCAGCTATCTTAGCTAATTATAGGCCAATCTCCAACCTTCCTTTTCTCTCAAAGATTCTTGAGAGGGTAGTTGTAAAACAGCTAACTGATCACCTGCAGAGGAATGGTCTATTTGAAGAGTTTCAGTCAGGTTTTAGAATTCATCATAGTACAGAAACAGCATTAGTGAAGGTTACAAATGATCTTCTTATGGCTTCGGACAGTGGACTTATCTCTGTGCTTGTTCTGTTGGACCTCAGTGCTGCTTTTGATACTGTTGACCATAAATTTTATTACAGAGATTAGAGCATGTCATAGGTATTAAAGGCATTGCGCTGCGGTGGTTTGAATCATATTTGTCTAATAGATTACAGTTTGTTCATGTAAATGGGGAATCTTCTTCACAGACTAAAGTTAATTATGGAGTTCCACAAGGTTCTGTGCTAGGACCAATTTTATTCACTTTATACATGCTTCCCTTGGGCAGTATTATTAGACGGTATTGCTTAAATTTTCATTGTTACGCAGATGATACCCAGCTTTATCTATCCATGAAGCCAGAGGATACGCACCAATTAGCTAAACTGCAGGATTGTCTTACAGACATAAAGACATGGATGACCTCTAATTTCCTGCTTTTAAACTCAGATAAAACTGAAGTTATTGTACTTGGCCCCACAAATCTTAGAAGCATGGTGTCTAACCAGATCGTTACTCTGGATGGCATTTCCCTGATCTCTAGTAATACTGTGAGAAATCTTGGAGTTATTTTTGATCAGGATATGTCATTCAAAGCGCATATTAAACAAATATGTAGGACTGCCTTTTTGCATTTACGCAATATCTCTAAAATCAGAAAGGTCTTGTCTCAGAGTGATGCTGAAAAACTAATTCATGCATTTATTTCCTCTAGGCTGGACTATTGTAATTCATTATTATCAGGTTGTCCTAAAAGTTCCCTAAAAAGCCTTCAGTTGGTTCAGAATGCTGCAGCTAGAGTACTGACGGGGACTAGCAGGAGAGAGCATATCTCACCCGTGTTGGCCTCCCTTCATTGGCTTCCTGTTAATGCTAGAATAGAATTTAAAATTCTTCTTCTTACTTATAAGGTTTTGAATAATCAGGTCCCATCTTATCTTAGGGACCTCGTAGTACCATATTACCCCATTAGAGCGCTTCGCTCTCAGACTGCGGGCTTACTTGTAGTTCCTAGGGTTTGTAAGAGTAGAATGGGAGGCAGAGCCTTCAGCTTTCAGGCTCCTCTCCTGTGGAACCAGCTCCCAATTCAGATCAGGGAGACAGATACCCTCTCTACTTTTAAGATTAGGCTTAAAACTTTCCTTTTCGCTAAGGCTTATAGTTAGGGCTGGATCGGGTGACCCTGGACCATCCCTTGGTTATGTTGCTTTAGACGTAGACTGTGTTTCATGGTTATTGTATGGCCTTGCCTTGCAATGTGGAGCGCCTTGGGGCAACTGTTTGTTGTGATTTGGCGCTATACAAGAAAAAAGTTGATTGATTGAAATGCTTCACCTCAGGGAGCTGTGGCAGACATCCACATGTGCATCTTGATGCTTTGTGCAGCAAAATGTTTCACTATTACTTCTGTGTTTGATATCTGAATAGCAATACTCATGTACCCATCACCTAACGGCATACTGTGATTGGTTTATATCATGTTATAGCCATATCACACCTGTAACTAACTGAGAGTAAGTACAGCACCTTTGCACCTTGCACCCAACTGTGCACTCAGATTACTCATCACATAAATGATGTTCCTGCTATCTGTACAGTGCATTAGTCAGATATGCCTTACATTAACAGGTTCATGATGTGTATACACGTACAGCACGTTTGTGCATTAGCGCTCTTGAAACCGCACACAAAATCGAAGACAAAAATCTAAAAAAAAATGTAATTAAAAACTAACGGGAAAATACAAAACTTTAGGGTTTGTACCATACTTTTTTTAAACATTGGTTTTCGTTCTTAACGAGGTTCCAGGCTCGGTTAGATGGAGATGGAGGAGAAGGTGCTGCAGGAGAACGGCACTTGACTGCTTTGCCTCAGCTGCTCATGCACTTTGATGCATTGCTTGCAGTTGGTTCATCCCCAAAAGCACCTCTCATTTCAGTTGCCTATTGAGTCTAAATAGCAATGCACCAGGTTCAAGTGCACGCCACTCTTAAAGCAAATGACAGATTACGCCATTTATATACCCCGTGGTGTTCTGCTCCATACTTGGCACTTACGTTATGTGTAATGTAAAGAGTCAAGTGGAGTTGGACATGCCGCAAATGCACTTGCGCCAAGACATAGACTGTGCACTTGAAGTCATCAAGATGGGGCCCCGAGGTGTCTAGAACATTCACCATGGAAATCCATTTCGAAACTCCTGCTTGCTCTGTGAGACACGCCCACTGAGTTCTGCACTGCCCATATAGTGTGGGGCAGAGGGCGGACTGCAACACTATTGGACAGAATGGGTGTGAAAAGAAGATCTTGTTTGTTTAAAGTGACAGGCACAGAAACAATCATTATTTCAACACTTTTTAAAGTTAAATAATAAATTTATTATTTGCAACACCTCAGTATATATTAGGTATTTTTGGCTACTAAACTTAATATCAGTACACCTTTTCCCCACACACGAAATGGAATTTATAAATGTGCATACCTCATGCATGTTTTTCAGAGTGGGTCAAGTTTGATATGATGAAGAGGAAGATATAAATAATGTAAAACTTAGAGTGGATCCAGAAAGTATTTACAGCGCTTCACTTTTTCTATATTTTATGTTACAGCCTTATTCCAAAATGGAGTAAATTCTTTTTTTTTTTCACCTAACAATTCTCCTCACAACACCCCATAATGACAACATGAAATTTTTATTTTTTATTTTTTGCAAATTCAGAAAAAAAATAAGAAATCACATGTACATACATATTCACAGCCTTTGCTCAATACCTTGTTGAAGCACCTTTGACAGCAATTACAGCCTCAAGTCTTCTTGAATATGATTCCACAAGCTTGGGGCACCTATCTTTGGGCAGTTTTGCCCATTTATCTTTGCAGCACCTCTCAAGCTCCATCAAGTTGGACAGGGAGTGTTGGTGCACAGTCCAGCCAAACTGGACCTGAAGTTGTCCAGTTTGGTTACTTTGGGAGAATTTAGAGTTTTATTAAAACAATTAGAGAAGGTGTCTATAGGAAACTGTTGTTTTAGTTAGAT
Organism: Thalassophryne amazonica; assembly: GCF_902500255.1. Lineage (NCBI taxonomy): Eukaryota > Metazoa > Chordata > Actinopteri > Batrachoidiformes > Batrachoididae > Thalassophryne > Thalassophryne amazonica. Next base: position 89,848,562 of record NC_047114.1, on the reverse strand, counting down.
ATTTTATTTAATGCTGTTGTTATTTGTGATATTTTATCCAATGTTGTTATAATTACTGTTTTTTGGAACTTGTATATGTGACACAGGTCTCTCTTGCAAATGAGGCATTGAGTCTCAAGGGACTGCCTGTATAAATAAAGGATAAATAAAATAAAATAAAATAAAATTTTCAGATCTCTCCAGAGATGTTCAACTGGATTCAGGTCTGGGCTCTGGCTGGGTCACTCAAGGACATTCACAGAGTTGTCCTGAAGCCACTCCTTTGGCTGTGTGTTTAGGGTCACTGTCCTGCTGAACGATGAACCGTCGTCCCAGTCTGAGATCAAGAGCGCTCTGGAGCAGGTTCTTATCCAGGATGTCTCTGTACATTGCTGCATTCATCTTTCCTTCAATCCTGACTAGTCTCCCAGTTCCTGCTGCTGAAAAACATCCCCACAGCATGATGCTGCCACCACCATGCTTCACTGTAGGGATGATGCCTGGTTTCCTCCAAATATGACGCCTGGAATTCACACCAAAGAGTTCAATCTTTGTCTCATCAGACCAGAGAATTTTGTTTCTCATGATCCGAGAGTCCTTCAGGTGCCTTTTGGCAAACTCCAGGTGGGCTGCCATGTGCCTTTTACAAAGAAGTGGCTTCTGTCTGGCCACTCTACTATAAAGGCCTGATTGGTGGATTGCTGCAGAGATGGTTGTCCTTCTGGAAAGTTCTCCTCTCTCCACAGAAAAATGCTGGAGCTCTGACAGAGTGACCATCGTGTTCTTGGTCACCTCCCTGACTAAGGTCCTTCTCCCCCGATCGCTCAGTTTAGACAGACAGCCAGCTCTAGGAAGAGTCCTGGTGGATCTGAACTTCCTCCATTTAGAGATGATGGAGGCCACTGTGCTCATTAGGGCCTTCAAAGCAGCAGAAATGTTTCTGTATCCTTCCCCAGATTTGTGCCTTGAGACAATCCTGTCTCAGAGGTCTACAGATAATTCCTCTGACCTCATGCTTGGTTTGTGCTCTGACATGCACTGTCATCTGTGGGACCTTATATGTAGACAGGTGTGTGTCTTTCCAAATCATGTCCAATCAAGACATTTACCCCTGGTGGACTCCAATTAAGCTGTAGAAACATCTCAAGGATGATCAGTGGAAACAGGAAACACCTGAGCTCAATTCTGAGCTTCACAGCAAAGGCTGTGAATGTACATGTGATTTCTTAGTTGTAGTTGTTTGTTTTTTTTTGTATTTAATAAATTTGCAAAAATCTCAAAGTTCTTTCACACTGTCATTATGGGGTATTGTGTGTAGAAATTTGGGCAAAAAAATGAATTTCATCCATTTTGGAATAAGGGTGTAAAATAACAAAATGTGGTAAAAGGGAAGCGCTGTGAATATTTTCTAGATCCACTGTAAAAAAACAAACAAAAAAAACAAAAACAAAAACAACCACTGTTGTATAGTTTGCATTTCTGGACATTAAAATGTCTTTTCTGTCCATGCACATAAATCTATATTTGTATGCACAAATTACTATTCACAAACTCCAGTAAAAATGAGTGTGTAGTATATTTTATAAGCCCTCTCGTTTTGTCTCCATTGATTGTTGGTGTTTTAAACAGTTCCGGCTGCACATAATGGATGTGCAGGCATCTTTGAAAGAAGCTGTCAGTGTAGCTACAAGATGAGAATGAATATTCATAGACTGCTGTGATCATGAACCAGCATGCAGGTTCCTCAGTGTTGAGGACCCCAGCAGCTGGAGAAGCTCAAGGGGAAGCCCACATTCCACGTGGCTGCAGCAGATAGATAGTCATGTTTGAGGGGTGAGGCTGAACCAGTCATCTGTCTGGGTGGTTGTCAACCAGGACGAAAAGTGGTTTAGTTGTGTGATGGATGCGGTGACATATGCCATGAGTACATACTCCCAGACTGGACCTGACCCGTCTACATCCATTCATGGCTAAAGAAGGGTGTGAAAATCAGGCTCGTGCACATGCGTAAAGTTTCATGATGATTGATATTTATAAAAAGATTGTGAATACACACAACTTTAAAACTGGTGATTTGACACAGGTTTCATTAATGAAGCCCCTGGTGACCTGTGTTAGATTACTAAAATGTTACATGATAACATGATTTAACAGTGACAATTAATGCCCTGAAACAATTATTAGTCACTTTGTGTAACCGTGAGGTTAATATTTCTCATAATATGTCACGTTCATGCTTAACGTGTAGAGTGTTAGCGGCGGGTGCTCGTGAATGACTGTTAGAAAGAAAGTAAGTGGATTAAAAGATAAAAGCGAACAGACATGAAGTGATTTCAAGCTTCATACATTCATGTATATGTTTGTGAATATCAACAAATGTGATGAGACACAGCACATGAAATAGTAGTTATAATGTCATAATGTTAACGTGAATCATTTTATTGAAGTACACAGAAAATGACTGAGTTTGTGCAAAAGCGACGTAACGCTGTGGTGCAAGCTGCTGGTTATGTGATGTCAGCATCAGCGGGTCGTAGGCTGTCCCTCTTCTTCATCTCTGGAAATAAGGCAGCAAAACACAATGTAAACAAGGACAAAAAACACACACACACAGACACACAAAAAGTGTGTGAAATGGGATTACTCATTCTAAATCTGCAACTGCAGTAGTTGTGAGGAAATTAAAAGTCACTGCGTTTATAATGTGTCTGCTCGTTCTGACAGTTAAACCACAGAATAAGATGTGTTATGTTGGTGATTTGACGATAAACATCACTTGACTAAAAAATATAAACATGTATTATATACGTATGTATGTATTATTATATATGTATTATAATACATGTATTATAAAATCAGTGTTTATAAATGTTTGGCAATGAAATACCTGAATGAAAGGCATCTGATTCATACCCTGCATGTTCTACACATCACAATATAAAAGTACAAGTAAATATACATATGCCACTAAGGGTGTTTTGTTTTGTTTTTTACTATGTATGACTTCATCATATGGCTTCTGAAGTCATTCATACCAAACACTGAAATATATTGATGAATGGTATTTGCTTTACATCATTCATCTAGGCTTCTTGGTTGTTGAAATATACAAAAAAAAAAGAGGTGTTTTTCAGACCATGTTCTCCATGACCTTTTACCAAACCACACCAAAATATAATCACCTCCAAATGTCTATGCAGGCAACATTCCCACCACATTTGAAAGAAATCCATTCATTTGTTTTTTAGTTATCTTGTACGCATGCACGCACACACACACACACAAACGCGTACGCCATTCTCCTTCATGCATGTCATCCACATGGTGTGTTACCGCTGTGTGCAGCTTCAGTGAAATCCACAGACTGGTTAAGGAGGAGCTGCACTTTACAAAGCTCATGCACACTGTGATTTCTGTGTATCCCTCCAAATGTCTGTGGAGGTATAATAACCATTATTATCACTTTACCGGGGCGTTGCTAGGCCGGTATTGTAGATTTACGTCGACGTTATCTGGCTATACCCGCCCGCTGTGCATAAACAAATGACGTCATAGCACGCGCAGCCCAAGAACTGTCCACAGAGGGGGAAAAAAAAAACTGTCCGCAGAGGAAAAGATGAAAAGGCGAGAAGTGTGTTTTGGTCCCAATATGGATATTCCGGATGATTTTCTCATGGATAGTACGACAATGAACAGCAGCTAAAGCAGCCAGGTTGATGAGGACGCACTGCTGAATTTGGAGAGCACCATGCGCGCCAGGCGACAAGGCAGAAGTTAAGTGAGCCAACATTTTATGTATGCGTTGTGTGTTGTGTATCTCAGTAAAAAGTGATAATAATGCAAATAACATACTGTTGTCGTGCGGTATGCATTTTTCTGAGTCCCTCGGTCCATCCCATCACCCAAAATGACAGCTATTCACCCGAGTTAGACGAGGCATGACTGGGCATGGACGTCGGGCCTCTGAAAATGCATACCGCCCTCCAAAAGCATGTTATTGTATTATTATAAAGGAATTTATGATCTCCAACATGGTTGGCTTGTTGACTTTGGTACAGAAGTACAAAATTGTGCCATTTTGTTTCCGATCTCAACACATTCCCAGGAGGAATTAACTACAGTTGTTACTGTTCACAGATCTGTGAGCTCCTAAATAAATCAGTGGGTGCACCACCACCCCCACCCCCCCAAAAAAACTATATTCCACTGATCATACCAAAGAATTCCTGGCAAATGACGACATACCTTATGCTGACCGTTGATTGATACGAGGTCTGTTCAAAAAGTATCGTACCTTTTTATTTTTTTCAAAAACTATATGGATTTGAATCACATGTGATTCAAATCCATATACTTTTTGAAAAAAATAAAAAGGTCCGTTACTTTTTGGACAGACCTCGTATGTAGTGATTCAGTCATAATTTTACCATCATCATCATCAGTGATGCTGATTTTCCAAAAAATGAGACGCTACAATGTCCACATGCACACGTCATGCACGTGTGTGCTGGATGCACGCTTCAGTGGAAACAAGACAACTTTCAAATCTTGAGTCACTGCTCCTCTCTGCATTTTGGGACGCCAGTCCAGATTAGTGTGCCTTGGTAGAGAGAGTGGCAACATGACAAGTCGAACAAAAAATGGTCACGTGACTCATGGTGCCATCTTGGGTTTAAAATAGCGTTCGCTGTTAATCTGTCTGCATGTAAATTCAGCTATTTTATTTATTAATTCGCTGGTTGCTCTGCATTTGGAGGCACAAAGAGACACAGCAAGGGCTTCAAGATGTAAAGACTCCATTCAGATCCGAACAGAAGAAAAACTGGCGAAAATAAAGTCAGCTGTGTGGGATGGAAGCTGACATCATCATCAAAGTTTTGAGAGGTAAATTTATTGTTCAGTCTCATGTTCAGTAAAACTCACCTAAACCATCATCGTATAAACCAGATATTCGCAGTCACCAGACAAAAAAAGTCCCAAAGTTTTTGTATTGTTTGCCATATAATAAACATCGTATATAAAACTGATTTTGTACAAAGGATTTTCGCTCACATCCGATAAAATGTCCCATCCGATCGCAATGTATTTCCATTAAACCCCTCGCATGTGAGACCGAAGCCATTTCCGTGATTAAAATCTGACCGTTTATTTTTTTTCACACCGTGCTCAGGCTCAGACCCGCAGCCTGATATGCACCTTTTAAATCAGACACAAACGGCTGTGATTTGAAACTTTTCTGCTTTCACTCCTTCGTCTCCCATCATATTATAACAGTTTTTACAGTGTGCACACTGATTACAAATGGATCAGAAAAGTCCGCAACTTTACAGCACGAAGATGATAAAAGAGGAAAATGCCCATCTTACCTTTGATTTGGAGGTGATGATTGTAGAAAGAAAAGCTTGTTGAGAGTCAAATTAGTCCAGAATAAAGCATAATCCAGAGACGGAGAATTTTAAAACCATCTTGCACGTCATTGTATGACACAGAGTTACAGAGCTGCAGCTGCATAAATCAGGCTTTAAATTAATTAAATAAATCATCACAAATTGTAAATGTATGTAAATTTGATAGCTTAACTTTTTTTATATTTATTTTGATAGCACCTGTACCTGGATGTGTTGCTGTATGTGGTTAAATGATTTAAAAAAATGTTGACAACATAAAAGGTTCACTCAGTAGTTCAGCGCAGTTGGAACCAAAATGGCACCATCATGTTCTGAGTTGACGCCACTCTCTCTATCTCGGCACAATTAGCCCAGATCCATGGAGATCCCACTGCACTGCCCCCTAGAGGCCAATCTAAATAAAAGCTGTTTAACTTCCATAAAACTGCTGAAATTTGCAAAAATAAAAAATTGAAATAAAATACACAAAGAAATAAAGGTTTGTTCTTCATGTATGGGATCGCACTCGAGACACTCAACCTGCTTGGGATCCAAAAACAGAACTCACCTTCTTGGTGCTGCGGTCAAGCATCTGCTGTGCAGGAGCGTCGGCCGGGCAAACATCCACCAGAACATTCCCAGAAGTCACAAAGGCACTCAAGTCCTCAATCTTGAACAGATTCCTGCAACCACAGCGGCCAATCCGCATCAGTCACGTAACACAGCTAAGCACAAGCTGCAAACTGCCACTGCAGATGTGAAACATTTATCCATTATTAGGCAGCAATAACGTAGAGAGTGAGGTGAGAATACCGTCGTGTGTAGAGGTTGGAAATACAGCCTTTGAAGTTGTTTCTGCCCAGGAACACGGATCCACCTGTGTCGGGTACGGCGGTGCCGCCACTCTGCTCTTGACCCTCATCTTTATCATCAATAAGAAACTGAACCCTGCTTGGAAAATGAAGCACTCGCTTTAAATCAGACTAACGTTCACGCTGAAACAATACATCAATAAATGGAATCACAAACGGATCATCAGCTGCCATGCAAGGTCCTCAATCGTACATAGAGAGCACCTCGGGGATTAAGGACCTTGCTCATGCAACCATAGTAATTTCCCTGTCTGACAGGGAATTGAACCCACCTTACTTCTGGGGCCCACCCAAACCTTTAATCACAAATTAGATTGATTGATAAAGATTAAATAAAAGACATTGCAGACAGGAAGGAAGGAAGTAGTACTTTAGACACTCTCTGTCCCATTCCTTTCTTCATGGTGAATCAGTTACCATGGTTACTGTTGCTAAGCAATAAGCCAGTCATGGGCGGACACAGTGACATACATACATACCCGCCATATTTAAAAAATTTAATTTATTTCACTTTATATAGCGCCAAATCACAACAAAGTTGCCTCAAGGCGCTTCACACAAGCATGCTCGAACCTTACCAACGCCCAGAGCAAGCACGCAGGCGACAGTGGTAAGGAAAAACTACCTCTGGGGAAGAAACCTCAAGCAGACCAGACTCAAAGGGGTGACCCTCTGCTTGGGCCATGCTACCAACACAAATTACAAGAACAATTCCTAATAAAATGAATTAAGAGTAAAAAGCATTGTAACATACTATGCTGGTATGCTAGCCATAAAAAAGGGAAAATAAGTGCGTCTTAAGTCTGGACTTGAGAGTCTCTACAGAATCTGACTGTTTTATTGACACAAATCAAAATCAAATCAAATCAATTTTATTTATATAGCGCCAAATCACAACAAACAGTTGCCCCAAGACGCTTTATATTGTAAGGCAAGGCCATACAATAACTTTTTTATAGAGCAACAGACTCTTTTTCCAGGCTAAGTGAAAATCTTCTAAATTAGTGAGACGCCATTTCCTCTCCAACTTACAGGTTATCTGCTTTAAGCTGCGAGTTTGTGAGTTATACCACGGAGTCAGGCACTTCTGATTTAAGGCTCTCTTTTTCAGAGGAGCTATAGCATCCAAAGTTGTCTTCAATGAGGATCTAAAACTATTGACGAGATACTCTATCTCACTCACAGAGTTTAGGTAGCTACTCTGCACTGTGTTGGTATATGGCATTAGAGAACATAAAGAAGGAATCATATCCTTAAACCTAGTTACAGCGCTTTCTGAAAGACTTCTAGTGTAATGAAACTTATTCCCCACTGCTGGGTAGTCCATCAGAGTAAATGTAAATTTTATTAAGAAATGATCAGACAGAAGGGAGTTTTCAGGGAATACTGTTAAGTCTTCAATTTCCATACCATAAGTCAGAACAAGATCTAAGATATGATTAAAGTGGTGGGTGGACTCATTTACATTTTGAGCAAAGCCAACTGAGTCTAATAATAGATTAAATGCAGTGTTGAGGCTGTCATTCTCAGCATCTGTGTGGATGTTAAAATCGCCCACTATAATTATCTTATCTGAGCTAAGCACTAAGTCAGACAAAAGGTCTGAAAATTCACAGAGAAACTCACAGTAATGACCAGGTGGACGATAGATAATAACAAATAAAACTGGTTTTTGAGACTTCCAATTTGGATGGACAAGACTAAGAGTCAAGCTTTCAAATGAATTAAAGCTCTGTCTGGGTTTTGGATTAATTAATAAACTGGAATGGAAGATTGCTGCTAATCCTCCGCCTCTGCCCGTGCTACGAGCATTCTGACAGTTAGTGTGACTTGGGGGTGTTGACTCATTTAAACTAACATATTCATCCTGCTGTAACCAGGTTTCTGTAAGGCAGAATAAAACAATATGTTGATCAATTATTATATCATTTACTAACAGGGACTTAGAAGAGAGAGACCTAAGGTTTAATAGACCACATTTAACTGTTTTAGTCTGTGGTGCAGTTGAAGGTGCTATATTATTTTTTCTTTTTGAATTTTTATGCTTAAATAGATTTTTACTGGTTATTGGTTACAAGTGAGTGTGCAATAGTCAGAAAGCCTCACATGGTCGGTCCATGGGGTGCACTCTGGATATAGAGATACACAGTAGCACATTGCCAGACCAAACAAACTGAACTGATCACAAATACTAACAAAAAAAGTAAAAGTAATAACTTATGGAAAAAAAAAATAAACTTTAAATCTGGTTAGTACCGAATTTTCAGGCTACTTTCACCACTCCTGGCCAGAGCTGGAGTTGTGTGGAGATCAGGGCCCGTATTCACAAAGAATCTCAGAGTCGTCTCAGAGAGCTTAGCCTAAAGATTTCCAGTAAGGAATCTTAGCCTAAGAGTGATCCAGGAAGTGTCTGAGGGCAACTCTGAGCAAGGAGTGGATAGAAATGCTCCCAGGCCAGTGTGGAGCTATAATCTCTCACCTAGTCCTGGGTCTCCCATGGGGTCTCCTCCCAGATGGACGTGCCTGGAACACCTCCCTAGAGAGAGCCTGGGGCATCCTTACCAGATGCCAGAACCACCCCAGCTGGCTTCTTTCAGCGCGAAGGAGCAGCGGCTGTACTCCAAACTTCTGACGGATGACCGAGCTTCTCACCCTATCTCTAAGAGTCTAAGGGAGACACTAGCTACCCCCCCCCCCCCTCCAGGAAACCCATTTTGGCCACTTGTACCCGCAAGGTAGTTCTTTCGGTCAACCCAACCCTCATGACCATAGGCTTACCTATGAATGTTATAGAATTTACATGCAACTTACATTTTTTCTAGTAGCCAGGTATCATAATGTTGTGATGACCTTCATCTCAGGCGTTATTGCATTACTACGCTGGGTGGAAAAAGTAACCTTGTTCATGATGAGATCAACCGCAAACATTATCCCTGCACGATCAAGCTAGTAGCATTACTTAATCACTGCCATACAACATACAGAGAATGTCTCTCTTTCCTGTCTTTCTTTCTGCCACCTTGTCTGTTTAAGACACTCTTAGGCTTCTTAAAGGGCCTCCTCCCTCCTCTTAAATTGAGCTTGGGACTCCGGCGAGGGCAGTCACATCTCCTCCTCTCTCCTCTATCTCTGCTCCAACCTTCAAAGTCCCTACTTCACCAGACTTTGAATTCTTCAAACTATATTGGATTAACCATGGAATTGATCAGCTGGTCTCTGAACACTATTGACATCATTTTTTCTACAAGAAGATCAGGGCCGGGGACCCTGCGTGCCCAGATGGAACTTACCCTGCGGGCTATGTTCTCGACGCCTGGGAGACGTGGCGTGTCACATGCTTTGCGCCATTCTCTGTGGAGGACGTTGAGGATTTACTCATATTTGGTTTCATAGTAGGAGGGCTGGTACTTATTGGCTTATGTGCTGCTCTGACCTACCGGAACATTGGCAAGACAGCTGCCGCCAAAACCACGACCCCTCACTTGTCCGTCATGATTAATGATTTGGGCAAGGCGATGCATTCTCAGACTGCATTAACCCTTGAACTCAGATGCAAATTGGATAACATGTTGGAGCAAATGTGCACCTTGCAGGGGAAGGTGAAGATTTCAGAGACCGGGGAATATTCATAATTTGGGATCTGGTTTGTTCATGTGTAATTGTAAAAGTGTTTTTCACTGCTCAACCACAAACATGGCAGGCTTATCAGCCTCTGAAGGACAAAATGCCCCATTGTTTTCCTCAAGAAGAATCTCTATGACCTTGGGGAACATTGGCTGCCTCCTTATCTCTCTAACTCCAGTACAAGG